>NW_027077742.1:322000-644001 GCF_963924675.1 Phocoena phocoena
CAGGCTTGCTTGGTTGGCCAAAAAGGGCGTATGCGTTTTTTCCTGAATATATTCAGGAAAAAACGCATACGCCCTTTTTGGCCAAGTGCATCATTGTCGACGTTCTGCCTCTTTTCCTATGCTTTCAGGGCAATTCCAGTCTACCCCCTGCAATCGTTTTCCTGAAATTCTGCCCCGCTTTCAAGTCCCCTTCGCAGGCTTACTTCAATATATTTTTGGAGGATAGCTGTCATTTATAACTCTGCAGGTTTGTGAATTACAGTGCCCCTGAGCTCCTTTCTTCAACTCGCTTTCTTGTGAGCTGGGCACAAAACCGCAGGATTGCTTCAGGCCCTAATCTGTTTCGGGCAGGGCATGCTGAGCCTTTGGTAAATTCCTCTTCCTGGTGGGAAATGAGCGTTACATTTGCCCGTGCAGACACCTACAGCTAGTCTCTCATTGGTTCTCCCTATTCCTGTTCATCTTGCACAGAAATTGCAAGCTGTGCCAAACAGGAGGTTAAAGGCACTGACTCTCCAAGCAGGGAGACTGTTAGTAAATCATCTGGAATGGTGAACCCGAGGACCAGGATACGAAAACTGAGATGCATTTTAAATCATTTCCCCATAACACGGTGGACCATACTGTGGGTTTCACATGCATGTTTTAGCTGGAGGAAGAATCCCTTGAACCTGAAGAGTTGGGACCCATGGAATAGGTACCATACAGTATGACTTCAAAGGGTGTGCATTTGCTCACCTAAACTCACCAATGCTATCAGCCTGAAGTGTCCAGCCTTATGTCTCAACCAGCTCTGGGTGTAGATGTGGTCAATCCCGGTTGCATCACATGCCCTGAGTGAATTATTTAAGAATTGCTCTCTATTTCACTGTCTTTGTGTTTTGTTTTCGAAATTTATTTTGATAATGGGATTTATCGGATTTTCACTGCTGCCTTTCAGCCGCTGTACACACCCTTGATTCTCTTACGGAGACATATATATCCATGGGTTTTAAGATTCTTCCTAGTCAGGTATATTCCTAGGCGTTGAATATGTGGTGTTGGGTCCATTTCGTTGAGCAAGGAGTAGGTCTTGTCTATTACATATTGGGCTTATGGAAAGTTATCTGTGCTAATTTCAGTCTCTGGTTTTATGCAGCACCCCAAGGCACCTTTCCCCATAAGCAAGCACTAGTTGGTTTTCTAAATTTGAGACCCTTTTCTATTTTGTAATTCAGTTCATGTGTAGTCAAGTTTACATTCCGTGTATTCGTGATATCTTATGATGTTTCTTTTTCTGTGTGACGTAGTTCACGTAGAATCACCGTACCTGCATCCACTCACTATGCCGCTATGGGCCTGATGACACAGATTTCATTGCTGAGTGATATTGCATTGTACGTACGTGCCACAAGTTCTTTATCCATTTTTTGCTTTCTGGGATATTTACCTGATACTGTAGACGAGCTTTTGTGAACACAGCCGTCTCAAATATTGGGGTGGCTGTCTGTTTTTGATTTTAATTTCCGTAAGCTATAGGACCATAAGTGGAAGTGCCATAGGCTGTGTTGCTTTGTTTCTTTCGTGTTTCAGGAAACACCATACACTTCTCCAGGGTGGCTGCTGGCAATTTACATCCTGCCAATCAGCATAACAAGGCTCCCTGTTCTCCATATCCTGTCCTACCTTTCTGGATTTTACACTTTTTTCAGATGGCCCTTTTGCCAGGGGGGCAGTGAGACTTCATTGTAGTGCAGATTTCATTTACAGGCTTGCTTGGTTGGCCAAAAAGGGCGTATGCGTTTTTTCCTGAATATATTCAGGAAAAAACGCATACGCCCTTTTTGGCCAAGTGCATCATTGTCGACGTTCTGCCTCTTTTCCTATGCTTTCAGGGCAATTCCAGTCTACCCCCTGCAATCGTTTTCCTGAAATTCTGCCCCGCTTTCAAGTCCCCTTCGCAGGCTTACTTCAATATATTTTTGGAGGAAAGCTGTCATTTATAACTCTGCAGGTTTGTGAATTACAGTGCCCCTGAGCTCCTTTCTTCAACTCGCTTTCTTGTGAGCTGGGCACAAAACCGCAGGATTGCTTCAGGCCCTAATCTGTTTCCAGCAGGGCACACTGAGCCTTTGTTTAATTCCTCTTCCTGGTGGGCAATGAGCGTTACATTTGCCCGTGCAGACACCTACAGCTAGTCTCTCATTGGTTCTCCCTATTCCTGTTCATTTTGCACAGAAATTGCAAGCTGTGCCAAAGAGGAGGTTAAAGGCACTGACTCTCCAAGCGGGGAGAGTGTTAGTAAAGCATCTGGAATGGTGAACCCGAGGACCAGGATACGAAAACTGAGATGCATTTTAAATCATTTCCCAATCACATGGTGGACGATACTCTTGGTTTCCCATGCATGTTTTAGCTGGAGGAAGAATCCCTTGAACCTGGAGAGTTGGGACCCATGGAATGGGTACCATGCAGTATGACTTCAAAGGGTCTGCATTTGCTCACCGAAACTCACCAATGCTATCAGCCTGAAGTGTCCAGCCTTATGTCTCAACCAGCTCTGGGTGTAGATGTGTTAAATCCCGGTTGCATCACATGCCCTGAGTGAATTATTTAAGAATTGCTCTCTATTTCACTGTCTTTATGATTTTTTTTTGAAATTTATTTTGATAATGGGATTTATCGGATTTTCACTGCTGCGTTTATGCCGCTGTACACACGCTTGATTCTCTTACGGAGACATATATATCCATGGGTTTTAAGATTCTTCCTAGTCAGGTATATTCCTAGGCGTTGAATATGTGGTGTTGGGTCCATTTCGTTGAGCAAGGAGTAGGTCTTGTCTATTACATATTTGGCTTATGGAAAGTTATCTGTGCTAATTTCAGTCTCTGGTTTTATGAAGCACCCCAACGCACCTTTCCCCATAAGCAAGCACTAGTTGGTTTTCTAAATTTGAGACCCTGTTCTGTTTTGTAATTCAGTTCATGTGTAGTCAAGTTTACATTCCGTGTATTAGTGATATCTTATGATGTTTCTTTTTCTGTGTGACGTAGTTCACGTAGAATCACCGTACCTGCATCCACTCACTATGCCGCTACGGGCCTGATGACACAGATTTCATTGCTGAGTGATATTGCATTGTACGTACGTGCCACAACTTCTTTATCCATATTTTGCTTTCTGGGATATTTACCTGTTACTGTAGACGAGCTTCTTGTGAACACAGCCGTCCCAAATATTGGGGTGGCTGTCTGTTTTTGATTTTAATTTCCGTAAGCTATAGGACCATAAGTGGAAGTGCCATAGACTGTGTTGCTTTGTTTCTTATGTGTTTCAGGAAACACCATACACTTCTCCAGGCTGGCTGCTGGCAATTTACATCCTGCCAATCAGCATAACAAGGCTCCCTGTTCTCCATATCCTGTCCTACCTTTCTGGATTTTACACTTTTTTCAGATGGCCCTCTTGCCCGGGGGGCAGTGAGACTTCATTGTAGTGCAGATTTCCTTTACAGGCTTGCTTGGTTGGCCAAAAAGGGCGTATGCGTTTTTTCCTGAATATATTCAGGAAAAAACGCATACGCCCTTTTTGGCCAAGTGCATCATTGTCGACGTTCTGCCTCTTTTCCTATGCTTTCAGGGCAATTCCAGTCTACCTCCTGCAATCGTTTTCCTGAAATTCTGCCCCGCTTTCAAGTCCCCTTCGCAGGCTTACTTCAATATATTTTTGGAGGATAGCTGTCATTTATAACTCTGCAGGTTTGTGAATTACAGTGCCCCTGAGCTCCTTTCTTCAACTCGCTTTCTTGTGAACTGGGCACAAAACCGCAGGATTGCTTCAGGCCCTAATCTGTTTCGGGCAGGGCATGCTGAGCCTTTGGTAAATTCCTCTTCCTGGTGGGAAATGAGCGTTACATTTGCCCGTGCAGACACCTACAGCTAGTCTCTCATTGGTTCTCCCTATTCCTGTTCATCTTGCACAGAAATTGCAAGCTGTGCCAAACAGGAGGTTAAAGGCACTGACTCTCCAAGCAGGGAGACTGTTAGTAAATCATCTGGAATGGTGAACCCGAGGACCAGGATACGAAAACTGAGATGCATTTTAAATCATTTCCCCATAACACGGTGGACCATACTGTGGGTTTCACATGCATGTTTTAGCTGGAGGAAGAATCCCTTGAACCTGAAGAGTTGGGACCCATGGAATAGGTACCATACAGTATGACTTCAAAGGGTGTGCATTTGCTCACCTAAACTCACCAATGCTATCAGCCTGAAGTGTCCAGCCTTATGTCTCAACCAGCTCTGGGTGTAGATGTGGTCAATCCCGGTTGCATCACATGCCCTGAGTGAATTATTTAAGAATTGCTCTCTATTTCACTGTCTTTGTGTTTTGTTTTCGAAATTTATTTTGATAATGGGATTTATCGGATTTTCACTGCTGCCTTTCGGCCGCTGTACACACCCTTGATTCTCTTACGGAGACATATATATCCATGGGTTTTAAGATTCTTCCTAGTCAGGTATATTCCTAGGCGTTGAATATGTGGTGTTGGGTCCATTTCGTTGAGCAAGGAGTAGGTCTTGTCTATTACATATTGGGCTTATGGAAAGTTATCTGTGCTAATTTCAGTCTCTGGTTTTATGCAGCACCCCAAGGCACCTTTCCCCATAAGCAAGCACTAGTTGGTTTTCTAAATTTGAGACCCTTTTCTATTTTGTAATTCAGTTCATGTGTAGTCAAGTTTACATTCCGTGTATTCGTGATATCTTATGATGTTTCTTTTTCTGTGTGACGTAGTTCACGTAGAATCACCGTACCTGCATCCACTCACTATGCCGCTATGGGCCTGATGACACAGATTTCATTGCTGAGTGATATTGCATTGTACGTACGTGCCACAACTTCTTTATCCATTTTTTGCTTTCTGGGATATTTACCTGATACTGTAGACGAGCTTCTTGTGAACACAGCCGTCTCAAATATTGGGGTGGCTGTCTGTTTTTGATTTTAATTTCCGTAAGCTATAGGACCATAAGTGGAAGTGCCATAGGCTGTGTTGCTTTGTTTCTTTCGTGTTTCAGGAAACACCATACACTTCTCCAGGGTGCTGCTGGCAATTTACATCCTGCCAATCAGCATAAGAAGGCTCCCTGTTCTCCATATCCTGTCCTACCTTTCTGGATTTTACACTTTTTTCAGATGGCCCTTTTGCCAGGGGGGCAGTGAGACTTCATTGTAGTGCAGATTTCATTTACAGGCTTGCTTGGTTGGCCAAAAAGGGCGTATGCGTTTTTTCCTGAATATATTCAGGAAAAAACACATACGCCCTTTTTGGCCAAGTGCATCATTGTCGACGTTCTGCCTCTTTTCCTATGCTTTCAGGGCAATTCCAGTCTACCCCCTGCAATCGTTTTCCTGAAATTCTGCCGCGCTTTCAACTCCCCTTCGCAGGCTTACTTCAATATATTTTTGGAGGATAGCTGTCATTTATAACTCTGCAGGTTTGTGAATTACAGTGCCCCTGAGCTCCTTTCTTCAACTCGCTTTCTTGTGAGCTGGGCACAAAACCGCAGGATTGCTTCAGGCCCTAATCTGTTTCCGGCAGGGCACGCTGAGCCTTTGGTTAATTCCTATTCCTGGTGGGCAATGAGCGTTACATTTGCCCGTGCAGACACCTACAGCTAGTCTCTCATTGGTTCTCCCTATTCCTGTTCATTTTGCACAGAAATTGCAAGCTGTGCCAAAGAGGAGGTTACAGGCACTGACTCTCCAAGCGGGGAGAGTGTTAGTAAAGCATCTGGAATGGTGAACCCAAGGACCAGGATACGAAAACTGAGATGCATTTTAAATCATTTCCCAATCACATGGTGGACGATACTCTTGGTTTCCCATGCATGTTTTAGCTGGAGGAAGAATCCCTTGAACCTGGAGAGTTGGGACCCATGGAATGGGTACCATGCAGTATGACTTCAAAGGGTCTGCATTTGCTCACCGAAACTCACCAATGCTATCAGCCTGAAGTGTCCAGCCTTATGTCTCAACCAGCTCTGGGTGTAGATGTGTTAAATCCCGGTTGCATCACATGCCCTGAGTGAATTATTTAAGAATTGCTCTTTATTTCACTGTCTTTATGATTTTTTTTTGAAATTTATTTTGATAATGGGATTTATCGGATTTTCACTGCTGCGTTTATGCCGCTGTACACACGCTTGATTCTCTTACGGAGACATATATATCCATGGGTTTTAAGATTCTTCCTAGTCAGGTATATTCCTAGGCGTTGAATATGTGGTGTTGGGTCCATTTCGTTGAGCAAGGAGTAGGTCTTGTCTATTACATATTTGGCTTATGGAAAGTTATCTGTGCTAATTTCAGTCTCTGGTTTTATGAAGCACCCCAACGCACCTTTCCCCATAAGCAAGCACTAGTTGGTTTTCTAAATTTGAGACCCTGTTCTGTTTTGTAATTCAGTTCATGTGTAGTCAAGTTTACATTCCGTGTATTAGTGATATCTTATGATGTTTCTTTTTCTGTGTGACGTAGTTCACGTAGAATCACCGTACCTGCATCCACTCACTATGCCGCTACGGGCCTGATGACACAGATTTCATTGCTGAGTGATATTGCATTGTACGTACGTGCCACAACTTCTTTATCCATATTTTGCTTTCTGGGATATTTACCTGTTACAGTAGACGAGCTTCTTGTGAACACAGCCGTCCCAAATATTGGGGTGGCTGTCTGTTTTTGATTTTAATTTCCGTAAGCTATAGGACCATAAGTGGAAGTGCCATAGACTGTGTTGCTTTGTTTCTTATGTGTTTCAGGAAACACCATACACTTCTCCAGGCTGGCTGCTGGCAATTTACATCCTGCCAATCAGCATAACAAGGCTCCCTGTTCTCCATATCCTGTCCTACCTTTCTGGATTTTACACTTTTTTCAGATGGCCCTCTTGCCCGGGGGGCAGTGAGACTTCATTGTAGTGCAGATTTCCTTTACAGCCCTGCTTGGTTGGCCAAAAAGGGCGTATGCGTTTTTTCCTGAATATATTCAGGAAAAAACGCATACGCCCTTTTTAGCCAAGTGCATCATTGTCGACGTTCTGCCTCTTTTCCTATGCTTTCAGGGCAATTCCAGTCTACCCCCTGCAATCGTTTTCCTGAAATTCTGCCCCGCTTTCAAGTCCCCTTCGCAGGCTTACTTCAATATATTTTTGGAGGATAGCTGTCATTTATAACTCTGCAGGTTTGTGAATTACAGTGCCCCTGAGCTCCTTTCTTCAACTCGCTTTCTTGTGAACTGGGCACAAAACCGCAGGATTGCTTCAGGCCCTAATCTGTTTCGGGCAGGGCATGCTGAGCCTTTGGTAAATTCCTCTTCCTGGTGGGAAATGAGCGTTACATTTGCCCGTGCAGACACCTACAGCTAGTCTCTCATTGGTTCTCCCTATTCCTGTTCATCTTGCACAGAAATTGCAAGCTGTGCCAAACAGGAGGTTAAAGGCACTGACTCTCCAAGCAGGGAGACTGTTAGTAAATCATCTGGAATGGTGAACCCGAGGACCAGGATACGAAAACTGAGATGCATTTTAAATCATTTCCCCATAACACGGTGGACCATACTGTGGGTTTCACATGCATGTTTTAGCTGGAGGAAGAATCCCTTGAACCTGAAGAGTTGGGACCCATGGAATAGGTACCATACAGTATGACTTCAAAGGGTGTGCATTTGCTCACCTAAACTCACCAATGCTATCAGCCTGAAGTGTCCAGCCTTATGTCTCAACCAGCTCTGGGTGTAGATGTGGTCAATCCCGGTTGCATCACATGCCCTGAGTGAATTATTTAAGAATTGCTCTCTATTTCACTGTCTTTGTGTTTTGTTTTCGAAATTTATTTTGATAATGGGATTTATCGGATTTTCACTGCTGCCTTTCGGCCGCTGTACACACCCTTGATTCTCTTACGGAGACATATATATCCATGGGTTTTAAGATTCTTCCTAGTCAGGTATATTCCTAGGCGTTGAATATGTGGTGTTGGGTCCATTTCGTTGAGCAAGGAGTAGGTCTTGTCTATTACATATTGGGCTTATGGAAAGTTATCTGTGCTAATTTCAGTCTCTGGTTTTATGCAGCACCCCAAGGCACCTTTCCCCATAAGCAAGCACTAGTTGGTTTTCTAAATTTGAGACCCTGTTCTGTTTTGTAATTCAGTTCATGTGTAGTCAAGTTTACATTCCGTGTATTAGTGATATCTTATGATGTTTCTTTTTCTGTGTGACGTAGTTCACGTAGAATCACCGTACCTGCATCCACTCACTATGCCGCTACGGGCCTGATGACACAGATTTCATTGCTGAGTGATATTGCATTGTACGTACGTGCCACAACTTCTTTATCCATATTTTGCTTTCTGGGATATTTACCTGTTACAGTAGACGAGCTTCTTGTGAACACAGCCGTCCCAAATATTGGGGTGGCTGTCTGTTTTTGATTTTAATTTCCGTAAGCTATAGGACCATAAGTGGAAGTGCCATAGACTGTGTTGCTTTGTTTCTTATGTGTTTCAGGAAACACCATACACTTCTCCAGGCTGGCTGCTGGCAATTTACATCCTGCCAATCAGCATAACAAGGCTCCCTGTTCTCCATATCCTGTCCTACCTTTCTGGATTTTACACTTTTTTCAGATGGCCCTCTTGCCCGGGGGGCAGTGAGACTTCATTGTAGTGCAGATTTCCTTTACAGCCCTGCTTGGTTGGCCAAAAAGGGCGTATGCGTTTTTTCCTGAATATATTCAGGAAAAAACGCATACGCCCTTTTTAGCCAAGTGCATCATTGTCGACGTTCTGCCTCTTTTCCTATGCTTTCAGGGCAATTCCAGTCTACCCCCTGCAATCGTTTTCCTGAAATTCTGCCCCGCTTTCAAGTCCCCTTCGCAGGCTTACTTCAATATATTTTTGGAGGATAGCTGTCATTTATAACTCTGCAGGTTTGTGAATTACAGTGCCCCTGAGCTCCTTTCTTCAACTCGCTTTCTTGTGAACTGGGCACAAAACCGCAGGATTGCTTCAGGCCCTAATCTGTTTCGGGCAGGGCATGCTGAGCCTTTGGTAAATTCCTCTTCCTGGTGGGAAATGAGCGTTACATTTGCCCGTGCAGACACCTACAGCTAGTCTCTCATTGGTTCTCCCTATTCCTGTTCATCTTGCACAGAAATTGCAAGCTGTGCCAAACAGGAGGTTAAAGGCACTGACTCTCCAAGCAGGGAGACTGTTAGTAAATCATCTGGAATGGTGAACCCGAGGACCAGGATACGAAAACTGAGATGCATTTTAAATCATTTCCCCATAACACGGTGGACCATACTGTGGGTTTCACATGCATGTTTTAGCTGGAGGAAGAATCCCTTGAACCTGAAGAGTTGGGACCCATGGAATAGGTACCATACAGTATGACTTCAAAGGGTGTGCATTTGCTCACCTAAACTCACCAATGCTATCAGCCTGAAGTGTCCAGCCTTATGTCTCAACCAGCTCTGGGTGTAGATGTGGTCAATCCCGGTTGCATCACATGCCCTGAGTGAATTATTTAAGAATTGCTCTCTATTTCACTGTCTTTGTGTTTTGTTTTCGAAATTTATTTTGATAATGGGATTTATCGGATTTTCACTGCTGCCTTTCGGCCGCTGTACACACCCTTGATTCTCTTACGGAGACATATATATCCATGGGTTTTAAGATTCTTCCTAGTCAGGTATATTCCTAGGCGTTGAATATGTGGTGTTGGGTCCATTTCGTTGAGCAAGGAGTAGGTCTTGTCTATTACATATTGGGCTTATGGAAAGTTATCTGTGCTAATTTCAGTCTCTGGTTTTATGCAGCACCCCAAGGCACCTTTCCCCATAAGCAAGCACTAGTTGGTTTTCTAAATTTGAGACCCTTTTCTATTTTGTAATTCAGTTCATGTGTAGTCAAGTTTACATTCCGTGTATTCGTGATATCTTATGATGTTTCTTTTTCTGTGTGACGTAGTTCACGTAGAATCACCGTACCTGCATCCACTCACTATGCAGCTATGGGCCTGATGACACAGATTTCATTGCTGAGTGATATTGCATTGTACGTACGTGCCACAAGTTCTTTATCCATTTTTTGCTTTCTGGGATATTTACCTGATACTGTAGACGAGCTTCTTGTGAACACAGCCGTCTCAAATATTGGGGTGGCTGTCTGTTTTTGATTTTAATTTCCGTAAGCTATAGGACCATAAGTGGAAGTGCCATAGGCTGTGTTGCTTTGTTTCTTTCGTGTTTCAGGAAACACCATACACTTCTCCAGGGTGGCTGCTGGCAATTTACATCCTGCCAATCAGCATAACAAGGCTCCCTGTTCTCCATATCCTGTCCTACCTTTCTGGATTTTACACTTTTTTCAGATGGCCCTTTTGCCAGGGGGGCAGTGAGACTTCATTGTAGTGCAGATTTCATTTACAGGCTTGCTTGGTTGGCCAAAAAGGGCGTATGCGTTTTTTCCTGAATATATTCAGGAAAAAACGCATACGCCCTTTTTGGCCAAGTGCATCATTGTCGACGTTCTGCCTCTTTTCCTATGCTTTCAGGGCAATTCCAGTCTACCCCCTGCAATCGTTTTCCTGAAATTCTGCCCCGCTTTCAAGTCCCCTTCGCAGGCTTACTTCAATATATTTTTGGAGGAAAGCTGTCATTTATAACTCTGCAGGTTTGTGAATTACAGTGCCCCTGAGCTCCTTTCTTCAACTCGCTTTCTTGTGAGCTGGGCACAAAACCGCAGGATTGCTTCAGGCCCTAATCTGTTTCCAGCAGGGCACACTGAGCCTTTGTTTAATTCCTCTTCCTGGTGGGCAATGAGCGTTACATTTGCCCGTGCAGACACCTACAGCTAGTCTCTCATTGGTTCTCCCTATTCCTGTTCATTTTGCACAGAAATTGCAAGCTGTGCCAAAGAGGAGGTTAAAGGCACTGACTCTCCAAGCGGGGAGAGTGTTAGTAAAGCATCTGGAATGGTGAACCCGAGGACCAGGATACGAAAACTGAGATGCATTTTAAATCATTTCCCAATCACATGGTGGACGATACTCTTGGTTTCCCATGCATGTTTTAGCTGGAGGAAGAATCCCTTGAACCTGGAGAGTTGGGACCCATGGAATGGGTACCATGCAGTATGACTTCAAAGGGTCTGCATTTGCTCACCGAAACTCACCAATGCTATCAGCCTGAAGTGTCCAGCCTTATGTCTCAACCAGCTCTGGGTGTAGATGTGTTAAATCCCGGTTGCATCACATGCCCTGAGTGAATTATTTAAGAATTGCTCTCTATTTCACTGTCTTTATGATTTTTTTTTGAAATTTATTTTGATAATGGGATTTATCGGATTTTCACTGCTGCGTTTATGCCGCTGTACACACGCTTGATTCTCTTACGGAGACATATATATCCATGGGTTTTAAGATTCTTCCTAGTCAGGTATATTCCTAGGCGTTGAATATGTGGTGTTGGGTCCATTTCGTTGAGCAAGGAGTAGGTCTTGTCTATTACATATTTGGCTTATGGAAAGTTATCTGTGCTAATTTCAGTCTCTGGTTTTATGAAGCACCCCAACGCACCTTTCCCCATAAGCAAGCACTAGTTGGTTTTCTAAATTTGAGACCCTGTTCTGTTTTGTAATTCAGTTCATGTGTAGTCAAGTTTACATTCCGTGTATTAGTGATATCTTATGATGTTTCTTTTTCTGTGTGACGTAGTTCACGTAGAATCACCGTACCTGCATCCACTCACTATGCCGCTACGGGCCTGATGACACAGATTTCATTGCTGAGTGATATTGCATTGTACGTACGTGCCACAACTTCTTTATCCATATTTTGCTTTCTGGGATATTTACCTGTTACTGTAGACGAGCTTCTTGTGAACACAGCCGTCCCAAATATTGGGGTGGCTGTCTGTTTTTGATTTTAATTTCCGTAAGCTATAGGACCATAAGTGGAAGTGCCATAGACTGTGTTGCTTTGTTTCTTATGTGTTTCAGGAAACACCATACACTTCTCCAGGCTGGCTGCTGGCAATTTACATCCTGCCAATCAGCATAACAAGGCTCCCTGTTCTCCATATCCTGTCCTACCTTTCTGGATTTTACACTTTTTTCAGATGGCCCTCTTGCCCGGGGGGCAGTGAGACTTCATTGTAGTGCAGATTTCCTTTACAGGCTTGCTTGGTTGGCCAAAAAGGGCGTATGCGTTTTTTCCTGAATATATTCAGGAAAAAACGCATACGCCCTTTTTGGCCAAGTGCATCATTGTCGACGTTCTGCCTCTTTTCCTATGCTTTCAGGGCAATTCCAGTCTACCCCCTGCAATCGTTTTCCTGAAATTCTGCCCCGCTTTCAAGTCCCCTTCGCAGGCTTACTTCAATATATTTTTGGAGGATAGCTGTCATTTATAACTCTGCAGGTTTGTGAATTACAGTGACCCTGAGCTCCTTTCTTCAACTCGCTTTCTTGTGAACTGGGCACAAAACCGCAGGATTGCTTCAGGCCCTAATCTGTTTCGGGCAGGGCATGCTGAGCCTTTGGTAAATTCCTCTTCCTGGTGGGAAATGAGCGTTACATTTGCCCGTGCAGACACCTACAGCTAGTCTCTCATTGGTTCTCCCTATTCCTGTTCATCTTGCACAGAAATTGCAAGCTGTGCCAAACAGGAGGTTAAAGGCACTGACTCTCCAAGCAGGGAGACTGTTAGTAAATCATCTGGAATGGTGAACCCGAGGACCAGGATACGAAAACTGAGATGCATTTTAAATCATTTCCCCATAACACGGTGGACCATACTGTGGGTTTCACATGCACGTTTTAGCTGGAGGAAGAATCCCTTGAACCTGAAGAGTTGGGACCCATGGAATAGGTACCATACAGTATGACTTCAAAGGGTGTGCATTTGCTCACCTAAACTCACCAATGCTATCAGCCTGAAGTGTCCAGCCTTATGTCTCAACCAGCTCTGGGTGTAGATGTGGTCAATCCCGGTTGCATCACATGCCCTGAGTGAATTATTTAAGAATTGCTCTCTATTTCACTGTCTTTGTGTTTTGTTTTCGAAATTTATTTTGATAATGGGATTTATCGGATTTTCACTGCTGCCTTTCGGCCGCTGTACACACCCTTGATTCTCTTACGGAGACATATATATCCATGGGTTTTAAGATTCTTCCTAGTCAGGTATATTCCTAGGCGTTGAATATGTGGTGTTGGGTCCATTTCGTTGAGCAAGGAGTAGGTCTTGTCTATTACATATTGGGCTTATGGAAAGTTATCTGTGCTAATTTCAGTCTCTGGTTTTATGCAGCACCCCAAGGCACCTTTCCCCATAAGCAAGCACTAGTTGGTTTTCTAAATTTGAGACCCTTTTCTATTTTGTAATTCAGTTCATGTGTAGTCAAGTTTACATTCCGTGTATTCGTGATATCTTATGATGTTTCTTTTTCTGTGTGACGTAGTTCACGTAGAATCACCGTACCTGCATCCACTCACTATGCCGCTATGGGCCTGATGACACAGATTTCATTGCTGAGTGATATTGCATTGTACGTACGTGCCACAAGTTCTTTATCCATTTTTTGCTTTCTGGGATATTTACCTGATACTGTAGACGAGCTTCTTGTGAACACAGCCGTCTCAAATATTGGGGTGGCTGTCTGTTTTTGATTTTAATTTCCGTAAGCTATAGGACCATAAGTGGAAGTGCCATAGGCTGTGTTGCTTTGTTTCTTTCGTGTTTCAGGAAACACCATACACTTCTCCAGGGTGGCTGCTGGCAATTTACATCCTGCCAATCAGCATAACAAGGCTCCCTGTTCTCCATATCCTGTCCTACCTTTCTGGATTTTACACTTTTTTCAGATGGCCCTTTTGCCAGTGGGGCAGTGAGACTTCATTGTAGTGCAGATTTCATTTACAGGCTTGCTTGGTTGGCCAAAAAGGGCGTATGCGTTTTTTCCTGAATATATTCAGGAAAAAACACATACGCCCTTTTTGGCCAAGTGCATCATTGTCGACGTTCTGCCTCTTTTCCTATGCTTTCAGGGCAATTCCAGTCTACCCCCTGCAATCGTTTTCCTGAAATTCTGCCCCGCTTTCAAGTCCCCTTCGCAGGCTTACTTCAATATATTTTTGGAGGATAGCTGTCATTTATAACTCTGCAGGTTTGTGAATTACAGTGCCCCTGAGCTCCTTTCTTCAACTCGCTTTCTTGTGAGCTGGGCACAAAACCGCAGGATTGCTTCAGGCCCTAATCTGTTTCCGGCAAGGCACGCTGAGCCTTTGGTTAATTCCTATTCCTGGTGGGCAATGAGCGTTACATTTGCCCGTGCAGACACCTACAGCTAGTCTCTCATTGGTTCTCCCTATTCCTGTTCATTTTGCACAGAAATTGCAAGCTGTGCCAAAGAGGAGGTTAAAGGCACTGACTCTCCAAGCGGGGAGAATGTTAGTAAAGCATCTGGAATGGTGAACCCAAGGACCAGGATACGAAAACTGAGATGCATTTTAAATCATTTCCCAATCACATGGTGGACGATACTCTTGGTTTCCCATGCATGTTTTAGCTGGAGGAAGAATCCCTTGAACCTGGAGAGTTGGGACCCATGGAATGGGTACCATGCAGTATGACTTCAAAGGGTCTGCATTTGCTCACCGAAACTCACCAATGCTATCAGCCTGAAGTGTCCAGCCTTATGTCTCAACCAGCTCTGGGTGTAGATGTGTTAAATCCCGGTTGCATCACATGCCCTGAGTGAATTATTTAAGAATTGCTCTCTATTTCACTGTCTTTATGATTTTTTTTTGAAATTTATTTTGATAATGGGATTTATCGGATTTTCACTGCTGCGTTTATGCCGCTGTACACACGCTTGATTCTCTTACGGAGACATATATATCCATGGGTTTTAAGATTCTTCCTAGTCAGGTATATTCCTAGGCGTTGAATATGTGGTGTTGGGTCCATTTCGTTGAGCAAGGAGTAGGTCTTGTCTATTACATATTTGGCTTATGGAAAGTTATCTGTGCTAATTTCAGTCTCTGGTTTTATGAAGCACCCCAACGCACCTTTCCCCATAAGCAAGCACTAGTTGGTTTTCTAAATTTGAGACCCTGTTCTGTTTTGTAATTCAGTTCATGTGTAGTCAAGTTTACATTCCGTGTATTAGTGATATCTTATGATGTTTCTTTTTCTGTGTGACGTAGTTCACGTAGAATCACCGTACCTGCATCCACTCACTATGCCGCTACGGGCCTGATGACACAGATTTCATTGCTGAGTGATATTGCATTGTACGTACGTGCCACAACTTCTTTATCCATATTTTGCTTTCTGGGATATTTACCTGTTACTGTAGACGAGCTTCTTGTGAACACAGCCGTCCCAAATATTGGGGTGGCTGTCTGTTTTTGATTTTAATTTCCGTAAGCTATAGGACCATAAGTGGAAGTGCCATAGACTGTGTTGCTTTGTTTCTTATGTGTTTCAGGAAACACCATACACTTCTCCAGGCTGGCTGCTGGCAATTTACATCCTGCCAATCAGCATAACAAGGCTCCCTGTTCTCCATATCCTGTCCTACCTTTCTGGATTTTACACTTTTTTCAGATGGCCCTCTTGCCCGGGGGGCAGTGAGACTTCATTGTAGTGCAGATTTCATTTACAGGCCTGCTTGGTTGGCCAAAAAGGGCGTATGCGTTTTTTCCTGAATATATTCAGGAAAAAACGCATACGCCCTTTTTAGCCAAGTGCATCATTGTCGACGTTCTGCCTCTTTTCCTATGCTTTCAGGGCAATTCCAGTCTACCCCCTGCAATCGTTTTCCTGAAATTCTGCCCCGCTTTCAAGTCCCCTTCGCAGGCTTACTTCAATATATTTTTGGAGGATAGCTGTCATTTATAACTCTGCAGGTTTGTGAATTACAGTGCCCCTGAGCTCCTTTCTTCAACTCGCTTTCTTGTGAACTGGGCACAAAACCGCAGGATTGCTTCAGGCCCTAATCTGTTTCGGGCAGGGCATGCTGAGCCTTTGGTAAATTCCTCTTCCTGGTGGGAAATGAGCGTTCCATTTGCCCGTGCAGACACCTACAGCTAGTCTCTCATTGGTTCTCCCTATTCCTGTTCATCTTGCACAGAAATTGCAAGCTGTGCCAAACAGGAGGTTAAAGGCACTGACTCTCCAAGCAGGGAGACTGTTAGTAAATCATCTGGAATGGTGAACCCGAGGACCAGGATACGAAAACTGAGATGCATTTTAAATCATTTCCCCATAACACGGTGGACCATACTGTGGGTTTCACATGCATGTTTTAGCTGGAGGAAGAATCCCTTGAACCTGAAGAGTTGGGACCCATGGAATAGGTACCATACAGTATGACTTCAAAGGGTGTGCATTTGCTCACCTAAACTCACCAATGCTATCAGCCTGAAGTGTCCAGCCTTATGTCTCAACCAGCTCTGGGTGTAGATGTGGTCAATCCCAGTTGCATCACATGCCCTGAGTGAATTATTTAAGAATTGCTCTCTATTTCACTGTCTTTGTGTTTTGTTTTCGAAATTTATTTTGATAATGGGATTTATCGGATTTTCACTGCTGCCTTTCGGCCGCTGTACACACCCTTGATTCTCTTACGGAGACATATATATCCATGGGTTTTAAGATTCTTCCTAGTCAGGTATATTCCTAGGCGTTGAATATGTGGTGTTGGGTCCATTTCGTTGAGCAAGGAGTAGGTCTTGTCTATTACATATTGGGCTTATGGAAAGTTATCTGTGCTAATTTCAGTCTCTGGTTTTATGCAGCACCCCAAGGCACCTTTCCCCATAAGCAAGCACTAGTTGGTTTTCTAAATTTGAGACCCTTTTCTATTTTGTAATTCAGTTCATGTGTAGTCAAGTTTACATTCCGTGTATTCGTGATATCTTATGATGTTTCTTTTTCTGTGTGACGTAGTTCACGTAGAATCACCGTACCTGCATCCACTCACTATGCCGCTATGGGCCTGATGACACAGATTTCATTGCTGAGTGATATTGCATTGTACGTACGTGCCACAAGTTCTTTATCCATTTTTTGCTTTCTGGGATATTTACCTGATACTGTAGACGAGCTTCTTGTGAACACAGCCGTCTCAAATATTGGGGTGGCTGTCTGTTTTTGATTTTAATTTCCGTAAGCTATAGGACCATAAGTGGAAGTGCCATAGGCTGTGTTGCTTTGTTTCTTTCGTGTTTCAGGAAACACCATACACTTCTCCAGGGTGGCTGCTGGCAATTTACATCCTGCCAATCAGCATAACAAGGCTCCCTGTTCTCCATATCCTGTCCTACCTTTCTGGATTTTACACTTTTTTCAGATGGCCCTTTTGCCAGGGGGGCAGTGAGACTTCATTGTAGTGCAGATTTCATTTACAGGCTTGCTTGGTTGGCCAAAAAGGGCGTATGCGTTTTTTCCTGAATATATTCAGGAAAAAACGCATACGCCCTTTTTGGCCAAGTGCATCATTGTCGACGTTCTGCCTCTTTTCCTATGCTTTCAGGGCAATTCCAGTCTACCCCCTGCAATCGTTTTCCTGAAATTCTGCCCCGCTTTCAAGTCCCCTTCGCAGGCTTACTTCAATATATTTTTGGAGGAAAGCTGTCATTTATAACTCTGCAGGTTTGTGAATTACAGTGCCCCTGAGCTCCTTTCTTCAACTCGCTTTCTTGTGAGCTGGGCACAAAACCGCAGGATTGCTTCAGGCCCTAATCTGTTTCCAGCAGGGCACACTGAGCCTTTGTTTAATTCCTCTTCCTGGTGGGCAATGAGCGTTACATTTGCCCGTGCAGACACCTACAGCTAGTCTCTCATTGGTTCTCCCTATTCCTGTTCATTTTGCACAGAAATTGCAAGCTGTGCCAAAGAGGAGGTTAAAGGCACTGACTCTACAAGCGGGGAGACTGTTAGTAAAGCATCTGGAATGGTGAACTCGAGGACCAGGATACGAAAACTGAGATGCATTTTAAATCATTTCCCAATCACATGGTGGACGATACTCTTGGTTTCCCATGCATGTTTTAGCTGGAGGAAGAATCCCTTGAACCTGGAGAGTTGGGACCCATGGAATGGGTACCATGCAGTATGACTTCAAAGGGTCTGCATTTGCTCACCGAAACTCACCAATGCTATCAGCCTGAAGTGTCCAGCCTTATGTCTCAACCAGCTCTGGGTGTAGATGTGTTAAATCCCGGTTGCATCACATGCCCTGAGTGAATTATTTAAGAATTGCTCTCTATTTCACTGTCTTTATGATTTTTTTTTGAAATTTATTTTGATAATGGGATTTATCGGATTTTCACTGCTGCGTTTATGCCGCTGTACACACGCTTGATTCTCTTACGGAGACATATATATCCATGGGTTTTAAGATTCTTCCTAGTCAGGTATATTCCTAGGCGTTGAATATGTGGTGTTGGGTCCATTTCGTTGAGCAAGGAGTAGGTCTTGTCTATTACATATTTGGCTTATGGAAAGTTATCTGTGCTAATTTCAGTCTCTGGTTTTATGAAGCACCCCAACGCACCTTTCCCCATAAGCAAGCACTAGTTGGTTTTCTAAATTTGAGACCCTGTTCTGTTTTGTAATTCAGTTCATGTGTAGTCAAGTTTACATTCCGTGTATTAGTGATATCTTATGATGTTTCTTTTTCTGTGTGACGTAGTTCACGTAGAATCACCGTACCTGCATCCACTCACTATGCCGCTACGGGCCTGATGACACAGATTTCATTGCTGAGTGATATTGCATTGTACGTACGTGCCACAACTTCTTTATCCATATTTTGCTTTCTGGGATATTTACCTGTTACTGTAGACGAGCTTCTTGTGAACACAGCCGTCCCAAATATTGGGGTGGCTGTCTGTTTTTGATTTTAATTTCCGTAAGCTATAGGACCATAAGTGGAAGTGCCATAGACTGTGTTGCTTTGTTTCTTATGTGTTTCAGGAAACACCATACACTTCTCCAGGCTGGCTGCTGGCAATTTACATCCTGCCAATCAGCATAACAAGGCTCCCTGTTCTCCATATCCTGTCCTACCTTTCTGGATTTTACACTTTTTTCAGATGGCCCTCTTGCCCGGGGGGCAGTGAGACTTCATTGTAGTGCAGATTTCCTTTACAGGCTTGCTTGGTTGGCCAAAAAGGGCGTATGCGTTTTTTCCTGAATATATTCAGGAAAAAACGCATACGCCCTTTTTGGCCAAGTGCATCATTGTCGACGTTCTGCCTCTTTTCCTATGCTTTCAGGGCAATTCCAGTCTACCCCCTGCAATCGTTTTCCTGAAATTCTGCCCCGCTTTCAAGTCCCCTTCGCAGGCTTACTTCAATATATTTTTGGAGGATAGCTGTCATTTATAACTCTGCAGGTTTGTGAATTACAGTGCCCCTGAGCTCCTTTCTTCAACTCGCTTTCTTGTGAACTGGGCACAAAACCGCAGGATTGCTTCAGGCCCTAATCTGTTTCGGGCAGGGCATGCTGAGCCTTTGGTAAATTCCTCTTCCTGGTGGGAAATGAGCGTTACATTTGCCCGTGCAGACACCTACAGCTAGTCTCTCATTGGTTCTCCCTATTCCTGTTCATCTTGCACAGAAATTGCAAGCTGTGCCAAACAGGAGGTTAAAGGCACTGACTCTCCAAGCAGGGAGACTGTTAGTAAATCATCTGGAATGGTGAACCCGAGGACCAGGATACGAAAACTGAGATGCATTTTAAATCATTTCCCCATAACACGGTGGACCATACTGTGGGTTTCACATGCATGTTTTAGCTGGAGGAAGAATCCCTTGAACCTGAAGAGTTGGGACCCATGGAATAGGTACCATACAGTATGACTTCAAAGGGTGTGCATTTGCTCACCTAAACTCACCAATGCTATCAGCCTGAAGTGTCCAGCCTTATGTCTCAACCAGCTCTGGGTGTAGATGTGGTCAATCCCGGTTGCATCACATGCCCTGAGTGAATTATTTAAGAATTGCTCTCTATTTCACTGTCTTTGTGTTTTGTTTTCGAAATTTATTTTGATAATGGGATTTATCGGATTTTCACTGCTGCCTTTCAGCCGCTGTACACACCCTTGATTCTCTTACGGAGACATATATATCCATGGGTTTTAAGATTCTTCCTAGTCAGGTATATTCCTAGGCGTTGAATATGTGGTGTTGGGTCCATTTCGTTGAGCAAGGAGTAGGTCTTGTCTATTACATATTGGGCTTATGGAAAGTTATCTGTGCTAATTTCAGTCTCTGGTTTTATGCAGCACCCCAAGGCACCTTTCCCCATAAGCAAGCACTAGTTGGTTTTCTAAATTTGAGACCCTTTTCTATTTTGTAATTCAGTTCATGTGTAGTCAAGTTTACATTCCGTGTATTCGTGATATCTTATGATGTTTCTTTTTCTGTGTGACGTAGTTCACGTAGAATCACCGTACCTGCATCCACTCACTATGCCGCTATGGGCCTGATGACACAGATTTCATTGCTGAGTGATATTGCATTGTACGTACGTGCCACAAGTTCTTTATCCATGTTTTGCTTTCTGGGATATTTACCTGATACTGTAGACGAGCTTCTTGTGAACACAGCCGTCTCAAATATTGGGGTGGCTGTCTGTTTTTGATTTTAATTTCCGTAAGCTATAGGACCATTATTGGAAGTGCCATAGGCTGTGTTGCTTTGTTTCTTTCGTGTTTCAGGAAACACCATACACTTCTCCAGGGTGGCTGCTGGCAATTTACATCCTGCCAATCAGCATAACAAGGCTCCCTGTTCTCCATATCCTGTCCTACCTTTCTGGATTTTACACTTTTTTCAGATGGCCCTTTTGCCAGGGGGGCAGTGAGACTTCATTGTAGTGCAGATTTCATTTACAGGCTTGCTTGGTTGGCCAAAAAGGGCGTATGCGTTTTTTCCTGAATATATTCAGGAAAAAACGCATACGCCCTTTTTGGCCAAGTGCATCATTGTCGACGTTCTGCCTCTTTTCCTATGCTTTCAGGGCAATTCCAGTCTACCCCCTGCAATCGTTTTCCTGAAATTCTGCCCCGCTTTCAAGTCCCCTTCGCAGGCTTACTTCAATATATTTTTGGAGGATAGCTGTCATTTATAACTCTGCAGGTTTGTGAATTACAGTGCCCCTGAGCTCCTTTCTTCAACTCGCTTTCTTGTGAGCTGGGCACAAAACCGCAGGATTGCTTCAGGCCCTAATCTGTTTCGGGCAGGGCATGCTGAGCCTTTGGTAAATTCCTCTTCCTGGTGGGAAATGAGCGTTACATTTGCCCGTGCAGACACCTACAGCTAGTCTCTCATTGGTTCTCCCTATTCCTGTTCATCTTGCACAGAAATTGCAAGCTGTGCCAAACAGGAGGTTAAAGGCACTGACTCTCCAAGCAGGGAGACTGTTAGTAAATCATCTGGAATGGTGAACCCGAGGACCAGGATACGAAAACTGAGATGCATTTTAAATCATTTCCCCATAACACGGTGGACCATACTGTGGGTTTCACATGCATGTTTTAGCTGGAGGAAGAATCCCTTGAACCTGAAGAGTTGGGACCCATGGAATAGGTACCATACAGTATGACTTCAAAGGGTGTGCATTTGCTCACCTAAACTCACCAATGCTATCAGCCTGAAGTGTCCAGCCTTATGTCTCAACCAGCTCTGGGTGTAGATGTGGTCAATCCCGGTTGCATCACATGCCCTGAGTGAATTATTTAAGAATTGCTCTCTATTTCACTGTCTTTGTGTTTTGTTTTCGAAATTTATTTTGATAATGGGATTTATCGGATTTTCACTGCTGCCTTTCAGCCGCTGTACACACCCTTGATTCTCTTACGGAGACATATATATCCATGGGTTTTAAGATTCTTCCTAGTCAGGTATATTCCTAGGCGTTGAATATGTGGTGTTGGGTCCATTTCGTTGAGCAAGGAGTAGGTCTTGTCTATTACATATTGGGCTTATGGAAAGTTATCTGTGCTAATTTCAGTCTCTGGTTTTATGCAGCACCCCAAGGCACCTTTCCCCATAAGCAAGCACTAGTTGGTTTTCTAAATTTGAGACCCTTTTCTATTTTGTAATTCAGTTCATGTGTAGTCAAGTTTACATTCCGTGTATTCGTGATATCTTATGATGTTTCTTTTTCTGTGTGACGTAGTTCACGTAGAATCACCGTACCTGCATCCACTCACTATGCCGCTATGGGCCTGATGACACAGATTTCATTGCTGAGTGATATTGCATTGTACGTACGTGCCACAAGTTCTTTATCCATGTTTTGCTTTCTGGGATATTTACCTGATACTGTAGACGAGCTTCTTGTGAACACAGCCGTCTCAAATATTGGGGTGGCTGTCTGTTTTTGATTTTAATTTCCGTAAGCTATAGGACCATTATTGGAAGTGCCATAGGCTGTGTTGCTTTGTTTCTTTCGTGTTTCAGGAAACACCATACACTTCTCCAGGGTGGCTGCTGGCAATTTACATCCTGCCAATCAGCATAACAAGGCTCCCTGTTCTCCATATCCTGTCCTACCTTTCTGGATTTTACACTTTTTTCAGATGGCCCTTTTGCCAGGGGGGCAGTGAGACTTCATTGTAGTGCAGATTTCATTTACAGGCTTGCTTGGTTGGCCAAAAAGGGCGTATGCGTTTTTTCCTGAATATATTCAGGAAAAAACGCATACGCCCTTTTTGGCCAAGTGCATCATTGTCGACGTTCTGCCTCTTTTCCTATGCTTTCAGGGCAATTCCAGTCTACCCCCTGCAATCGTTTTCCTGAAATTCTGCCCCGCTTTCAAGTCCCCTTCGCAGGCTTACTTCAATATATTTTTGGAGGAAAGCTGTCATTTATAACTCTGCAGGTTTGTGAATTACAGTGCCCCTGAGCTCCTTTCTTCAAGTCGCTTTCTTGTGAGCTGGGCACAAAACCGCAGGATTGCTTCAGGCCCTAATCTGTTTCCAGCAGGGCACACTGAGCCTTTGTTTAATTCCTCTTCCTGGTGGGCAATGAGCGTTACATTTGCCCGTGCAGACACCTACAGCTAGTCTCTCATTGGTTCTCCCTATTCCTGTTCATTTTGCACAGAAATTGCAAGCTGTGCCAAAGAGGAGGTTAAAGGCACTGACTCTCCAAGCGGGGAGAGTGTTAGTAAAGCATCTGGAATGGTGAACCCGAGGACCAGGATACGAAAACTGAGATGCATTTTAAATCATTTCCCAATCACATGGTGGACGATACTCTTGGTTTCCCATGCATGTTTTAGCTGGAGGAAGAATCCCTTGAACCTGGAGAGTTGGGACCCATGGAATGGGTACCATGCAGTATGACTTCAAAGGGTCTGCATTTGCTCACCGAAACTCACCAATGCTATCAGCCTGAAGTGTCCAGCCTTATGTCTCAACCAGCTCTGGGTGTAGATGTGTTAAATCCCGGTTGCATCACATGCCCTGAGTGAATTATTTAAGAATTGCTCTCTATTTCACTGTCTTTATGATTTTTTTTTGAAATTTATTTTGATAATGGGATTTATCGGATTTTCACTGCTGCGTTTATGCCGCTGTACACACGCTTGATTCTCTTACGGAGACATATATATCCATGGGTTTTAAGATTCTTCCTAGTCAGGTATATTCCTAGGCGTTGAATATGTGGTGTTGGGTCCATTTCGTTGAGCAAGGAGTAGGTCTTGTCTATTACATATTTGGCTTATGGAAAGTTATCTGTGCTAATTTCAGTCTCTGGTTTTATGAAGCACCCCAACGCACCTTTCCCCATAAGCAAGCACTAGTTGGTTTTCTAAATTTGAGACCCTGTTCTGTTTTGTAATTCAGTTCATGTGTAGTCAAGTTTACATTCCGTGTATTAGTGATATCTTATGATGTTTCTTTTTCTGTGTGACGTAGTTCACGTAGAATCACCGTACCTGCATCCACTCACTATGCCGCTACGGGCCTGATGACACAGATTTCATTGCTGAGTGATATTGCATTGTACGTACGTGCCACAACTTCTTTATCCATATTTTGCTTTCTGGGATATTTACCTGTTACTGTAGACGAGCTTCTTGTGAACACAGCCGTCCCAAATATTGGGGTGGCTGTCTGTTTTTGATTTTAATTTCCGTAAGCTATAGGACCATAAGTGGAAGTGCCATAGACTGTGTTGCTTTGTTTCTTATGTGTTTCAGGAAACACCATACACTTCTCCAGGCTGGCTGCTGGCAATTTACATCCTGCCAATCAGCATAACAAGGCTCCCTGTTCTCCATATCCTGTCCTACCTTTCTGGATTTTACACTTTTTTCAGATGGCCCTCTTGCCCGGGGGGCAGTGAGACTTCATTGTAGTGCAGATTTCCTTTACAGGCTTGCTTGGTTGGCCAAAAAGGGCGTATGCGTTTTTTCCTGAATATATTCAGGAAAAAACGCATACGCCCTTTTTGGCCAAGTGCATCATTGTCGACGTTCTGCCTCTTTTCCTATGCTTTCAGGGCAATTCCAGTCTACCCCCTGCAATCGTTTTCCTGAAATTCTGCCCCGCTTTCAAGTCCCCTTCACAGGCTTACTTCAATATATTTTTGGAGGATAGCTGTCATTTATAACTCTGCAGGTTTGTGAATTACAGTGCCCCTGAGCTCCTTTCTTCAACTCGCTTTCTTGTGAACTGGGCACAAAACCGCAGGATTGCTTCAGGCCCTAATCTGTTTCGGGCAGGGCATGCTGAGCCTTTGGTAAATTCCTCTTCCTGGTGGGAAATGAGCGTTACATTTGCCCGTGCAGACACCTACAGCTAGTCTCTCATTGGTTCTCCCTATTCCTGTTCATCTTGCACAGAAATTGCAAGCTGTGCCAAACAGGAGGTTAAAGGCACTGACTCTCCAAGCAGGGAGACTGTTAGTAAATCATCTGGAATGGTGAACCCGAGGACCAGGATACGAAAACTGAGATGCATTTTAAATCATTTCCCCATAACACGGTGGACCATACTGTGGGTTTCACATGCATGTTTTAGCTGGAGGAAGAATCCCTTGAACCTGAAGAGTTGGGACCCATGGAATAGGTACCATACAGTATGACTTCAAAGGGTGTGCATTTGCTCACCTAAACTCACCAATGCTATCAGCCTGAAGTGTCCAGCCTTATGTCTCAACCAGCTCTGGGTGTAGATGTGGTCAATCCCGGTTGCATCACATGCCCTGAGTGAATTATTTAAGAATTGCTCTCTATTTCACTGTCTTTGTGTTTTGTTTTCGAAATTTATTTTGATAATGGGATTTATCGGATTTTCACTGCTGCCTTTCGGCCGCTGTACACACCCTTGATTCTCTTACGGAGACATATATATCCATGGGTTTTAAGATTCTTCCTAGTCAGGTATATTCCTAGGCGTTGAATATGTGGTGTTGGGTCCATTTCGTTGAGCAAGGAGTAGGTCTTGTCTATTACATATTGGGCTTATGGAAAGTTATCTGTGCTAATTTCAGTCTCTGGTTTTATGCAGCACCCCAAGGCACCTTTCCCCATAAGCAAGCACTAGTTGGTTTTCTAAATTTGAGACCCTTTTCTATTTTGTAATTCAGTTCATGTGTAGTCAAGTTTACATTCCGTGTATTCGTGATATCTTATGATGTTTCTTTTTCTGTGTGACGTAGTTCACGTAGAATCACCGTACCTGCATCCACTCACTATGCCGCTATGGGCCTGATGACACAGATTTCATTGCTGAGTGATATTGCATTGTACGTACGTGCCACAAGTTCTTTATCCATTTTTTGCTTTCTGGGATATTTACCTGATACTGTAGACGAGCTTCTTGTGAACACAGCCGTCTCAAATATTGGGGTGGCTGTCTGTTTTTGATTTTAATTTCCGTAAGCTATAGGACCATAAGTGGAAGTGCCATAGGCTGTGTTGCTTTGTTTCTTTCGTGTTTCAGGAAACACCATACACTTCTCCAGGGTGCTGCTGGCAATTTACATCCTGCCAATCAGCATAAGAAGGCTCCCTGTTCTCCATATCCTGTCCTACCTTTCTGGATTTTACACTTTTTTCAGATGGCCCTTTTGCCAGGGGGGCAGTGAGACTTCATTGTAGTGCAGATTTCATTTACAGGCTTGCTTGGTTGGCCAAAAAGGGCGTATGCGTTTTTTCCTGAATATATTCAGGAAAAAACACATACGCCCTTTTTGGCCAAGTGCATCATTGTCGACGTTCTGCCTCTTTTCCTATGCTTTCAGGGCAATTCCAGTCTACCCCCTGCAATCGTTTTCCTGAAATTCTGCCCCGCTTTCAAGTCCCCTTCGCAGGCTTACTTCAATATATTTTTGGAGGATAGCTGTCATTTATAACTCTGCAGGTTTGTGAATTACAGTGCCCCTGAGCTCCTTTCTTCAACTCGCTTTCTTGTGAGCTGGGCACAAAACCGCAGGATTGCTTCAGGCCCTAATCTGTTTCCGGCAGGGCACGCTGAGCCTTTGGTTAATTCCTATTCCTGGTGGGCAATGAGCGTTACATTTGCCCGTGCAGACACCTACAGCTAGTCTCTCATTGGTTCTCCCTATTCCTGTTCATTTTGCACAGAAATTGCAAGCTGTGCCAAAGAGGAGGTTACAGGCACTGACTCTCCAAGCGGGGAGAGTGTTAGTAAAGCATCTGGAATGGTGAACCCAAGGACCAGGATACGAAAACTGAGATGCATTTTAAATCATTTCCCAATCACATGGTGGACGATACTCTTGGTTTCCCATGCATGTTTTAGCTGGAGGAAGAATCCCTTGAACCTGGAGAGTTGGGACCCATGGAATGGGTACCATGCAGTATGACTTCAAAGGGTCTGCATTTGCTCACCGAAACTCACCAATGCTATCAGCCTGAAGTGTCCAGCCTTATGTCTCAACCAGCTCTGGGTGTAGATGTGTTAAATCCCGGTTGCATCACATGCCCTGAGTGAATTATTTAAGAATTGCTCTCTATTTCACTGTCTTTATGATTTTTTTTTGAAATTTATTTTGATAATGGGATTTATCGGATTTTCACTGCTGCGTTTATGCCGCTGTACACACGCTTGATTCTCTTACGGAGACATATATATCCATGGGTTTTAAGATTCTTCCTAGTCAGGTATATTCCTAGGCGTTGAATATGTGGTGTTGGGTCCATTTCGTTGAGCAAGGAGTAGGTCTTGTCTATTACATATTTGGCTTATGGAAAGTTATCTGTGCTAATTTCAGTCTCTGGTTTATGAAGCACCCCAACGCACCTTTCCCCATAAGCAAGCACTAGTTGGTTTTCTAAATTTGAGACCCTGTTCTGTTTTGTAATTCAGTTCATGTGTAGTCAAGTTTACATTCCGTGTATTAGTGATATCTTAAGATGTTTCTTTTTCTGTGTGACGTAGTTCACGTAGAATCACCGTACCTGCATCCACTCACTATGCCGCTACGGGCCTGATGACACAGATTTCATTGCTGAGTGATATTGCATTGTACGTACGTGCCACAACTTCTTTATCCATATTTTGCTTTCTGGGATATTTACCTGTTACAGTAGACGAGCTTCTTGTGAACACAGCCGTCCCAAATATTGGGGTGGCTGTCTGTTTTTGATTTTAATTTCCGTAAGCTATAGGACCATAAGTGGAAGTGCCATAGACTGTGTTGCTTTGTTTCTTATGTGTTTCAGGAAACACCATACACTTCTCCAGGCTGGCTGCTGGCAATTTACATCCTGCCAATCAGCATAACAAGGCTCCCTGTTCTCCATATCCTGTCCTACCTTTCTGGATTTTACACTTTTTTCAGATGGCCCTCTTGCCCGGGGGGCAGTGAGACTTCATTGTAGTGCAGATTTCCTTTACAGGCCTGCTTGGTTGGCCAAAAAGGGCGTATGCGTTTTTTCCTGAATATATTCAGGAAAAAACGCATACGCCCTTTTTAGCCAAGTGCATCATTGTCGACGTTCTGCCTCTTTTCCTATGCTTTCAGGGCAATTCCAGTCTACCCCCTGCAATCGTTTTCCTGAAATTCTGCCCCGCTTTCAAGTCCCCTTCGCAGGCTTACTTCAATATATTTTTGGAGGATAGCTGTCATTTATAACTCTGCAGGTTTGTGAATTACAGTGCCCCTGAGCTCCTTTCTTCAACTCGCTTTCTTGTGAACTGGGCACAAAACCGCAGGATTGCTTCAGGCCCTAATCTGTTTCGGGCAGGGCATGCTGAGCCTTTGGTAAATTCCTCTTCCTGGTGGGAAATGAGCATTACATTTGCCCGTGCAGACACCTACAGCTAGTCTCTCATTGGTTCTCCCTATTCCTGTTCATCTTGCACAGAAATTGCAAGCTGTGCCAAACAGGAGGTTAAAGGCACTGACTCTCCAAGCAGGGAGACTGTTAGTAAATCATCTGGAATGGTGAACCCGAGGACCAGGATACGAAAACTGAGATGCATTTTAAATCATTTCCCCATAACACGGTGGACCATACTGTGGGTTTCACATGCATGTTTTAGCTGGAGGAAGAATCCCTTGAACCTGAAGAGTTGGGACCCATGGAATAGGTACCATACAGTATGACTTGAAAGGGTGTGCATTTGCTCACCTAAACTCACCAATGCTATCAGCCTGAAGTGTCCAGCCTTATGTCTCAACCAGCTCTGGGTGTAGATGTGGTCAATCCCGGTTGCATCACATGCCCTGAGTGAATTATTTAAGAATTGCTCTCTATTTCACTGTCTTTGTGTTTTGTTTTCGAAATTTATTTTGATAATGGGATTTATCGGATTTTCACTGCTGCCTTTCGGCCGCTGTACACACCCTTGATTCTCTTACGGAGACATATATATCCATGGGTTTTAAGATTCTTCCTAGTCAGGTATATTCCTAGGCGTTGAATATGTGGTGTTGGGTCCATTTCGTTGAGCAAGGAGTAGGTCTTGTCTATTACATATTGGGCTTATGGAAAGTTATCTGTGCTAATTTCAGTCTCTGGTTTTATGCAGCACCCCAAGGCACCTTTCCCCATAAGCAAGCACTAGTTGGTTTTCTAAATTTGAGACCCTTTTCTATTTTGTAATTCAGTTCATGTGTAGTCAAGTTTACATTCCGTGTATTCGTGATATCTTATGATGTTTCTTTTTCTGTGTGACGTAGTTCACGTAGAATCACCGTACCTGCATCCACTCACTATGCCGCTATGGGCCTGATGACACAGATTTCATTGCTGAGTGATATTGCATTGTACGTACGTGCCACAAGTCCTTTATCCATTTTTTGCTTTCTGGGATATTTACCTGATACTGTAGACGAGCTTCTTGTGAACACAGCCGTCTCAAATATTGGGGTGGCTGTCTGTTTTTGATTTTAATTTCCGTAAGCTATAGGACCATAAGTGGAAGTGCCATAGGCTGTGTTGCTTTGTTTCTTTCGTGTTTCAGGAAACACCATACACTTCTCCAGGGTGGCTGCTGGCAATTTACATCCTGCCAATCAGCATAACAAGGCTCCCTGTTCTCCATATCCTGTCCTACCTTTCTGGATTTTACACTTTTTTCAGATGGCCCTTTTGCCAGGGGGGCAGTGAGACTTCATTGTAGTGCAGATTTCATTTACAGGCTTGCTTGGTTGGCCAAAAAGGGCGTATGCGTTTTTTCCTGAATATATTCAGGAAAAAACGCATACGCCCTTTTTGGCCAAGTGCATCATTGTCGACGTTCTGCCTCTTTTCCTATGCTTTCAGGGCAATTCCAGTCTACCCCCTGCAATCGTTTTCCTGAAATTCTGCCCCGCTTTCAAGTCCCCTTCGCAGGCTTACTTCAATATATTTTTGGAGGAAAGCTGTCATTTATAACTCTGCAGGTTTGTGAATTACAGTGCCCCTGAGCTCCTTTCTTCAACTCGCTTTCTTGTGAGCTGGGCACAAAACCGCAGGATTGCTTCAGGCCCTAATCTGTTTCCAGCAGGGCACACTGAGCCTTTGTTTAATTCCTCTTCCTGGTGGGCAATGAGCGTTACATTTGCCCGTGCAGACACCTACAGCTAGTCTCTCATTGGTTCTCCCTATTCCTGTTCATTTTGCACAGAAATTGCAAGCTGTGCCAAAGAGGAGGTTAAAGGCACTGACTCTCCAAGCGGGGAGAGTGTTAGTAAAGCATCTGGAATGGTGAACCCGAGGACCAGGATACGAAAACTGAGATGCATTTTAAATAATTTCCCAATCACATGGTGGACGATACTCTTGGTTTCCCATGCATGTTTTAGCTGGAGGAAGAATCCCTTGAACCTGGAGAGTTGGGACCCATGGAATGGGTACCATGCAGTATGACTTCAAAGGGTCTGCATTTGCTCACCGAAACTCACCAATGCTATCAGCCTGAAGTGTCCAGCCTTATGTCTCAACCAGCTCTGGGTGTAGATGTGTTAAATCCCGGTTGCATCACATGCCCTGAGTGAATTATTTAAGAATTGCTCTCTATTTCACTGTCTTTATGATTTTTTTTTGAAATTTATTTTGATAATGGGATTTATCGGATTTTCACTGCTGCGTTTATGCCGCTGTACACACGCTTGATTCTCTTACGGAGACATATATATCCATGGGTTTTAAGATTCTTCCTAGTCAGGTATATTCCTAGGCGTTGAATATGTGGTGTTGGGTCCATTTCGTTGAGCAAGGAGTAGGTCTTGTCTATTACATATTTGGCTTATGGAAAGTTATCTGTGCTAATTTCAGTCTCTGGTTTTATGAAGCACCCCAACGCACCTTTCCCCATAAGCAAGCACTAGTTGGTTTTCTAAATTTGAGACCCTGTTCTGTTTTGTAATTCAGTTCATGTGTAGTCAAGTTTACATTCCGTGTATTAGTGATATCTTATGATGTTTCTTTTTCTGTGTGACGTAGTTCACGTAGAATCACCGTACCTGCATCCACTCACTATGCCGCTACGGGCCTGATGACACAGATTTCATTGCTGAGTGATATTGCATTGTACGTACGTGCCACAACTTCTTTATCCATATTTTGCTTTCTGGGATATTTACCTGTTACTGTAGACGAGCTTCTTGTGAACACAGCCGTCCCAAATATTGGGGTGGCTGTCTGTTTTTGATTTTAATTTCCGTAAGCTATAGGACCATAAGTGGAAGTGCCATAGACTGTGTTGCTTTGTTTCTTATGTGTTTCAGGAAACACCATACACTTCTCCAGGCTGGCTGCTGGCAATTTACATCCTGCCAATCAGCATAACAAGGCTCCCTGTTCTCCATATCCTGTCCTACCTTTCTGGATTTTACACTTTTTTCAGATGGCCCTCTTGCCCGGGGGGCAGTGAGACTTCATTGTAGTGCAGATTTCCTTTACAGGCTTGCTTGGTTGGCCAAAAAGGGCGTATGCGTTTTTTCCTGAATATATTCAGGAAAAAACGCATACGCCCTTTTTGGCCAAGTGCATCATTGTCGACGTTCTGCCTCTTTTCCTATGCTTTCAGGGCAATTCCAGTCTACCCCCTGCAATCGTTTTCCTGAAATTCTGCCCCGCTTTCAAGTCCCCTTCGCAGGCTTACTTCAATATATTTTTGGAGGATAGCTGTCATTTATAACTCTGCAGGTTTGTGAATTACAGTGCCCCTGAGCTCCTTTCTTCAACTCGCTTTCTTGTGAACTGGGCACAAAACCGCAGGATTGCTTCAGGCCCTAATCTGTTTCGGGCAGGGCATGCTGAGCCTTTGGTAAATTCCTCTTCCTGGTGGGAAATGAGCGTTACATTTGCCCGTGCAGACACCTACAGCTAGTCTCTCATTGGTTCTCCCTATTCCTGTTCATCTTGCACAGAAATTGCAAGCTGTGCCAAACAGGAGGTTAAAGGCACTGACTCTCCAAGCAGGGAGACTGTTAGTAAATCATCTGGAATGGTGATCCCGAGGACCAGGATACGAAAACTGAGATGCATTTTAAATCATTTCCCCATAACACGGTGGACCATACTGTGAGTTTCACATGCATGTTTTAGCTGGAGGAAGAATCCCTTGAACCTGAAGAGTTGGGACCCATGGAATAGGTACCATACAGTATGACTTCAAAGGGTGTGCATTTGCTCACCTAAACTCACCAATGCTATCAGCCTGAAGTGTCCAGCCTTATGTCTCAACCAGCTCTGGGTGTAGATGTGGTCAATCCCGGTTGCATCACATGCCCTGAGTGAATTATTTTAGAATTGCTCTCTATTTCACTGTCTTTGTGTTTTGTTTTCGAAATTTATTTTGATAATGGGATTTATCGGATTTTCACTGCTGCCTTTCGGCCGCTGTACACACCCTTGATTCTCTTACGGAGACATATATATCCATGGGTTTTAAGATTCTTCCTAGTCAGGTATATTCCTAGGCGTTGAATATGTGGTGTTGGGTCCATTTCGTTGAGCAAGGAGTAGGTCTTGTCTATTACATATTGGGCTTATGGAAAGTTATCTGTGCTAATTTCAGTCTCTGGTTTTATGCAGCACCCCAAGGCACCTTTCCCCATAAGCAAGCACTAGTTGGTTTTCTAAATTTGAGGCCCTGTTCTGTTTTGAAATTCAGTTCATGTGTAGTCAAGTTTACATTCCGTGTATTCGTGATATCTTATGATGTTTCTTTTTCTGTGTGACGTAGTTCACGTAGAATCACCGTACCTGCATCCACTCACTATGCCGCTATGGGCCTGATGACACAGATTTCATTGCTGAGTGATATTGCATTGTACGTACGTGCCACAAGTTCTTTATCCATTTTTTGCTTTCTGGGATATTTACCTGATACTGTAGACGAGCTTCTTGTGAACACAGCCGTCTCAAATATTGGGGTGGCTGTCTGTTTTTGATTTTAATTTCCGTAAGCTATAGGACCATAAGTGGAAGTGCCATAGGCTGTGTTGCTTTGTTTCTTTCGTGTTTCAGGAAACACCATACACTTCTCCAGGGTGGCTGCTGGCAATTTACATCCTGCCAATCAGCATAACAAGGCTCCCTGTTCTCCATATCCTGTCCTACCTTTCTGGATTTTACACTTTTTTCAGATGGCCCTTTTGCCAGGGGGGCAGTGAGACTTCATTGTAGTGCAGATTTCATTTACAGGCTTGCTTGGTTGGCCAAAAAGGGCGTATGCGTTTTTTCCTGAATATATTCAGGAAAAAACGCATACGCCCTTTTTGGCCAAGTGCATCATTGTCGACGTTCTGCCTCTTTTCCTATGCTTTCAGGGCAATTCCAGTCTACCCCCTGCAATCGTTTTCCTGAAATTCTGACCCGCTTTCAAGTCCCCTTCGCAGGCTTACTTCAATATATTTTTGGAGGAAAGCTGTCATTTATAACTCTGCAGGTTTGTGAATTACAGTGCCCCTGAGCTCCTTTCTTCAACTCGCTTTCTTGTGAGCTGGGCACAAAACCGCAGGATTGCTTCAGGCCCTAATCTGTTTCCAGCAGGGCACACTGAGCCTTTGTTTAATTCCTCTTCCTGGTGGGCAATGAGCGTTACATTTGCCCGTGCAGACACCTACAGCTAGTCTCTCATTGGTTCTCCCTATTCCTGTTCATTTTGCACAGAAATTGCAAGCTGTGCCAAAGAGGAGGTTAAAGGCACTGACTCTCCAAGCGGGGAGAGTGTTAGTAAAGCATCTGGAATGGTGAACCCGAGGACCAGGATACGAAAACTGAGATGCATTTTAAATCATTTCCCAATCACATGGTGGACGATACTCTTGGTTTCCCATGCATGTTTTAGCTGGAGGAAGAATCCCTTGAACCTGGAGAGTTGGGACCCATGGAATGGGTACCATGCAGTATGACTTCAAAGGGTCTGCATTTGCTCACCGAAACTCACCAATGCTATCAGCCTGAAGTGTCCAGCCTTATGTCTCAACCAGCTCTGGGTGTAGATGTGTTAAATCCCGGTTGCATCACATGCCCTGAGTGAATTATTTAAGAATTGCTCTCTATTTCACTGTCTTTATGATTTTTTTTTGAAATTTATTTTGATAATGGGATTTATCGGATTTTCACTGCTGCATTTATGCCGCTGTACACACGCTTGATTCTCTTACGGAGACATATATATCCATGGGTTTTAAGATTCTTCCTAGTCAGGTATATTCCTAGGCGTTGAATATGTGGTGTTGGGTCCATTTCGTTGAGCAAAGAGTAGGTCTTGTCTATTACATATTTGGCTTATGGAAAGTTATCTGTGCTAATTTCAGTCTCTGGTTTTATGAAGCACCCCAACGCACCTTTCCCCATAAGCAAGCACTAGTTGGTTTTCTAAATTTGAGACCCTGTTCTGTTTTGTAATTCAGTTCATGTGTAGTCAAGTTTACATTCCGTGTATTAGTGATATCTTATGATGTTTCTTTTTCTGTGTGACGTAGTTCACGTAGAATCACCGTACCTGCATCCACTCACTATGCCGCTACGGGCCTGATGACACAGATTTCACTGCTGAGTGATATTGCATTGTACGTACGTGCCACAACTTCTTTATCCATATTTTGCTTTCTGGGATATTTACCTGTTACTGTAGACGAGCTTCTTGTGAACACAGCCGTCCCAAATATTGGGGTGGCTGTCTGTTTTTGATTTTAATTTCCGTAAGCTATAGGACCATAAGTGGAAGTGCCATAGACTGTGTTGCTTTGTTTCTTATGTGTTTCAGGAAACACCATACACTTCTCCAGGCTGGCTGCTGGCAATTTACATCCTGCCAATCAGCATAACAAGGCTCCCTGTTCTCCATATCCTGTCCTACCTTTCTGGATTTTACACTTTTTTCAGATGGCCCTCTTGCCCGGGGGGCAGTGAGACTTCATTGTAGTGCAGATTTCATTTACAGGCTTGCTTGGTTGGCCAAAAAGGGCGTATGCGTTTTTTCCGGAATATATTCAGGAAAAAATGCATACGCCCTTTTTGGCCAAGTGCATCATTGTCGACGTTCTGCCTCTTTTCCTATGCTTTCAGGGCAATTCCAGTCTACCCCCTGCAATCGTTTTCCTGAAATTCTGCCCCGCTTTCAAGTCCCCTTCGCAGGCTTACTTCAATATATTTTTGGAGGATAGCTGTCATTTATAACTCTGCAGGTTTGTGAATTACAGTGCCCCTGAGCTCCTTTCTTCAACTCGCTTTCTTGTGAACTGGGCACAAAACCGCAGGATTGCTTCAGGCCCTAATCTGTTTCGGGCAGGGCATGCTGAGCCTTTGGTAAATTCCTCTTCCTGGTGGGAAATGAGCGTTACATTTGCCCGTGCAGACACCTAAAGCTAGTCTCTCATTGGTTCTCCCTATTCCTGTTCATCTTGCACAGAAATTGCAAGCTGTGCCAAACAGGAGGTTAAAGGCACTGACTCTCCAAGCAGGGAGACTGTTAGTAAATCATCTGGAATGGTGAACCCGAGGACCAGGATACGAAAACTGAGATGCATTTTAAATCATTTCCCCATAACACGGTGGACCATACTGTGAGTTTCACATGCATGTTTTAGCTGGAGGAAGAATCCCTTGAACCTGAAGAGTTGGGACCCATGGAATAGGTACCATACAGTATGACTTCAAAGGGTGTGCATTTGCTCACCTAAACTCACCAATGCTATCAGCCTGAAGTGTCCAGCCTTATGTCTCAACCAGCTCTGGGTGTAGATGTGGTCAATCCCGGTTGCATCACATGCCCTGAGTGAATTATTTTAGAATTGCTCTCTATTTCACTGTCTTTGTGTTTTGTTTTCGAAATTTATTTTGATAATGGGATTTATCGGATTTTCACTGCTGCCTTTCGGCCGCTGTACACACCCTTGATTCTCTTACGGAGACATATATATCCATGGGTTTTAAGATTCTTCCTAGTCAGGTATATTCCTAGGCGTTGAATATGTGGTGTTGGGTCCATTTCGTTGAGCAAGGAGTAGGTCTTGTCTATTACATATTGGGCTTATGGAAAGTTATCTGTGCTAATTTCAGTCTCTGGTTTTATGCAGCACCCCAAGGCACCTTTCCCCATAAGCAAGCACTAGTTGGTTTTCTAAATTTGAGGCCCTGTTCTGTTTTGAAATTCAGTTCATGTGTAGTCAAGTTTACATTCCGTGTATTCGTGATATCTTATGATGTTTCTTTTTCTGTGTGACGTAGTTCACGTAGAATCACCGTACCTGCATCCACTCACTATGCCGCTATGGGCCTGATGACACAGATTTCATTGCTGAGTGATATTGCATTGTACGTACGTGCCACAAGTTCTTTATCCATTTTTTGCTTTCTGGGATATTTACCTGATACTGTAGACGAGCTTCTTGTGAACACAGCCGTCTCAAATATTGGGGTGGCTGTCTGTTTTTGATTTTAATTTCCGTAAGCTATAGGACCATAAGTGGAAGTGCCATAGGCTGTGTTGCTTTGTTTCTTTCGTGTTTCAGGAAACACCATACACTTCTCCAGGGTGGCTGCTGGCAATTTACATCCTGCCAATCAGCATAACAAGGCTCCCTGTTCTCCATATCCTGTCCTACCTTTCTGGATTTTACACTTTTTTCAGATGGCCCTTTTGCCAGGGGGGCAGTGAGACTTCATTGTAGTGCAGATTTCATTTACAGGCTTGCTTGGTTGGCCAAAAAGGGCGTATGCGTTTTTTCCTGAATATATTCAGGAAAAAACGCATACGCCCTTTTTGGCCAAGTGCATCATTGTCGACGTTCTGCCTCTTTTCCTATGCTTTCAGGGCAATTCCAGTCTACCCCCTGCAATCGTTTTCCTGAAATTCTGACCCGCTTTCAAGTCCCCTTCGCAGGCTTACTTCAATATATTTTTGGAGGAAAGCTGTCATTTATAACTCTGCAGGTTTGTGAATTACAGTGCCCCTGAGCTCCTTTCTTCAACTCGCTTTCTTGTGAGCTGGGCACAAAACCGCAGGATTGCTTCAGGCCCTAATCTGTTTCCAGCAGGGCACACTGAGCCTTTGTTTAATTCCTCTTCCTGGTGGGCAATGAGCGTTACATTTGCCCGTGCAGACACCTACAGCTAGTCTCTCATTGGTTCTCCCTATTCCTGTTCATTTTGCACAGAAATTGCAAGCTGTGCCAAAGAGGAGGTTAAAGGCACTGACTCTCCAAGCGGGGAGAGTGTTAGTAAAGCATCTGGAATGGTGAACCCGAGGACCAGGATACGAAAACTGAGATGCATTTTAAATCATTTCCCAATCACATGGTGGACGATACTCTTGGTTTCCCATGCATGTTTTAGCTGGAGGAAGAATCCCTTGAACCTGGAGAGTTGGGACCCATGGAATGGGTACCATGCAGTATGACTTCAAAGGGTCTGCATTTGCTCACCGAAACTCACCAATGCTATCAGCCTGAAGTGTCCAGCCTTATGTCTCAACCAGCTCTGGGTGTAGATGTGTTAAATCCCGGTTGCATCACATGCCCTGAGTGAATTATTTAAGAATTGCTCTCTATTTCACTGTCTTTATGATTTTTTTTTGAAATTTATTTTGATAATGGGATTTATCGGATTTTCACTGCTGCATTTATGCCGCTGTACACACGCTTGATTCTCTTACGGAGACATATATATCCATGGGTTTTAAGATTCTTCCTAGTCAGGTATATTCCTAGGCGTTGAATATGTGGTGTTGGGTCCATTTCGTTGAGCAAGGAGTAGGTCTTGTCTATTACATATTTGGCTTATGGAAAGTTATCTGTGCTAATTTCAGTCTCTGGTTTTATGAAGCACCCCAACGCACCTTTCCCCATAAGCAAGCACTAGTTGGTTTTCTAAATTTGAGACCCTGTTCTGTTTTGTAATTCAGTTCATGTGTAGTCAAGTTTACATTCCGTGTATTAGTGATATCTTATGATGTTTCTTTTTCTGTGTGACGTAGTTCACGTAGAATCACCGTACCTGCATCCACTCACTATGCCGCTACGGGCCTGATGACACAGATTTCACTGCTGAGTGATATTGCATTGTACGTACGTGCCACAACTTCTTTATCCATATTTTGCTTTCTGGGATATTTACCTGTTACTGTAGACGAGCTTCTTGTGAACACAGCCGTCCCAAATATTGGGGTGGCTGTCTGTTTTTGATTTTAATTTCCGTAAGCTATAGGACCATAAGTGGAAGTGCCATAGACTGTGTTGCTTTGTTTCTTATGTGTTTCAGGAAACACCATACACTTCTCCAGGCTGGCTGCTGGCAATTTACATCCTGCCAATCAGCATAACAAGGCTCCCTGTTCTCCATATCCTGTCCTACCTTTCTGGATTTTACACTTTTTTCAGATGGCCCTCTTGCCCGGGGGGCAGTGAGACTTCATTGTAGTGCAGATTTCATTTACAGGCTTGCTTGGTTGGCCAAAAAGGGCGTATGCGTTTTTTCCGGAATATATTCAGGAAAAAATGCATACGCCCTTTTTGGCCAAGTGCATCATTGTCGACGTTCTGCCTCTTTTCCTATGCTTTCAGGGCAATTCCAGTCTACCCCCTGCAATCGTTTTCCTGAAATTCTGCCCCGCTTTCAAGTCCCCTTCGCAGGCTTACTTCAATATATTTTTGGAGGATAGCTGTCATTTATAACTCTGCAGGTTTGTGAATTACAGTGCCCCTGAGCTCCTTTCTTCAACTCGCTTTCTTGTGAACTGGGCACAAAACCGCAGGATTGCTTCAGGCCCTAATCTGTTTCGGGCAGGGCATGCTGAGCCTTTGGTAAATTCCTCTTCCTGGTGGGAAATGAGCGTTACATTTGCCCGTGCAGACACCTAAAGCTAGTCTCTCATTGGTTCTCCCTATTCCTGTTCATCTTGCACAGAAATTGCAAGCTGTGCCAAACAGGAGGTTAAAGGCACTGACTCTCCAAGCAGGGAGACTGTTAGTAAATCATCTGGAATGGTGAACCCGAGGACCAGGATACGAAAACTGAGATGCATTTTAAATCATTTCCCCATAACACGGTGGACCATACTGTGAGTTTCACATGCATGTTTTAGCTGGAGGAAGAATCCCTTGAACCTGAAGAGTTGGGACCCATGGAATAGGTACCATACAGTATGACTTCAAAGGGTGTGCATTTGCTCACCTAAACTCACCAATGCTATCAGCCTGAAGTGTCCAGCCTTATGTCTCAACCAGCTCTGGGTGTAGATGTGGTCAATCCCGGTTGCATCACATGCCCTGAGTGAATTATTTTAGAATTGCTCTCTATTTCACTGTCTTTGTGTTTTGTTTTCGAAATTTATTTTGATAATGGGATTTATCGGATTTTCACTGCTGCCTTTCGGCCGCTGTACACACCCTTGATTCTCTTACGGAGACATATATATCCATGGGTTTTAAGATTCTTCCTAGTCAGGTATATTCCTAGGCGTTGAATATGTGGTGTTGGGTCCATTTCGTTGAGCAAGGAGTAGGTCTTGTCTATTACATATTGGGCTTATGGAAAGTTATCTGTGCTAATTTCAGTCTCTGGTTTTATGCAGCACCCCAAGGCACCTTTCCCCATAAGCAAGCACTAGTTGGTTTTCTAAATTTGAGGCCCTGTTCTGTTTTGAAATTCAGTTCATGTGTAGTCAAGTTTACATTCCGTGTATTCGTGATATCTTATGATGTTTCTTTTTCTGTGTGACGTAGTTCACGTAGAATCACCGTACCTGCATCCACTCACTATGCCGCTATGGGCCTGATGACACAGATTTCATTGCTGAGTGATATTGCATTGTACGTACGTGCCACAAGTTCTTTATCCATTTTTTGCTTTCTGGGATATTTACCTGATACTGTAGACGAGCTTCTTGTGAACACAGCCGTCTCAAATATTGGGGTGGCTGTCTGTTTTTGATTTTAATTTCCGTAAGCTATAGGACCATAAGTGGAAGTGCCATAGGCTGTGTTGCTTTGTTTCTTTCGTGTTTCAGGAAACACCATACACTTCTCCAGGGTGGCTGCTGGCAATTTACATCCTGCCAATCAGCATAACAAGGCTCCCTGTTCTCCATATCCTGTCCTACCTTTCTGGATTTTACACTTTTTTCAGATGGCCCTTTTGCCAGGGGGGCAGTGAGACTTCATTGTAGTGCAGATTTCATTTACAGGCTTGCTTGGTTGGCCAAAAAGGGCGTATGCGTTTTTTCCTGAATATATTCAGGAAAAAACGCATACGCCCTTTTTGGCCAAGTGCATCATTGTCGACGTTCTGCCTCTTTTCCTATGCTTTCAGGGCAATTCCAGTCTACCCCCTGCAATCGTTTTCCTGAAATTCTGACCCGCTTTCAAGTCCCCTTCGCAGGCTTACTTCAATATATTTTTGGAGGAAAGCTGTCATTTATAACTCTGCAGGTTTGTGAATTACAGTGCCCCTGAGCTCCTTTCTTCAACTCGCTTTCTTGTGAGCTGGGCACAAAACCGCAGGATTGCTTCAGGCCCTAATCTGTTTCCAGCAGGGCACACTGAGCCTTTGTTTAATTCCTCTTCCTGGTGGGCAATGAGCGTTACATTTGCCCGTGCAGACACCTACAGCTAGTCTCTCATTGGTTCTCCCTATTCCTGTTCATTTTGCACAGAAATTGCAAGCTGTGCCAAAGAGGAGGTTAAAGGCACTGACTCTCCAAGCGGGGAGAGTGTTAGTAAAGCATCTGGAATGGTGAACCCGAGGACCAGGATACGAAAACTGAGATGCATTTTAAATCATTTCCCAATCACATGGTGGACGATACTCTTGGTTTCCCATGCATGTTTTAGCTGGAGGAAGAATCCCTTGAACCTGGAGAGTTGGGACCCATGGAATGGGTACCATGCAGTATGACTTCAAAGGGTCTGCATTTGCTCACCGAAACTCACCAATGCTATCAGCCTGAAGTGTCCAGCCTTATGTCTCAACCAGCTCTGGGTGTAGATGTGTTAAATCCCGGTTGCATCACATGCCCTGAGTGAATTATTTAAGAATTGCTCTCTATTTCACTGTCTTTATGATTTTTTTTTGAAATTTATTTTGATAATGGGATTTATCGGATTTTCACTGCTGCATTTATGCCGCTGTACACACGCTTGATTCTCTTACGGAGACATATATATCCATGGGTTTTAAGATTCTTCCTAGTCAGGTATATTCCTAGGCGTTGAATATGTGGTGTTGGGTCCATTTCGTTGAGCAAGGAGTAGGTCTTGTCTATTACATATTTGGCTTATGGAAAGTTATCTGTGCTAATTTCAGTCTCTGGTTTTATGAAGCACCCCAACGCACCTTTCCCCATAAGCAAGCACTAGTTGGTTTTCTAAATTTGAGACCCTGTTCTGTTTTGTAATTCAGTTCATGTGTAGTCAAGTTTACATTCCGTGTATTAGTGATATCTTATGATGTTTCTTTTTCTGTGTGACGTAGTTCACGTAGAATCACCGTACCTGCATCCACTCACTATGCCGCTACGGGCCTGATGACACAGATTTCACTGCTGAGTGATATTGCATTGTACGTACGTGCCACAACTTCTTTATCCATATTTTGCTTTCTGGGATATTTACCTGTTACTGTAGACGAGCTTCTTGTGAACACAGCCGTCCCAAATATTGGGGTGGCTGTCTGTTTTTGATTTTAATTTCCGTAAGCTATAGGACCATAAGTGGAAGTGCCATAGACTGTGTTGCTTTGTTTCTTATGTGTTTCAGGAAACACCATACACTTCTCCAGGCTGGCTGCTGGCAATTTACATCCTGCCAATCAGCATAACAAGGCTCCCTGTTCTCCATATCCTGTCCTACCTTTCTGGATTTTACACTTTTTTCAGATGGCCCTCTTGCCCGGGGGGCAGTGAGACTTCATTGTAGTGCAGATTTCATTTACAGGCTTGCTTGGTTGGCCAAAAAGGGCGTATGCGTTTTTTCCGGAATATATTCAGGAAAAAATGCATACGCCCTTTTTGGCCAAGTGCATCATTGTCGACGTTCTGCCTCTTTTCCTATGCTTTCAGGGCAATTCCAGTCTACCCCCTGCAATCGTTTTCCTGAAATTCTGCCCCGCTTTCAAGTCCCCTTCGCAGGCTTACTTCAATATATTTTTGGAGGATAGCTGTCATTTATAACTCTGCAGGTTTGTGAATTACAGTGCCCCTGAGCTCCTTTCTTCAACTCGCTTTCTTGTGAACTGGGCACAAAACCGCAGGATTGCTTCAGGCCCTAATCTGTTTCGGGCAGGGCATGCTGAGCCTTTGGTAAATTCCTCTTCCTGGTGGGAAATGAGCGTTACATTTGCCCGTGCAGACACCTAAAGCTAGTCTCTCATTGGTTCTCCCTATTCCTGTTCATCTTGCACAGAAATTGCAAGCTGTGCCAAACAGGAGGTTAAAGGCACTGACTCTCCAAGCAGGGAGACTGTTAGTAAATCATCTGGAATGGTGAACCCGAGGACCAGGATACGAAAACTGAGATGCATTTTAAATCATTTCCCCATAACACGGTGGACCATACTGTGGGTTTCACATGCATGTTTTAGCTGGAGGAAGAATCCCTTGAACCTGAAGAGTTGGGACCCATGGAATAGGTACCATACAGTATGACTTCAAAGGGTGTGCATTTGCTCACCTAAACTCACCAATGCTATCAGCCTGAAGTGTCCAGCCTTATGTCTCAACCAGCTCTGGGTGTAGATGTGGTCAATCCCGGTTGCATCACATGCCCTGAGTGAATTATTTAAGAATTGCTCTCTATTTCACTGTCTTTGTGTTTTGTTTTCGAAATTTATTTTGATAATGGGATTTATCGGATTTTCACTGCTGCCTGTCGGCCGCTGTACACACCCTTGATTCTCTTACGGAGACATATATATCCATGGGTTTTAAGATTCTTCCTAGTCAGGTATATTCCTAGGCGTTGAATATGTGGTGTTGGGTCCATTTCGTTGAGCAAGGAGTAGGTCTTGTCTATTACATATTGGGCTTATGGAAAGTTATCTGTGCTAATTTCAGTCTCTGGTTTTATGCAGCACCCCAAGGCACCTTTCCCCATAAGCAAGCACTAGTTGGTTTTCTAAATTTGAGACCCTTTTCTATTTTGTAATTCAGTTCATGTGTAGTCAAGTTTACATTCCGTGTATTCGTGATATCTTATGATGTTTCTTTTTCTGTGTGACGTAGTTCACGTAGAATCACCGTACCTGCATCCACTCACTATGCCGCTATGGGCCTGATGACACAGATTACATTGCTGAGTGATATTGCATTGTACGTACGTGCCACAAGTTCTTTATCCATTTTTTGCTTTCTGGGATATTTACCTGATACTGTAGACGAGCTTCTTGTGAACACAGCCGTCTCAAATATTGGGGTGGCTGTCTGTTTTTGATTTTAATTTCCGTAAGCTATAGGACCATAAGTGGAAGTGCCATAGGCTGTGTTGCTTTGTTTCTTTCGTGTTTCAGGAAACACCATACACTTCTCCAGGGTGGCTGCTGGCAATTTACATCCTGCCAATCAGCATAACAAGGCTCCCTGTTCTCCATATCCTGTCCTACCTTTCTGGATTTTACACTTTTTTCAGATGGCCCTTTTGCCAGGGGGGCAGTGAGACTTCATTGTAGTGCAGATTTCATTTACAGGCTTGCTTGGTTGGCCAAAAAGGGCGTATGCGTTTTTTCCTGAATATATTCAGGAAAAAACGCATACGCCCTTTTTGGCCAAGTGCATCATTGTCGACGTTCTGCCTCTTTTCCTATGCTTTCAGGGCAATTCCAGTCTACCCCCTGCAATCGTTTTCCTGAAATTCTGCCCTGCTTTCAAGTCCCCTTCGCAGGCTTACTTCAATATATTTTTGGAGGAAAGCTGTCATTTATAACTCTGCAGGTTTGTGAATTACAGTGCCCCTGAGCTCCTTTCTTCAACTCGCTTTCTTGTGAGCTGGGCACAAAACCGCAGGATTGCTTCAGGCCCTAATCTGTTTCCAGCAGGGCACACTGAGCCTTTGTTTAATTCCTCTTCCTGGTGGGCAATGAGCGTTACATTTGCCCGTGCAGACACCTACAGCTAGTCTCTCATTGGTTCTCCCTATTCCTGTTCATCTTGCACAGAAATTGCAAGCTGTGCCAAAGAGGAGGTTAAAGGCACTGACTCTCCAAGCGGGGAGAGTGTTAGTAAAGCATCTGGAATGGTGAACCCGAGGACCAGGATACGAAAACTGAGATGCATTTTAAATCATTTCCCAATCACATGGTGGACGATACTCTTGGTTTCCCATGCATGTTTTAGCTGGAGGAAGAATCCCTTGAACCTGGAGAGTTGGGACCCATGGAATGGGTACCATGCAGTATGACTTCAAAGGGTCTGCATTTGCTCACCGAAACTCACCAATGCTATCAGCCTGAAGTGTCCAGCCTTATGTCTCAACCAGCTCTGGGTGTAGATGTGTTAAATCCCGGTTGCATCACATGCCCTGAGTGAATTATTTAAGAATTGCTCTCTATTTCACTGTCTTTATGATTTTTTTTTGAAATTTATTTTGATAATGGGATTTATCGGATTTTCACTGCTGCGTTTATGGCGCTGTACACACGCTTGATTCTCTTACGGAGACATATATATCCATGGGTTTTAAGATTCTTCCTAGTCAGGTATATTCCTAGGCGTTGAATATGTGGTGTTGGGTCCATTTCGTTGAGCAAGGAGTAGGTCTTGTCTATTACATATTTGGCTTATGGAAAGTTATCTGTGCTAATTTCAGTCTCTGGTTTTATGAAGCACCCCAACGCACCTTTCCCCATAAGCAAGCACTAGTTGGTTTTCTAAATTTGAGACCCTGTTCTGTTTTGTAATTCAGTTCATGTGTAGTCAAGTTTACATTCCGTGTATTAGTGATATCTTATGATGTTTCTTTTTCTGTGTGACGTAGTTCACGTAGAATCACCGTACCTGCATCCACTCACTATGCCGCTACGGGCCTGATGACACAGATTTCATTGCTGAGTGATATTGCATTGTACGTACGTGCCACAACTTCTTTATCCATATTTTGCTTTCTGGGATATTTACCTGTTACTGTAGACGAGCTTCTTGTGAACACAGCCGTCCCAAATATTGGGGTGGCTGTCTGTTTTTGATTTTAATTTCCGTAAGCTATAGGACCATAAGTGGAAGTGCCATAGACTGTGTTGCTTTGTTTCTTATGTGTTTCAGGAAACACCATACACTTCTCCAGGCTGGCTGCTGGCAATTTACATCCTGCCAATCAGCATAACAAGGCTCCCTGTTCTCCATATCCTGTCCTACCTTTCTGGATTTTACACTTTTTTCAGATGGCCCTCTTGCCCGGGGGGCAGTGAGACTTCATTGTAGTGCAGATTTCCTTTACAGGCTTGCTTGGTTGGCCAAAAAGGGCGTATGCGTTTTTTCCTGAATATATTCAGGAAAAAACGCATACGCCCTTTTTGGCCAAGTGCATCATTGTCGACGTTCTGCCTCTTTTCCTATGCTTTCAGGGCAATTCCAGTCTACCCCCTGCAATCGTTTTCCTGAAATTCTGCCCCGCTTTCAAGTCCCCTTCGCAGGCTTACTTCAATATATTTTTGGAGGATAGCTGTCATTTATAACTCTGCAGGTTTGTGAATTACAGTGCCCCTGAGCTCCTTTCTTCAACTCGCTTTCTTGTGAACTGGGCACAAAACCGCAGGATTGCTTCAGGCCCCAATCTGTTTCGGGCAGGGCATGCTGAGCCTTTGGTAAATTCCTCTTCCTGGTGGGAAATGAGCGTTACATTTGCCCGTGCAGACACCTACAGCTAGTCTCTCATTGGTTCTCCCTATTCCTGTTCATCTTGCACAGAAATTGCAAGCTGTGCCAAACAGGAGGTTAAAGGCACTGACTCTCCAAGCAGGGAGACTGTTAGTAAATCATCTGGAATGGTGAACCCGAGGACCAGGATACGAAAACTGAGATGCATTTTAAATCATTTCCCCATAACACGGTGGACCATACTGTGGGTTTCACATGCATGTTTTAGCTGGAGGAAGAATCCCTTGAACCTGAAGAGTTGGGACCCATGGAATAGGTACCATACAGTATGACTTCAAAGGGTGTGCATTTGCTCACCTAAACTCACCAATGCTATCAGCCTGAAGTGTCCAGCCTTATGTCTCAACCAGCTCTGGGTGTAGATGTGGTCAATCCCGGTTGCATCACATGCCCTGAGTGAATTATTTAAGAATTGCTCTCTATTTCACTGTCTTTGTGTTTTGTTTTCGAAATTTATTTTGATAATGGGATTTATCGGATTTTCACTGCTGCCTTTCGGCCGCTGTACACACCCTTGATTCTCTTACGGAGACATATATATCCATGGGTTTTAAGATTCTTCCTAGTCAGGTATATTCCTAGGCGTTGAATATGTGGTGTTGGGTCCATTTCGTTGAGCAAGGAGTAGGTCTTGTCTATTACATATTGGGCTTATGGAAAGTTATCTGTGCTAATTTCAGTCTCTGGTTTTATGCAGCACCCCAAGGCACCTTTCCCCATAAGCAAGCACTAGTTGGTTTTCTAAATTTGAGACCCTTTTCTATTTTGTAATTCAGTTCATGTGTAGTCAAGTTTACATTCCGTGTATTCGTGATATCTTATGATGTTTCTTTTTCTGTGTGACGTAGTTCACGTAGAATCACCGTACCTGCATCCACTCACTATGCCGCTATGGGCCTGATGACACAGATTTCATTGCTGAGTGATATTGCATTGTACGTACGTGCCACAAGTTCTTTATCCATTTTTTGCTTTCTGGGATATTTACCTGATACTGTAGACGAGCTTCTTGTGAACACAGCCGTCTCAAATATTGGGGTGGCTGTCTGTTTTTGATTTTAATTTCCGTAAGCTATAGGACCATAAGTGGAAGTGCCATAGGCTGTGTTGCTTTGTTTCTTTCGTGTTTCAGGAAACACCATACATTTCTCCAGGGTGGCTGCTGGCAATTTACATCCTGCCAATCAGCATAACAAGGCTCCCTGTTCTCCATATCCTGTCCTACCTTTCTGGATTTTACACTTTTTTCAGATGGCCCTTTTGCCAGGGGGGCAGTGAGACTTCATTGTAGTGCAGATTTCATTTACAGGCTTGCTTGGTTGGCCAAAAAGGGCGTATGCGTTTTTTCCTGAATATATTCAGGAAAAAACACATACGCCCTTTTTGGCCAAGTGCATCATTGTCGACGTTCTGCCTCTTTTCCTATGCTTTCAGGGCAATTCCAGTCTACCCCCTGCAATCGTTTTCCTGAAATTCTGCCCCGCTTTCAAGTCCCCTTCGCAGGCTTACTTCAATATATTTTTGGAGGAAAGCTGTCATTTATAACTCTGCAGGTTTGTGAATTACAGTGCCCCTGAGCTCCTTTCTTCAACTCGCTTTCTTGTGAGCTGGGCACAAAACCGCAGGATTGCTTCAGGCCCTAATCTGTTTCCAGCAGGGCACACTGAGCCTTTGTTTAATTCCTCTTCCTGGTGGGCAATGAGCGTTACATTTGCCCGTGCAGACACCTACAGCTAGTCTCTCATTGGTTCTCCCTATTCCTGTTCATTTTGCACAGAAATTGCAAGCTGTGCCAAAGAGGAGGTTAAAGGCACTGACTCTCCAAGCGGGGAGAGTGTTAGTAAAGCATCTGGAATGGTGAACCCGAGGACCAGGATACGAAAACTGAGATGCATTTTAAATCATTTCCCAATCACATGGTGGACGATACTCTTGGTTTCCCATGCATGTTTTAGCTGGAGGAAGAATCCCTTGAACCTGGAGAGTTGGGACCCATGGAATGGGTACCATGCAGTATGACTTCAAAGGGTCTGCATTTGCTCACCGAAACTCACCAATGCTATCAGCCTGAAGTGTCCAGCCTTATGTCTCAACCAGCTCTGGGTGTAGATGTGTTAAATCCCGGTTGCATCACATGCCCTGAGTGAATTATTTAAGAATTGCTCTCTATTTCACTGTCTTTATGATTTTTTTTTGAAATTTATTTTGATAATGGGATTTATCGGATTTTCACTGCTGCGTTTATGCCGCTGTACACACGCTTGATTCTCTTACGGAGACATATATATCCATGGGTTTTAAGATTCTTCCTAGTCAGGTATATTCCTAGGCGTTGAATATGTGGTGTTGGGTCCATTTCGTTGAGCAAGGAGTAGGTCTTGTCTATTACATATTTGGCTTATGGAAAGTTATCTGTGCTAATTTCAGTCTCTGGTTTTATGAAGCACCCCAATGCACCTTTCCCCATAAGCAAGCACTAGTTGGTTTTCTAAATTTGAGACCCTGTTCTGTTTTGTAATTCAGTTCATGTGTAGTCAAGTTTACATTCCGTGTATTAGTGATATCTTATGATGTTTCTTTTTCTGTGTGACGTAGTTCACGTAGAATCACCGTACCTGCATCCACTCACTATGCCGCTACGGGCCTGATGACACAGATTTCATTGCTGAGTGATATTGCATTGTACGTACGTGCCACAACTTCTTTATCCATATTTTGCTTTCTGGGATATTTACCTGTTATTGTAGACGAGCTTCTTGTGAACACAGCCGTCCCAAATATTGGGGTGGCTGTCTGTTTTTGATTTTAATTTCCGAAAGCTATAGGACCATAAGTGGAAGTGCCATAGACTGTGTTGCTTTGTTTCTTATGTGTTTCAGGAAACACCATACACTTCTCCAGGCTGGCTGCTGGCAATTTACATCCTGCCAATCAGCATAACAAGGCTCCCTGTTCTCCATATCCTGTCCTACCTTTCTGGATTTTTCACTTTTTTCAGATGGCCCTCTTGCCCGGGGGGCAGTGAGACTTCATTGTAGTGCAGATTTCCTTTACAGGCTTGCTTGGTTGGCCAAAAAGGGCGTATGCGTTTTTTCCTGAATATATTCAGGAAAAAACGCATACGCCCTTTTTGGCCAAGTGCATCATTGTCGACGTTCTGCCTCTTTTCCTATGCTTTCAGGGCAATTCCAGTCTACCCCCTGCAATCGTTTTCCTGAAATTCTGCCCCGCTTTCAAGTCCCCTTCGCAGGCTTACTTCAATATATTTTTGGAGGATAGCTGTCATTTATAACTCTGCAGGTTTGTGAATTACAGTGCCCCTGAGCTCCTTTCTTCAACTCGCTTTCTTGTGAACTGGGCACAAAACCGCAGAATTGCTTCAGGCCCTAATCTCTTTCGGGCAGGGCATGCTGAGCCTTTGGTAAATTCCTCTTCCTGGTGGGAAATGAGCATTACATTTGCCCGTGCAGACACCTACAGCTAGTCTCTCATTGGTTCTCCCTATTCCTGTTCATCTTGCACAGAAATTGCAAGCTGTGCCAAACAGGAGGTTAAAGGCACTGACTCTCCAAGCAGGGAGACTGTTAGTAAATCATCTGGAATGGTGAACCCGAGGACCAGGATACGAAAACTGAGATGCATTTTAAATCATTTCCCCATAACACGGTGGACCATACTGTGGGTTTCACATGCATGTTTTAGCTGGAGGAAGAATCCCTTGAACCTGAAGAGTTGGGACCCATGGAATAGGTACCATACAGTATGACTTCAAAGGGTGTGCATTTGCTCACCTAAACTCACCAATGCTATCAGCCTGAAGTGTCCAGCCTTATGTCTCAACCAGCTCTGGGTGTAGATGTGGTCAATCCCGGTTGCATCACATGCCCTGAGTGAATTATTTAAGAATTGCTCTCTATTTCACTGTCTTTGTGTTTTGTTTTCGAAATTTATTTTGATAATGGGATTTATCGGATTTTCACTGCTGCCTTTCGGCCGCTGTACACACCCTTGATTCTCTTACGGAGACATATATATCCATGGGTTTTAAGATTCTTCCTAGTCAGGTATAATCCTAGGCGTTGAATATGTGGTGTTGGGTCCATTTCGTTGAGCAAGGAGTAGGTCTTGTCTATTACATATTGGGCTTATGGAAAGTTATCTGTGCTAATTTCAGTCTCTGGTTTTATGCAGCACCCCAAGGCACCTTTCCCCATAAGCAAGCACTAGTTGGTTTTCTAAATTTGAGACCCTTTTCTATTTTGTAATTCAGTTCATGTGTAGTCAAGTTTACATTCCGTGTATTCGTGATATCTTATGATGTTTCTTTTTCTGTGTGACGTAGTTCACGTAGAATCACCGTACCTGCATCCACTCACTATGCCGCTATGGGCCTGATGACACAGATTTCATTGCTGAGTGATATTGCATTGTACGTACGTGCCACAAGTTCTTTATCCATTTTTTGCTTTCTGGGATATTTACCTGATACTGTAGACGAGCTTCTTGTGAACACAGCCGTCTCAAATATTGGGGTGGCTGTCTGTTTTTGATTTTAATTTCCGTAAGCTATAGGACCATAAGTGGAAGTGCCATAGGCTGTGTTGCTTTGTTTCTTTCGTGTTTCAGGAAACACCATACACTTCTCCAGGGTGGCTGCTGGCAATTTACATCCTGCCAATCAGCATAACAAGGCTCCCTGTTCTCCATATCCTGTCCTACCTTTCTGGATTTTACACTTTTTTCAGATGGCCCTTTTGCCAGGGGGGCAGTGAGACTTCATTGTAGTGCAGATTTCATTTACAGGCTTGCTTGGTTGGCCAAAAAGGGCGTATGCGTTTTTTCCTGAATATATTCAGGAAAAAACGCATACGCCCTTTTTGGCCAAGTGCATCATTGTCGACGTTCTGCCTCTTTTCCTATGCTTTCAGGGCAATTCCAGTCTACCCCCTGCAATCGTTTTCCTGAAATTCTGCCCCGCTTTCAAGTCCCCTTCGCAGGCTTACTTCAATATATTTTTGGAGGAAAGCTGTCATTTATAACTCTGCAGGTTTGTGAATTACAGTGCCCCTGAGCTCCTTTCTTCAACTCGCTTTCTTGTGAGCTGGGCACAAAACCGCAGGATTGCTTCAGGCCCTAATCTGTTTCCAGCAGGGCACACTGAGCCTTTGTTTAATTCCTCTTCCTGGTGGGCAATGAGTGTTACATTTGCCCGTGCAGACACCTACAGCTAGTCTCTCATTGGTTCTCCCTATTCCTGTTCATTTTGCACAGAAATTGCAAGCTGTGCCAAAGAGGAGGTTAAAGGCACTGACTCTCCAAGCGGGGAGAGTGTTAGTAAAGCATCTGGAATGGTGAACCCGAGGACCAGGATACGAAAACTGAGATGCATTTTAAATCATTTCCCAATCACATGGTGGACGATACTCTTGGTTTCCCATGCATGTTTTAGCTGGAGGAAGAATCCCTTGAACCTGGAGAGTTGGGACCCATGGAATGGGTACCATGCAGTATGACTTCAAAGGGTCTGCATTTGCTCACCGAAACTCACCAATGCTATCAGCCTGAAGTGTCCAGCCTTATGTCTCAACCAGCTCTGGGTGTAGATGTGTTAAATCCCGGTTGCATCACATGCCCTGAGTGAATTATTTAAGAATTGCTCTCTATTTCACTGTCTTTATGATTTTTTTTTGAAATTTATTTTGATAATGGGATTTATCGGATTTTCACTGCTGCGTTTATGCCGCTGTACACACGCTTGATTCTCTTACGGAGACATATATATCCATGGGTTTTAAGATTCTTCCTAGTCAGGTATATTCCTAGGCGTTGAATATGTGGTATTGGGTCCATTTCGTTGAGCAAGGAGTAGGTCTTGTCTATTACATATTTGGCTTACGGAAAGTTATCTGTGCTAATTTCAGTCTCTGGTTTATGAAGCACCCCAACGCACCTTTCCCCATAAGCAAGCACTAGTTGGTTTTCTAAATTTGAGACCCTGTTCTGTTTTGTAATTCAGTTCATGTGTAGTCAAGTTTACATTCCGTGTATTAGTGATATCTTATGATGTTTCTTTTTCTGTGTGACGTAGTTCACGTAGAATCACCGTACCTGCATCCACTCACTATGCCGCTACGGGCCTGATGACACAGATTTCATTGCTGAGTGATATTGCATTGTACGTACGTGCCACAACTTCTTTATCCATATTTTGCTTTCTGGGATATTTACCTGTTACTGTAGACGAGCTTCTTGTGAACACAGCCGTCCCAAATATTGGGGTGACTGTCTGTTTTTGATTTTAATTTCCGTAAGCTATAGGACCATAAGTGGAAGTGCCATAGACTGTGTTGCTTTGTTTCTTATGTGTTTCAGGAAACACCATACACTTCTCCAGGCTGGCTGCTGGCAATTTACATCCTGCCAATCAGCATAACAAGGCTCCCTGATCTCCATATACTGTCCTACCTTTCTGGATTTTACACTTTTTTCAGATGGCCCTCTTGCCCGGGGGGCAGTGAGACTTCATTGTAGTGCAGATTTCCTTTACAGGCTTTCTTGGTTGGCCAAAAAGGGCGTATGCGTTTTTTCCTGAATATATTCAGGAAAAAACGCATACGCCCTTTTTGGCCAAGTGCATCATTGTCGACGTTCTGCCTCTTTTCCTATGCTTTCAGGGCAATTCCAGTCTACCCCCTGCAATCGTTTTCCTGAAATTCTGCCCCGCTTTCAAGTCCCCTTCGCAGGCTTACTTCAATATATTTTTGGAGGATAGCTGTCATTTATAACTCTGCAGGTTTGTGAATTACAGTGCCCCTGAGCTCCTTTCTTCAACTCGCTTTCTTGTGAACTGGGCACAAAACCGCAGGATTGCTTCAGGCCCTAATCTGTTTCGGGCAGGGCATGCTGAGCCTTTGGTAAATTCCTCTTCCTGGTGGGAAATGAGCGTTACATTTGCCCGTGCAGACACCTACAGCTAGTCTCTCATTGGTTCTCCCTATTCCTGTTCATCTTGCACAGAAATTGCAAGCTGTGCCAAACAGGAGGTTAAAGGCACTGACTCTCCAAGCAGGGAGACTGTTAGTAAATCATCTGGAATGGTGAACCCGAGGACCAGGATACGAAAACTGAGATGCATTTTAAATCATTTCCCCATAACACGGTGGACCATACTGTGGGTTTCACATGCATGTTTTAGCTGGAGGAAGAATCCCTTGAACCTGAAGAGTTGGGACCCATGGAATAGGTACCATACAGTATGACTTCAAAGGGTGTGCATTTGCTCACCTAAACTCACCAATGCTATCAGCCTGAAGTGTCCAGCCTTATGTCTCAACCAGCTATGGGTGTAGATGTGGTCAATCCCGGTTGCATCACATGCCCTGAGTGAATTATTTAAGAATTGCTCTCTATTTCACTGTCTTTGTGTTTTGTTTTCGAAATTTATTTTGATAATGGGATTTATCGGATTTTCACTGCTGCCTTTCAGCCGCTGTACACACCCTTGATTCTCTTACGGAGACATATATATCCATGGGTTTTAAGATTCTTCCTAGTCAGGTATATTCCTAGGCGTTGAATATGTGGTGTTGGGTCCATTTCGTTGAGCAAGGAGTAGGTCTTGTCTATTACATATTGGGCTTATGGAAAGTTATCTGTGCTAATTTCAGTCTCTGGTTTTATGCAGCACCCCAAGGCACCTTTCCCCATAAGCAAGCACTAGTTGGTTTTCTAAATTTGAGACCCTTTTCTATTTTGTAATTCAGTTCATGTGTAGTCAAGTTTACATTCCGTGTATTCGTGATATCTTATGATGTTTCTTTTTCTGTGTGACGTAGTTCACGTAGAATCACCGTACCTGCATCCACTCACTATGCCGCTACGGGCCTGATGACACAGATTTCATTGCTGAGTGATATTGCATTGTACGTACGTGCCACAAGTTCTTTATCCATTTTTTGCTTTCTGGGATATTTACCTGATACTGTAGACGAGCTTCTTGTGAACACAGCCGTCTCAAATATTGGGGTGGCTGTCTGTTTTTGATTTTAATTTCCGTAAGCTATAGGACCATATGTGGAAGTGCCATAGGCTGTGTTGCTTTGTTTCTTTCGTGTTTCAGGAAACACCATACACTTCTCCAGGGTGGCTGCTGGCAATTTACATCCTGCCAATCAGCATAACAAGGCTCCCTGTTCTCCATATCCTGTCCTACCTTTCTGGATTTTACACTTTTTTCAGATGGCCCTTTTGCCAGGGGGGCAGTGAGACTTCATTGTAGTGCAGATTTCATTTACAGGCTTGCTTGGTTGGCCAAAAAGGGCGTATGCGTTTTTTCCTGAATATATTCAGGAAAAAACGCATACGCCCTTTTTGGCCAAGTGCATCATTGTCGACGTTCTGCCTCTTTTCCTATGCTTTCAGGGCAATTCCAGTCTACCCCCTGCAATCGTTTTCCTGAAATTCTGCCCCGCTTTCAAGTCCCCTTCGCAGGCTTACTTCAATATATTTTTGGAGGATAGCTGTCATTTATAACTCTGCAGGTTTGTGAATTACAGTGCCCCTGAGCTCCTTTCTTCAACTCGCTTTCTTGTGAGCTGGGCACAAAACCGCAGGATTGCTTCAGGCCCTAATCTGTTTCCAGCAGGGCACACTGAGCCTTTGTTTAATTCCTCTTCCTGGTGGGCAATGAGCGTTACATTTGCCCGTGCAGACACCTACAGCTAGTCTCTCATTGGTTCTCCCTATTCCTGTTCATTTTGCACAGAAATTGCAAGCTGTGCCAAAGAGGAGGTTAAAGGCACTGACTCTCCAAGCGGGGAGAGTGTTAGTAAAGCATCTGGAATGGTGAACCCGAGGACCAGGATACGAAAACTGAGATGCATTTTAAATCATTTCCCAATCACATGGTGGACGATACTCTTGGTTTCCCATGCATGTTTTAGCTGGAGGAAGAATCCCTTGAACCTGGAGAGTTGGGACCCATGGAATGGGTACCATGCAGTATGACTTCAAAGGGTCTGCATTTGCTCACCGAAACTCACCAATGCTATCAGCCTGAAGTGTCCAGCCTTATGTCTCAACCAGCTCTGGGTGTAGATGTGTTAAATCCCGGTTGCATCACATGCCCTGAGTGAATTATTAAAAATTGCTCTCTATTTCACTGTCTTTATGATTTTTTTTTGAAATTGATTTTGATAATGGGATTTATCGGATTTTCACTGCTGCGTTTATGCCGCTGTACACACGCTTGATTCTCTTACGGAGACATATATATCCATGGGTTTTAAGATTCTTCCTAGTCAGGTATATTCCTAGGCGTTGAATATGTGGTGTTGGGTCCATTTCGTTGAGCAAGGAGTAGGTCTTGTCTATTACATATTTGGCTTATGGAAAGTTATCTGTGCTAATTTCAGTCTCTGGTTTTATGAAGCACCCCAACGCACCTTTCCCCATAAGCAAGCACTAGTTGGTTTTCTAAATTTGAGACCCTGTTCTGTTTTGTAATTCAGTTCATGTGTAGTCAAGTTTACATTCCGTGTATTAGTGATATCTTATGATGTTTCTTTTTCTGTGTGACGTAGTTCACGTAGAATCACCGTACCTGCATCCACTCACTATGCCGCTACGGGCCTGATGACACAGATTTCATTGCTGAGTGATATTGCATTGTACGTACGTGCCACAACTTCTTTATCCATATTTTGCTTTCTGGGATATTTACCTGTTACTGTAGACGAGCTTCTTGTGAACACAGCCGTCCCAAATATTGGGGTGGCTGTCTGTTTTTGATTTTAATTTCCGTAAGCTATAGGACCATAAGTGGAAGTGCCATAGACTGTGTTGCTTTGTTTCTTATGTGTTTCAGGAAACACCATACACTTCTCCAGGCTGGCTGCTGGCAATTTACATCCTGCCAATCAGCATAACAAGGCTCCCTGTTCTCCATATCCTGTCCTACCTTTCTGGATTTTACACTTTTTTCAGATGGCCCTCTTGCCCGGGGGGCAGTGAGACTTCATTGTAGTGCAGATTTCCTTTACAGGCTTGCTTGGTTGGCCAAAAAGGGCGTATGCGTTTTTTCCTGAATATATTCAGGAGAAAACGCATACGCCCTTTTTGGCCAAGTGCATCATTGTCGACGTTCTGCCTCTTTTCCTATGCTTTCAGGGCAATTCCAGTCTACCCCCTGCAATCGTTTTCCTGAAATTCTGCCCCGCTTTCAAGTCCCCTTCGCAGGCTTACTTCAATATATTTTTGGAGGATAGCTGTCATTTATAACTCTGCAGGTTTGTGAATTACAGTGCCCCTGAGCTCCTTTCTTCAACTCGCTTTCTTGTGAACTGGGCACAAAACCACAGGATTGCTTCAGGCCCTAATCTGTTTCGGGCAGGGCATGCTGAGCCTTTGGTAAATTCCTCTTCCTGGTGGGAAATGAGCGTTACATTTGCCCGTGCAGACACCTACAGCTAGTCTCTCATTGGTTCTCCCTATTCCTGTTCATCTTGCACAGAAATTGCAAGCTGTGCCAAACAGGAGGTTACAGGCACTGACTCTCCAAGCAGGGAGACTGTTAGTAAATCATCTGGAATGGTGAACCCGAGGACCAGGATACGAAAACTGAGATGCATTTTAAATCATTTCCCCATAACACGGTGGACCATACTGTGGGTTTCACATGCATGTTTTAGCTGGAGGAAGAATCCCTTGAACCTGAAGAGTTGGGACCCATGGAATAGGTACCATACAGTATGACTTGAAAGGGTGTGCATTTGCTCACCTAAACTCACCAATGCTATCAGCCTGAAGTGTCCAGCCTTATGTCTCAACCAGCTCTGGGTGTAGATGTGGTCAATCCCGGTTGCATCACATGCCCTGAGTGAATTATTTAAGAATTGCTCTCTATTTCACTGTCTTTGTGTTTTGTTTTCGAAATTTATTTTGATAATGGGATTTATCGGATTTTCACTGCTGCCTTTCGGCCGCTGTACACACCCTTGATTCTCTTACGGAGACATATATATCCATGGGTTTTAAGATTCTTCCTAGTCAGGTATATTCCTAGGCGTTGAATATGTGGTGTTGGGTCCATTTCGTTGAGCAAGGAGTAGGTCTTGTCTATTACATATTGGGCTTATGGAAAGTTATCTGTGCTAATTTCAGTCTCTGGTTTTATGCAGCACCCCAAGGCACCTTTCCCCATAAGCAAGCACTAGTTGGTTTTCTAAATTTGAGACCCTTTTCTATTTTGTAATTCAGTTCATGTGTAGTCAAGTTTACATTCCGTGTATTCGTGATATCTTATGATGTTTCTTTTTCTGTGTGACGTAGTTCACGTAGAATCACCGTACCTGCATCCACTCACTATGCCGCTATGGGCCTGATGACACAGATTTCATTGCTGAGTGATATTGCATTGTACGTACGTGCCACAAGTTCTTTATCCATTTTTTGCTTTCTGGGATATTTACCTGATACTGTAGACGAGCTTCTTGTGAACACAGCCGTCTCAAATATTGGGGTGGCTGTCTGTTTTTGATTTTAATTTCCGTAAGCTATAGGACCATAAGTGGAAGTGCCATAGGCTGTGTTGCTTTGTTTCTTTCGTGTTTCAGGAAACACCATACACTTCTCCAGGGTGGCTGCTGGCAATTTACATCCTGCCAATCAGCATAACAAGGCTCCCTGTTCTCCATATCCTGTCCTACCTTTCTGGATTTTACACTTTTTTCAGATGGCCCTTTTGCCAGGGGGGCAGTGAGACTTCATTGTAGTGCAGATTTCATTTACAGGCTTGCTTGGTTGGCCAAAAAGGGCGTATGCGTTTTTTCCTGAATATATTCAGGAAAAAACGCATACGCCCTTTTTGGCCAAGTGCATCATTGTCGACGTTCTGCCTCTTTTCCTATGCTTTCAGGGCAATTCCAGTCTACCCCCTGCAATCGTTTTCCTGAAATTCTGCCCCGCTTTCAAGTCCCCTTCGCAGGCTTACTTCAATATATTTTTGGAGGAAAGCTGTCATTTATAACTCTGCAGGTTTGTGAATTACAGTGCCCCTGAGCTCCTTTCTTCAACTCGCTTTCTTGTGAGCTGGGCACAAAACCGCAGGATTGCTTCAGGCCCTAATCTGTTTCCAGCAGGGCACACTGAGCCTTTGTTTAATTCCTCTTCCTGGTGGGCAATGAGTGTTACATTTGCCCGTGCAGACACCTACAGCTAGTCTCTCATTGGTTCTCCCTATTCCTGTTCATTTTGCACAGAAATTGCAAGCTGTGCCAAAGAGGAGGTTAAAGGCACTGACTCTCCAAGCGGGGAGAGTGTTAGTAAAGCATCTGGAATGGTGAACCCGAGGACCAGGATACGAAAACTGAGATGCATTTTAAATCATTTCCCAATCACATGGTGGACGATACTCTTGGTTTCCCATGCATGTTTTAGCTGGAGGAAGAATCCCTTGAACCTGGAGAGTTGGGACCCATGGAATGGGTACCATGCAGTATGACTTCAAAGGGTCTGCATTTGCTCACCGAAACTCACCAATGCTATCAGCCTGAAGTGTCCAGCCTTATGTCTCAACCAGCTCTGGGTGTAGATGTGTTAAATCCCGGTTGCATCACATGCCCTGAGTGAATTATTTAAGAATTGCTCTCTATTTCACTGTCTTTATGATTTTTTTTTGAAATTTATTTTGATAATGGGATTTATCGGATTTTCACTGCTGCGTTTATGCCGCTGTACACACGCTTGATTCTCTTACGGAGACATATATATCCATGGGTTTTAAGATTCTTCCTAGTCAGGTATATTCCTAGGCGTTGAATATGTGGTATTGGGTCCATTTCGTTGAGCAAGGAGTAGGTCTTGTCTATTACATATTTGGCTTACGGAAAGTTATCTGTGCTAATTTCAGTCTCTGGTTTATGAAGCACCCCAACGCACCTTTCCCCATAAGCAAGCACTAGTTGGTTTTCTAAATTTGAGACCCTGTTCTGTTTTGTAATTCAGTTCATGTGTAGTCAAGTTTACATTCCGTGTATTAGTGATATCTTATGATGTTTCTTTTTCTGTGTGACGTAGTTCACGTAGAATCACCGTACCTGCATCCACTCACTATGCCGCTACGGGCCTGATGACACAGATTTCATTGCTGAGTGATATTGCATTGTACGTACGTGCCACAACTTCTTTATCCATATTTTGCTTTCTGGGATATTTACCTGTTACTGTAGACGAGCTTCTTGTGAACACAGCCGTCCCAAATATTGGGGTGACTGTCTGTTTTTGATTTTAATTTCCGTAAGCTATAGGACCATAAGTGGAAGTGCCATAGACTGTGTTGCTTTGTTTCTTATGTGTTTCAGGAAACACCATACACTTCTCCAGGCTGGCTGCTGGCAATTTACATCCTGCCAATCAGCATAACAAGGCTCCCTGATCTCCATATACTGTCCTACCTTTCTGGATTTTACACTTTTTTCAGATGGCCCTCTTGCCCGGGGGGCAGTGAGACTTCATTGTAGTGCAGATTTCCTTTACAGGCTTTCTTGGTTGGCCAAAAAGGGCGTATGCGTTTTTTCCTGAATATATTCAGGAAAAAACGCATACGCCCTTTTTGGCCAAGTGCATCATTGTCGACGTTCTGCCTCTTTTCCTATGCTTTCAGGGCAATTCCAGTCTACCCCCTGCAATCGTTTTCCTGAAATTCTGCCCCGCTTTCAAGTCCCCTTCGCAGGCTTACTTCAATATATTTTTGGAGGATAGCTGTCATTTATAACTCTGCAGGTTTGTGAATTACAGTGCCCCTGAGCTCCTTTCTTCAACTCGCTTTCTTGTGAACTGGGCACAAAACCGCAGGATTGCTTCAGGCCCTAATCTGTTTCGGGCAGGGCATGCTGAGCCTTTGGTAAATTCCTCTTCCTGGTGGGAAATGGGCGTTACATTTGCCCGTGCAGACACCTACAGCTAGTCTCTCATTGGTTCTCCCTATTCCTCTTCATCTTGCACAGAAATTGCAAGCTGTGCCAAACAGGAGGTTAAAGGCACTGACTCTCCAAGCAGGGAGACTGTTAGTAAATCATCTGGAATGGTGAACCCGAGGACCAGGATACGAAAAGGGAGATGCATTTTAAATCATTTCCCCATAACACGGTGGACCATACTGTGGGTTTCACATGCATGTTTTAGCTGGAGGAAGAATCCCTTGAACCTGAAGAGTTGGGACCCATGGAATAGGTACCATACAGTATGACTTCAAAGGGTGTGCATTTGCTCACCTAAACTCACCAATGCTATCAGCCTGAAGTGTCCAGCCTTATGTCTCAACCAGCTCTGGGTGTAGATGTGGTCAATCCCGGTTGCATCACATGCCCTGAGTGAATTATTTAAGAATTGCTCTCTATTTCACTGTCTTTGTGTTTTGTTTTCGAAATTTATTTTGATAATGGGATTTATCGGATTTTCACTGCTGCCTTTCGGCCGCTGTACACACCCTTGATTCTCTTACGGAGACATATATATCCATGGGTTTTAAGATTCTTCCTAGTCAGGTATAATCCTAGGCGTTGAATATGTGGTGTGGGGTCCATTTCGTTGAGCAAGGAGTAGGTCTTGTCTATTACATATTGGGCTTATGGAAAGTTATCTGTGCTAATTTCAGTCTCTGGTTTTATGCAGCACCCCAAGGCACCTTTCCCCATAAGCAAGCACTAGTTGGTTTTCTAAATTTGAGACCCTTTTCTATTTTGTAATTCAGTTCATGTGTAGTCAAGTTTACATTCCGTGTATTCGTGATATCTTATGATGTTTCTTTTTCTGTGTGACGTAGTTCACGTAGAATCACCGTACCTGCATCCACTCACTATGCCGCTATGGGCCTGATGACACAGATTTCATTGCTGAGTGATATTGCATTGTACGTACGTGCCACAAGTTCTTTATCCATTTTTTGCTTTCTGGGATATTTACGTGATACTGTAGACGAGCTTCTTGTGAACACAGCCGTCTCAAATATTGGGGTGGCTGTCTGTTTTTGATTTTAATTTCCGTAAGCTATAGGACCAAAAGTGGAAGTGCCATAGGCTGTGTTGCTTTGTTTCTTTCGTGTTTCAGGAAACACCATACACTTCTCCAGGGTGGCTGCTGGCAATTTACATCCTGCCAATCAGCATAACAAGGCTCCCTGTTCTCCATATCCTGTCCTACCTTTCTGGATTTTACACTTTTTTCAGATGGCCCTTTTGCCAGGGGGGCAGTGAGACTTCATTGTAGTGCAGATTTCATTTACAGGCTTGCTTGGTTGGCCAAAAAGGGCGTATGCGTTTTTTCCTGAATATATTCAGGAAAAAACGCATACGCCCTTTTTGGCCAAGTGCATCATTGTCGACGTTCTGCCTCTTTTCCTATGCTTTCAGGGCAATTCCAGTCTACCCCCTGCAATCGTTTTCCTGAAATTCTGCCCCGCTTTCAAGTCCCCTTCGCAGGCTTACTTCAATATATTTTTGGAGGAAAGCTGTCATTTATAACTCTGCAGGTTTGTGAATTACAGTGCCCCTGAGATCCTTTCTTCAACTCGCTTTCTTGTGAGCTGGGCACAAAACTGCAGGATTGCTTCAGGCCCTAATGTGTTTCCAGCAGGGCACACTGAGCCTTTGTTTAATTCCTCTTCCTGGTGGGCAATGAGCGTTACATTTGCCCGTGCAGACACCTACAGCTAGTCCTCATTGGTTCTCCCTATTCCTGTTCATTTTGCACAGAAATTGCAAGCTGTGCCAAAGAGGAGGTTAAAGGCACTGACTCTCCAAGCGGGGAGAGTGTTAGTAAAGCATCTGGAATGGTGAACCCGAGGACCAGGATACGAAAACTGAGATGCATTTTAAATCATTTCCCAATCACATGGTGGACGATACTCTTGGTTTCCCATGCATGTTTTAGCTGGAGGAAGAATCCCTTGAACCTGCAGAGTTGGGACCCATGGAATGGGTACCATGCAGTATGACTTCAAAGGGTCTGCATTTGCTCACCGAAACTCACCAATGCTATCAGCCTGAAGTGTCCAGCCTTATGTCTCAACCAGCTCTGGGTGTAGATGTGTTAAATCCCGGTTGCATCACATGCCCTGAGTGAATTATTTAAGAATTGCTCTCTATTTCACTGTCTTTATGATTTTTTTTTGAAATTTATTTTGATAATGGGATTTATCGGATTTTCACTGCTGCGTTTATGCCGCTGTACACACGCTTGATTCTCTTACGGAGACATATATATCCATGGGTTTTAAGATTCTTCCTAGTCAGGTATATTCCTAGGCGTTGAATATGTGGTGTTGGGTCCATTTCGTTGAGCAAGGAGTAGGTCTTGTCTATTACATATTTGGCTTATGGAAAGTTATCTGTGCTAATATCAGTCTCTGGTTTATGAAGCACCCCAACGCACCTTTCCCCATAAGCAAGCACTAGTTGGTTTTCTAAATTTGAGACCCTGTTCTGTTTTGTAATTCAGTTCATGTGTAGTCAAGTTTACATTCCGTGTATTAGTGATATCTTATGATGTTTCTTTTTCTGTGTGACGTAGTTCCCGTAGAATCACCGTACCTGCATACACTCACTATGCCGCTACGGGCCTGATGACACAGATTTCATTGCTGAGTGATATTGCATTGTACGTACGTGCCACAACTTCTTTATCCATATTTTGCTTTCTGGGATATTTACCTGTTACTGTAGACGAGCTTCTTGTGAACACAGCCGTCCCAAATATTGGGGTGGCTGTCTGTTTTTGATTTTAATTTCCGAAAGCTATAGGACCATAAGTGGAAGTGCCATAGGCTGTGTTGCTTTGTTTCTTTCGTGTTTCAGGAAACACCATACACTTCTCCAGGGTGGCTGCTGGCAATTTACATCCTGCCAATCAGCATAACAAGGCTCCCTGTTCTCCATATCCTGTCCTACCTTTCTGGACTTTACACTTTTTTCAGATGGCCCTTTTGCCAGGGGGGCAGTGAGACTTCATTGTAGTGCAGATTTCCTTTACAGGCTTGCTTGGTTGGCCAAAAAGGGCGTATGCGTTTTTTCCTGAATATATTCAGGAAAAAACGCATACGCCCTTTTTGGCCAAGTGCATCATTGTCGACGTTCTGCCTCTTTTCCTATGCTTTCAGGGCAATTCCAGTCTACCCCCTGCAATCGTTTTCCTGAAATTCTGCCCCGCTTTCAAGTCCCCTTCGCAGGCTTACTTCAATATATTTTTGGAGGATAGCTGTCATTTATAACTCTGCAGGTTTGTGAATTACAGTGCCCCTGAGCTCCTTTCTTCAACTCGCTTTCTTGTGAACTGGGCACAAAACCGCAGGATTGCTTCAGGCCCTAATCTGTTTCGGGCAGGGCATGCTGAGCCTTTGGTAAATTCCTCTTCCTGGTGGGAAATGAGCGTTCCATTTGCCCGTGCAGACACCTACAGCTAGTCTCTCATTGGTTCTCCCTATTCCTGTTCATCTTGCACAGAAATTGCAAGCTGTGCCAAACAGGAGGTTAAAGGCACTGACTCTCCAAGCAGGGAGACTGTTAGTAAATCATCTGGAATGGTGAACCCGAGGACCAGGATACGAAAACTGAGATGCATTTTAAATCATTTCCCCATAACACGGTGGACCATACTGTGGGTTTCACATGCATGTTTTAGCTGGAGGAAGAATCCCTTGAACCTGAAGAGTTGGGACCCATGGAATAGGTACCATACAGTATGACTTCAAAGGGTGTGCATTTGCTCACCTAAACTCACCAATGCTATCAGCCTGAAGTGTCCAGCCTTATGTCTCAACCAGCTCTGGGTGTAGATGTGGTCAATCCCGGTTGCATCACATGCCCTGAGTGAATTATTTAAGAATTGCTCTCTATTTCACTGTCTTTGTGTTTTGTTTTCGAAATTTATTTTGATAATGGGATTTATCGGATTTTCACTGCTGCCTTTCGGCCGCTGTACACACCCTTGATTCTCTTACGGAGACATATATATCCATGGGTTTTAAGATTCTTCCTAGTCAGGTATATTCCTAGGCGTTGAATATGTGGTGTTGGGTCCATTTCGTTGAGCAAGGAGTAGGTCTTGTCTATTACATATTGGGCTTATGGAAAGTTATCTGTGCTAATTTCAGTCTCTGGTTTTATGCAGCACCCCAAGGCACCTTTCCCCATAAGCAAGCACTAGTTGGTTTTCTAAATTTGAGGCCCTGTTCTGTTTTGAAATTCAGTTCATGTGTAGTCAAGTTTACATTCCGTGTATTCGTGATATCTTATGATGTTTCTTTTTCTGTGTGACGTAGTTCACGTAGAATCACCGTACCTGCATCCACTCACTATGCCGCTATGGGCCTGATGACACAGATTTCATTGCTGAGTGATATTGCATTGTACGTACGTGCCACAAGTTCTTTATCCATTTTTTGCTTTCTGGGATATTTACCTGATACTGTAGACGAGCTTCTTGTGAACACAGCCGTCTCAAATATTGGGGTGGCTGTCTGTTTTTGATTTTAATTTCCGTAAGCTATAGGACCATAAGTGGAAGTGCCATAGGCTGTGTTGCTTTGTTTCTTTCGTGTTTCAGGAAACACCATACACTTCTCCAGGGTGGCTGCTGGCAATTTACATCCTGCCAATCAGCATAACAAGGCTCCCTGTTCTCCATATCCTGTCCTACCTTTCTGGATTTTACACTTTTTTCAGATGGCCCTTTTGCCAGGGGGGCAGTGAGACTTCATTGTAGTGCAGATTTCATTTACAGGCTTGCTTGGTTGGCCAAAAAGGGCGTATGCGTTTTTTCCTGAATATATTCAGGAAAAAACGCATACGCCCTTTTTGGCCAAGTGCATCATTGTCGACGTTCTGCCTCTTTTCCTATGCTTTCAGGGCAATTCCAGTCTACCCCCTGCAATCGTTTTCCTGAAATTCTGCCCCGCTTTCAAGTCCCCTTCGCAGGCTTACTTCAATATATTTTTGGAGGAAAGCTGTCATTTATAACTCTGCAGGTTTGTGAATTACAGTGCCCCTGAGCTCCTTTCTTCAACTCGCTTTCTTGTGAGCTGGGCACAAAACCGCAGGATTGCTTCAGGCCCTAATCTGTTTCGGGCAGGGCATGCTGAGCCTTTGGTAAATTCCTCTTCCTGGTGGGCAATGAGCGTTACATTTGCCCGTGCAGACACCTACAGCTAGTCTCTCATTGGTTCTCCCTATTCCTGTTCATCTTGCACAGAAATTGCAAGCTGTGCCAAAGAGGAGGTTAAAGGCACTGACTCTCCAAGCGGGGAGAGTGTTAGTAAAGCATCTGGAATGGTGAACCCGAGGACCAGGATACGAAAACTGAGATGCATTTTAAATCATTTCCCAATCACATGGTGGACGATACTCTTGGTTTCCCATGCATGTTTTAGCTGGAGGAAGAATCCCTTGAACCTGGAGAGTTGGGACCCATGGAATGGGTAACATGCAGTATGACTTCAAAGGGTCTGCATTTGCTCACCGAAACTCACCAATGCTATCAGCCTGAAGTGTCCAGCCTTATGTCTCAACCAGCTCTGGGTGTAGATGTGTTAAATCCCGGTTGCATCACATGCCCTGAGTGAATTATTTAAGAATTGCTCTCTATTTCACTGTCTTTATGATTTTTTTTTGAAATTTATTTTGATAATGGGATTTATCGGATTTTCACTGCTGCGTTTATGCCGCTGTACACACGCTTGATTCTCTTACGGAGACATATATATCCATGGGTTTTAAGATTCTTCCTAGTCAGGTATATTCCTAGGCATTGAATATGTGGTGTTGGGTCCATTTCGTTGAGCAAGGAGTAGGTCTTGTCTATTACATATTTGGCTTATGGAAAGTTATCTGTGCTAATTTCAGTCTCTGGTTTTATGAAGCACCCCAACGCACCTTTCCCCATAAGCAAGCACTAGTTGGTTTTCTAAATTTGAGACCCTGTTCTGTTTTGTAATTCAGTTCATGTGTAGTCAAGTTTACATTCCGTGTATTAGTGATATCTTATGATGTTTCTTTTTCTGTGTGACGTAGTTCACGTAGAATCACCGTACCTGCATCCACTCACTATGCCGCTACGGGCCTGATGACACAGATTTCATTGCTGAGTGATATTGCATTGTACGTACGTGCCACAACTTCTTTATCCATATTTTGCTTTCTGGGATATTTACCTGTTACTGTAGACGAGCTTCTTGTGAACACAGCCGTCCCAAATATTGGGGTGGCTGTCTGTTTTTGATTTTAATTTCCGTAAGCTATAGGACCATAAGTGGAAGTGCCATAGACTGTGTTGCTTTGTTTCTTATGTGTTTCAGGAAACACCATACACTTCTCCAGGCTGGCTGCTGGCAATTTACATCCTGCCAATCAGCATAACAAGGCTCCCTGTTCTCCATATCCTGTCCTACCTTTCTGGATTTTACACTTTTTTCAGATGGCCCTCTTGCCCGGGGGGCAGTGAGACTTCATTGTAGTGCAGATTTCCTTTACAGGCTTGCTTGGTTGGCCAAAAAGGGCGTATGCGTTTTTTCCTGAATATATTCAGGAAAAAACGCATACGCCCTTTTTGGCCAAGTGCATCATTGTCGACGTTCTGCCTCTTTTCCTATGCTTTCAGGGCAATTCCAGTCTACCCCCTGCAATCGTTTTCCTGAAATTCTGCCCCGCTTTCAAGTCCCCTTCGCAGGCTTACTTCAATATATTTTTGGAGGATAGCTGTCATTTATAACTCTGCAGGTTTGTGAATTACAGTGCCCCTGAGCTCCTTTCTTCAACTCGCTTTCTTGTGAACTGGGCACAAAACCGCAGGATTGCTTCAGGCCCTAATCTGTTTCGGGCAGGGCATGCTGAGCCTTTGGTAAATTCCTCTTCCTGGTGGGAAATGAGCGTTCCATTTGCCCGTGCAGACACCTACAGCTAGTCTCTCATTGGTTCTCCCTATTCCTGTTCATCTTGCACAGAAATTGCAAGCTGTGCCAAACAGGAGGTTAAAGGCACTGACTCTCCAAGCAGGGAGACTGTTAGTAAATCATCTGGAATGGTGAACCCGAGGACCAGGATACGAAAACTGAGATGCATTTTAAATCATTTCCCCATAACACGGTGGACCATACTGTGGGTTTCACATGCATGTTTTAGCTGGAGGAAGAATCCCTTGAACCTGAAGAGTTGGGACCCATGGAATAGGTACCATACAGTATGACTTCAAAGGGTGTGCATTTGCTCACCTAAACTCACCAATGCTATCAGCCTGAAGTGTCCAGCCTTATGTCTCAACCAGCTCTGGGTGTAGATGTGGTCAATCCCGGTTGCATCACATGCCCTGAGTGAATTATTTAAGAATTGCTCTCTATTTCACTGTCTTTGTGTTTTGTTTTCGAAATTTATTTTGATAATGGGATTTATCGGATTTTCACTGCTGCCTTTCGGCCGCTGTACACACCCTTGATTCTCTTACGGAGACATATATATCCATGGGTTTTAAGATTCTTCCTAGTCAGGTATATTCCTAGGCGTTGAATATGTGGTGTTGGGTCCATTTCGTTGAGCAAGGAGTAGGTCTTGTCTATTACATATTGGGCTTATGGAAAGTTATCTGTGCTAATTTCAGTCTCTGGTTTTATGCAGCACCCCAAGGCACCTTTCCCCATAAGCAAGCACTAGTTGGTTTTCTAAATTTGAGACCCTTTTCTATTTTGTAATTCAGTTCATGTGTAGTCAAGTTTACATTCCGTGTATTCGTGATATCTTATGATGTTTCTTTTTCTGTGTGACGTAGTTCATGTAGAATCACCGTACCTGCATCCACTCACTATGCCGCTATGGGCCTGATGACACAGATTTCATTGCTGAGTGATATTGCATTGTACGTACGTGCCACAAGTTCTTTATCCATTTTTTGCTTTCTGGGATATTTACCTGATACTGTAGACGAGCTTCTTGTGAACACAGCCGTCTCAAATATTGGGGTGGCTGTCTGTTTTTGATTTTAATTTCCGTAAGCTATAGGACCATAAGTGGAAGTGCCATAGGCTGTGTTGCTTTGTTTCTTTCGTGTTTCAGGAAACACCATACACTTCTCCAGGGTGGCTGCTGGCAATTTACATCCTGCCAATCAGCATAACAAGGCTCCCTGTTCTCCATATCCTGTCCTACCTTTCTGGATTTTACACTTTTTTCAGATGGCCCTTTTGCCAGGGGGGCAGTGAGACTTCATTGTAGTGCAGATTTCATTTACAGGCTTGCTTGGTTGGCCAAAAAGGGCGTATGCGTTTTTTCCTGAATATATTCAGGAAAAAACACATACGCCCTTTTTGGCCAAGTGCATCATTGTCGACGTTCTGCCTCTTTTCCTATGCTTTCAGGGCAATTCCAGTCTACCCCCTGCAATCGTTTTCCTGAAATTCTGCCCCGCTTTCAAGTCCCCTTCGCAGGCTTACTTCAATATATTTTTGGAGGAAAGCTGTCATTTATAACTCTGCAGGTTTGTGAATTACAGTGCCCCTGAGCTCCTTTCTTCAACTCGCTTTCTTGTGAGCTGGGCACAAAACCGCAGGATTGCTTCAGGCCCTAATCTGTTTCCAGCAGGGCACACTGAGCCTTTGTTTAATTCCTCTTCCTGGTGGGCAATGAGCGTTACATTTGCCCGTGCAGACACCTACAGCTAGTCTCTCATTGGTTCTCCCTATTCCTGTTCATCTTGCACAGAAATTGCAAGCTGTGCCAAAGAGGAGGTTAAAGGCACTGACTCTCCAAGCGGGGAGAGTGTTAGTAAAGCATCTGGAATGGTGAACCCGAGGACCAGGATACGAAAACTGAGATGCATTTTAAATCATTTCCCAATCACATGGTGGACGATACTCTTGGTTTCCCATGCATGTTTTAGCTGGAGGAAGAATCCCTTGAACCTGGAGAGTTGGGACCCATGGAATGGGTTCCATGCAGTATGACTTCAAAGGGTCTGCATTTGCTCACCGAAACTCACCAATGCTATCAGCCTGAAGTGTCCAGCCTTATGTCTCAACCAGCTCTGGGTGTAGATGTGTTAAATCCCGGTTGCATCACATGCCCTGAGTGAATTATTTAAGAATTGCTCTCTATTTCACTGTCTTTATGATTTTTTTTTGAAATTTATTTTGATAATGGGATTTATCGGATTTTCACTGCTGCGTTTATGCCGCTGTACACACGCTTGATTCTCTTACGGAGACATATATATCCATGGGTTTTAATATTCTTCCTAGTCAGGTATATTCCTAGGCGTTGAATATGTGGTGTTGGGTCCATTTCGTTGACCAAGGAGTAGGTCTTGTCTATTACATATTTGGCTTATGGAAAGTTATCTGTGCTAATTTCAGTCTCTGGTTTTATGAAGCACCCCAACGCACCTTTCCCCATAAGCAAGCACTAGTTGGTTTTCTAAATTTGAGACCCTGTTCTGTTTTGTAATTCAGTTCATGTGTAGTCAAGTTTACATTCCGTGTATTAGTGATATCTTATGATGTTTCTTTTTCTGTGTGACGTAGTTCACGTAGAATCACCGTACCTGCATCCACTCACTATGCCGCTACGGGCCTGATGACACAGATTTCATTGCTGAGTGATATTGCATTGTACGTACGTGCCACAACTTCTTTATCCATATTTTGCTTTCTGGGATATTTACCTGTTACTGTAGACGAGCTTCTTGTGAACACAGCCGTCCCAAATATTGGGGTGGCTGTCTGTTTTTGATTTTAATTTCCGAAAGCTATAGGACCATAAGTGGAAGTGCCATAGACTGTGTTGCTTTGTTTCTTATGTGTTTCAGGAAACACCATACACTTCTCCAGGCTGGCTGCTGGCAATTTACATCCTGCCAATCAGCATAACAAGGCTCCCTGTTCTCCATATCCTGTCCTACCTTTCTGGATTTTACACTTTTTTCAGATGGCCCTCTTGCCCGGGGGGCAGTGAGACTTCATTGTAGTGCAGATTTCCTTTACAGGCTTGCTTGGTTGGCCAAAAAGGGCGTATGCGTTTTTTCCTGAATATATTCAGGAAAAAACGCATACGCCCTTTTTGGCCAAGTGCATCATTGTCGACGTTCTGCCTCTTTTCCTATGCTTTCAGGGCAATTCCAGTCTACCCCCTGCAATCGTTTTCCTGAAATTCTGCCCCGCTTTCAAGTCCCCTTCGCAGGCTTACTTCAATATATTTTTGGAGGATAGCTGTCATTTATAACTCTGCAGGTTTGTGAATTACAGTGCCCCTGAGCTCCTTTCTTCAACTCGCTTTCTTGTGAACTGGGCACAAAACCGCAGGATTGCTTCAGGCCCTAATCTGTTTCGGGCAGGGCATGCTGAGCCTTTGGTAAATTCCTCTTCCTGGTGGGAAATGAGCATTACATTTGCCCGTGCAGACACCTACAGCTAGTCTCTCATTGGTTCTCCCTATTCCTGTTCATCTTGCACAGAAATTGCAAGCTGTGCCAAACAGGAGGTTAAAGGCACTGACTCTCCAAGCAGGGAGACTGTTAGTAAATCATCTGGAATGGTGAACCCGAGGACCAGGATACGAAAACTGAGATGCATTTTAAATCATTTCCCCATAACACGGTGGACCATACTGTGGGTTTCACATGCATGTTTTAGCTGGAGGAAGAATCCCTTGAACCTGAAGAGTTGGGACCCATGGAATAGGTACCATACAGTATGACTTCAAAGGGTGTGCATTTGCTCACCTAAACTCACCAATGCTATCAGCCTGAAGTGTCCAGCCTTATGTCTCAACCAGCTCTGGGTGTAGATGTGGTCAATCCCGGTTGCATCACATGCCCTGAGTGAATTATTTAAGAATTGCTCTCTATTTCACTGTCTTTGTGTTTTGTTTTCGAAATTTATTTTGATAATGGGATTTATCGGATTTTCACTGCTGCCTTTCGGCCGCTGTACACACCCTTGATTCTCTTACGGAGACATATATATCCATGGGTTTTAAGATTCTTCCTAGTCAGGTATAATCCTAGGCGTTGAATATGTGGTGTTAGGTCCATTTCGTTGAGCAAGGAGTAGGTCTTGTCTATTACATATTGGGCTTATGGAAAGTTATCTGTGCTAATTTCAGTCTCTGGTTTTATGCAGCACCCCAAGGCACCTTTCCCCATAAGCAAGCACTAGTTGGTTTTCTAAATTTGAGACCCTTTTCTATTTTGTAATTCAGTTCATGTGTAGTCAAGTTTACATTCCGTGTATTCGTGATATCTTATGATGTTTCTTTTTCTGTGTGACGTAGTTCACGTAGAATCACCGTACCTGCATCCACTCACTATGCCGCTATGGGCCTGATGACACAGATTTCATTGCTGAGTGATATTGCATTGTACGTACGTGCCACAAGTTCTTTATCCATTTTTTGCTTTCTGGGATATTTACCTGATACTGTAGACGAGCTTCTTGTGAACACAGCCGTCTCAAATATTGGGGTGGCTGTCTGTTTTTGATTTTAATTTCCGTAAGCTATAGGACCATAAGTGGAAGTGCCATAGGCTGTGTTGCTTTGTTTCTTTCGTGTTTCAGGAAACACCATACACTTCTCCAGGGTGGCTGCTGGCAATTTACATCCTGCCAATCAGCATAACAAGGCTCCCTGTTCTCCATATCCTGTCCTACCTTTCTGGATTTTACACTTTTTTCAGATGGCCCTTTTGCCAGGGGGGCAGTGAGACTTCATTGTAGTGCAGATTTCATTTACAGGCTTGCTTGGTTGGCCAAAAAGGGCGTATGCGTTTTTTCCTGAATATATTCAGGAAAAAACGCATACGCCCTTTTTGGCCAAGTGCATCATTGTCGACGTTCTGCCTCTTTTCCTATGCTTTCAGGGCAATTCCAGTCTACCCCCTGCAATCGTTTTCCTGAAATTCTGCCCCGCTTTCAAGTCCCCTTCGCAGGCTTACTTCAATATATTTTTGGAGGAAAGCTGTCATTTATAACTCTGCAGGTTTGTGAATTACAGTGCCCCTGAGCTCCTTTCTTCAACTCGCTTTCTTGTGAGCTGGGCACAAAACCGCAGGATTGCTTCAGGCCCTAATCTGTTTCCAGCAGGGCACACTGAGCCTTTGTTTAATTCCTCTTCCTGGTGGGAAATGAGCGTTACATTTGCCCGTGCAGACACCTACAGCTAGTCTCTCATTGGTTCTCCCTATTCCTGTTCATTTTGCACAGAAATTGCAAGCTGTGCCAAAGAGAAGGTTAAAGGCACTGACTCTCCAAGCAGGGAGACTGTTAGTAAAGCATCTGGAATGGTGAACCCGAGGACCAGGATACGAAAAGGGAGATGCATTTTAAATCATTTCCCCATAACACGGTGGACCATACTGTGGGTTTCACATGCATGTTTTAGCTGGAGGAAGAATCCCTTGAACCTGAAGAGTTGGGACCCATGGAATAGGTACCATACAGTATGACTTCAAAGGGTGTGCATTTGCTCACCTAAACTCACCAATGCTATCAGCCTGAAGTGTCCAGCCTTATGTCTCAACCAGCTCTGGGTGTAGATGTGGTCAATCCCGGTTGCATCACATTCCCTGAGTGAATTATTTAAGAATTGCTCTCTATTTCACTGTCTTTGTGTTTTGTTTTCGAAATTTATTTTGATAATGGGATTTATCGGATTTTCACTGCTGCCTTTCGGCCGCTGTACACACCCTTGATTCTCTTACGGAGACATATATATCCATGGGTTTTAAGATTCTTCCTAGTCAGGTATATTCCTAGGCGTTGAATATGTGGTGTGGGGTCCATTTCGTTGAGCAAGGAGTAGGCCTTGTCTATTACATATTGGGCTTATGGAAAGTTATCTGTGCTAATTTCAGTCTCTGGTTTTATGCAGCACCCCAAGGCACCTTTCCCCATAAGCAAGCACTAGTTGGTTTTCTAAATTTGAGACCCTTTTCTATTTTGTAATTCAGTTCATGTGTAGTCAAGTTTACATTCCGTGTATTCGTGATATCTTATGATGTTTCTTTTTCTGTGTGACGTAGTTCACGTAGAATCACCGTACCTGCATCCACTCACTATGCCGCTACGGGCCTGATGACACAGATTTCATTGCTGAGTGATATTGCATTGTACGTACGTGCCACAACTTCTTTATCCATATTTTGCTTTCTGGGATATTTACCTGTTACTGTAGACGAGCTTCTTGTGAACACAGCCGTCCCAAATATTGGGGTGGCTGTCTGTTTTTGATTTTAATTTCCGAAAGCTATAGGACCATAAGTGGAAGTGCCATAGACTGTGTTGCTTTGTTTCTTATGTGTTTCAGGAAACACCATACACTTCTCCAGGCTGGCTGCTGGCAATTTACATCCTGCCAATCAGCATAACAAGGCTCCCTGTTCTCCATATCCTGTCCTACCTTTCTGGATTTTACACTTTTTTCAGATGGCCCTCTTGCCCGGGGGGCAGTGAGACTTCATTGTAGTGCAGATTTCCTTTACAGGCTTGCTTGGTTGGCCAAAAAGGGCGTATGCGTTTTTTCCTGAATATATTCAGGAAAAAACGCATACGCCCTTTTTGGCCAAGTGCATCATTGTCGACGTTCTGCCTCTTTTCCTATGCTTTCAGGGCAATTCCAGTCTACCCCCTGCAATCGTTTTCCTGAAATTCTGCCCCGCTTTCAAGTCCCCTTCGCAGGCTTACTTCAATATATTTTTGGAGGAAAGCTGTCATTTATAACTCTGCAGGTTTGTGAATTACAGTGCCCCTGAGCTCCTTATTTCAACTCGCTTTCTTGTGAGCTGGGCACAAAACCGCAGGATTGCTTCAGGCCCTAATCTGTTTCCAGCAGGGCACACTGAGCCTTTGTTTAATTCCTCTTCCTGGTGGGCAATGAGCGTTACATTTGCCCGTGCAGACACCTACAGCTAGTCTCTCATTGGTTCTCCCTATTCCTGTTCATTTTGCACAGAAATTGCAAGCTGTGCCAAAGAGGAGGTTAAAGGCACTGACTCTCCAAGCGGGGAGAGTGTTAGTAAAGCATCTGGAATGGTGAACCCGAGGACCAGGATACGAAAACTGAGATGCATTTTAAATCATTTCCCAATCACATGGTGGACGATACTCTTGGTTTCCCATGCATGTTTTAGCTGGAGGAAGAATCCCTTGAACCTGGAGAGTTGGGACCCATGGAATGGGTACCATGCAGTATGACTTCAAAGGGTCTGCATTTGCTCAACGAAACTCACCAATGCTATCAGCCTGAAGTGTCCAGCCTTATGTCTCAACCAGCTCTGGGTGTAGATGTGGTCAATCCCGGTTGCATCACATGCCCTGAGTGAATTATTTAAGAATTGCTCTCTATTTCACTGTCTTTATGATTTTTTTTTGAAATTTATTTTGATAATGGGATTTATCGGATTTTCACTGCTGCGTTTATGCCGCTGTACACACGCTTGATTCTCTTACGGAGACATATATATCCATGGGTTTTAAGATTCTTCCTAGTCAGGTATATTCCTAGGCGTTGAATATGTGGTGTTGGGTCCATTTCGTTGAGCAAGGAGTAGGTCTTGTCTATTACATATTTGGCTTATGGAAAGTTATCTGTGCTAATTTCAGTCTCTGGTTTTATGAAGCACCCCAACGCACCTTTCCCCATAAGCAAGCACTAGTTGGTTTTCTAAATTTGAGACCCTGTTCTGTTTTGTAATTCAGTTCATGTGTAGTCAAGTTTACATTCCGTGTATTAGTGATATCTTATGATGTTTCTTTTCCTGTGTGACGTAGTTCACGTAGAATCACCGTACCTGCATCCACTCACTATGCCGCTATGGGCCTGATGACACAGATTTCATTGCTGAGTGATATTGCATTGTACGTACGTGCCACAACTTCTTTATCCATATTTTGCTTTCTGGGATATTTACCTGTTACTGTAGACGAGCTTCTTGTGAACACAGCCGTCCCAAATATTGGGGTGGCTGTCTGTTTTTGATTTTAATTTCCGTAAGCTATAGGACCATAAGTGGAAGTGCCATAGACTGTGTTGCTTTGTTTTTTATGTGTTTCAGGAAACACCATACACTTCTCCAGGCTGGCTGCTGGCAATTTACATCCTGCCAATCAGCATAACAAGGCTCCCTGTTCTCCATATCCTGTCCTACCTTTCTGGATTTTACACTTTTTTCAGATGGCCCTCTTGCCCGGGGGGCAGTGAGACTTCATTGTAGTGCAGATTTCCTTTACAGGCTTGCTTGGTTGGCCAAAAAGGGCGTATGCGTTTTTTCCTGAATATATTCAGGAAAAAACGCATACGCCCTTTTTGGCCAAGTGCATCATTGTCGACGTTCTGCCTCTTTTCCTATGCTTTCAGGGCAATTCCAGTCTACCCCCTGCAATCGTTTTCCTGAAATTCTGCCCCGCTTTCAAGTCCCCTTCGCAGGCTTACTTCAATATATTTTTGGAGGATAGCTGTCATTTATAACTCTGCAGGTTTGTGAATTACAGTGCCCCTGAGCTCCTTTCTTCAACTCGCTTTCTTGTGAACTGGGCACAAAACCGCAGGATTGCTTCAGACCCTAATCTGTTTCGGGCAGGGCATGCTGAGCCTTTGGTAAATTCCTCTTCCTGGTGGGAAATGAGCGTTACATTTGCCCGTGCAGACACCTACAGCTAGTCTCTCATTGGTTCTCCCTATTCCTGTTCATCTTGCACAGAAATTGCAAGCTGTGCCAAACAGGAGGTTAAAGGCACTGACTCTCCAAGCAGGGAGACTGTTAGTAAATCATCTGGAATGGTGAACCCGAGGACCAGGATACGAAAACTGAGATGCATTTTAAATCATTTCCCCATAACACGGTGGACCATACTGTGGGTTTCACATGCATGTTTTAGCTGGAGGAAGAATCCCTTGAACCTGAAGAGTTGGGACCCATGGAATAGGTACCATACAGTATGACTTCAAAGGGTGTGCATTTGCTCACCGAAACTCACCAATGCTATCAGCCTGAAGTGTCCAGCCTTATGTCTCAACCAGCTCTGGGTGTAGATGTGGTCAATCCCGGTTGCATCACATGCCCTGAGTGAATTATTTAAGAATTGCTCTCTATTTCACTGTCTTTGTGTTTTGTTTTCGAAATTTATTTTGATAATGGGATTTATCGGATTTTCACTGCTGCCTTTCGGCCGCTGTACACACCCTTGATTCTCTTACGGAGACATATATATCCATGGGTTTTAAGATTCTTCCTAGTCAGGTATATTCCTAGGCGTTGAATATGTGGTGTTGGGTCCATTTCGTTGAGCAAGGAGTAGGTCTTTTCTATTACATATTGGGCTTATGGAAAGTTATCTGTGCTAATTTCAGTCTCTGGTTTTATGCAGCACCCCAAGGCACCTTTCCCCATAAGCAAGCACTAGTTGGTTTTCTAAATTTGAGACCCTTTTCTATTTTGTAATTCAGTTCATGTGTAGTCAAGTTTACATTCCGTGTATTCGTGATATCTTATGATGTTTCTTTTTCTGTGTGACGTAGTTCACGTAGAATCACCGTACCTGCATCCACTCACTATGCCGCTATGGGCCTGATGACACAGATTTCATTGCTGAGTGATATTGCATTGTACGTACGTGCCACAAGTTCTTTATCCATTTTTTGCTTTCTGGGATATTTACCTGATACTGTAGACGAGCTTCTTGTGAACACAGCCGTCTCAAATATTGGGGTGGCTGTCTGTTTTTGATTTTAATTTCCGTAAGCTATAGGACCATAAGTGGAAGTGCCATAGGCTGTGTTGCTTTGTTTCTTTCGTGTTTCAGGAAACACCATACACTTCTCCAGGGTGGCTGCTGGCAATTTACATCCTGCCAATCAGCATAACAAGGCTCCCTGTTCTCCATATCCTGTCCTACCTTTCTGGATTTTACACTTTTTTCAGATGGCCCTTTTGCCAGGGGGGCAGTGAGACTTCATTGTAGTGCAGATTTCATTTACAGGCTTGCTTGGTTGGCCAAAAAGGGCGTATGCGTTTTTTCCTGAATATATTCAGGAAAAAACGCATACGCCCTTTTTGGCCAAGTGCATCATTGTCGACGTTCTGCCTCTTTTCCTATGCTTTCAGGGCAATTCCAGTCTACCCCCTGCAATCGTTTTCCTGAAATTCTGCCCCGCTTTCAAGTCCCCTTCGCAGGCTTACTTCAATATATTTTTGGAGGAAAGCTGTCATTTATAACTCTGCAGGTTTGTGAATTACAGTGCCCCTGAGCTCCTTTCTTCAACTCGCTTTCTTGTGAGCTGGGCACAAAACCACAGGATTGCTTCAGGCCCTAATCTGTTTCCAGCAGGGCACACTGAGCCTTTGTTTAATTCCTCTTCCTGGTGGGCAATGAGCATTACATTTGCCCGTGCAGACACCTACAGCTAGTCTCTCATTGGTTCTCCCTATTCCTGTTCATTTTGCACAGAAATTGCAAGCTGTGCCAAAGAGGAGGTTAAAGGCACTGACTCTCCAAGCGGGGAGAGTGTTAGTAAAGCATCTGGAATGGTGAACCCGAGGACCAGGATACGAAAACTGAGATGCATTTTAAATCATTTCCCAATCACATGGTGGACGATACTCTTGGTTTCCCATGCATGTTTTAGCTGGAGGAAGAATCCCTTGAACCTGGAGAGTTGGGACCCATGGAATGGGTACCATGCAGTATGACTTCAAAGGGTCTGCATTTGCTCACCGAAACTCACCAATGCTATCAGCCTGAAGTGTCCAGCCTTATGTCTCAACCAGCTCTGGGTGTAGATGTGTTAAATCCCGGTTGCATCACATGCCCTGAGTGAATTATTTAAGAATTGCTCTCTATTTCACTGTCTTTATGATTTTTTTTTGAAATTTATTTTGATAATGGGATTTATCGGATTTTCACTGCTGCGTTTATGCCGCTGTACACACGCTTGATTCTCTTACGGAAACATATATATCCATGGGTTTTAAGATTCTTCCTAGTCAGGTATATTCCTAGGCGTTGAATATGTGGTGTTGGGTTCATTTCGTTGAGCAAGGAGTAGGTCTTGTCTATTACATATTTGGCTTATGGAAAGTTATCTGTGCTAATTTCAGTCTCTGGTTTTATGAAGCACCCCAACGCACCTTTCCCCATAAGCAAGCACTAGTTGGTTTTCTAAATTTGAGACCCTGTTCTGTTTTGTAATTCAGTTCATGTGTAGTCAAGTTTACATTCCGTGTATTAGTGATATCTTATGATGTTTCTTTTTCTGTGTGACGTAGTTCACGTAGAATCACCGTACCTGCATCCACTCACTATGCCGCTACGGGCCTGATGACACAGATTTCATTGCTGAGTGATATTGCATTGTACGTACGTGCCACAACTTCTTTATCCATATTTTGCTTTCTGGGATATTTACCTGTTACTGTAGACGAGCTTCTTGTGAACACAGCCGTCCCAAATATTGGGGTGGCTGTCTGTTTTTGATTTTAATTTCCGTAAGCTATAGGACCATAAGTGGAAGTGCCATAGACTGTGTTGCTTTGTTTCTTATGTGTTTCAGGAAACACCATACACTTCTCCCAGGCTGGCTGCTGGCAATTTACATCCTGCCAATCAGCATAACAAGGCTCCCTGTTCTCCATATCCTGTCCTACCTTTCTGGATTTTACACTTTTTTCAGATGGCCCTCTTGCCCGGGGGGCAGTGAGACTTCATTGTAGTGCAGATTTCCTTTACAGGCTTGCTTGGTTGGCCAAAAAGGGCGTATGCGTTTTTTCCTGAATATATTCAGGAAAAAACGCATACGCCCTTTTTTGGCCAAGTGCATCATTGTCGACGTTCTGCCTCTTTTCCTATGCTTTCAGGGCAATTCCAGTCTACCCCCTGCAATCGTTTTCCTGAAATTCTGCCCCGCTTTCAAGTCCCCTTCGCAGGCTTACTTCAATATATTTTTGGAGGGATAGCTGTCATTTATAACTCTGCAGGTTTGTGAATTACAGTGCCCCTGAGCTCCTTTCTTCAACTCGCTTTCTTGTGGAACTGGGCACAAAACCGCAGGATTGCTTCAGGCCCTAATCTGTTTCGGGCAGTGCTGAGCCTTTGGTAAATTCCTCTTCCTGGTGGGAAATGAGCGTTACATTTGCCCGTGCAGACACCTACAGCTAGTCTCTCATTGGTTCTCCCTATTCCTGTTCATCTTGCACAGAAATTGCAAGCTGTGCCAAACAGGAGGTTAAAGGCACTGACTCTCCAAGCAGGGAGACTGTTAGTAAATCATCTGGAATGGTGAACCCGAGGACCAGGATACGAAAACTGAGATGCATTTTAAATCATTTCCCCATAACACGGTGGACCATACTGTGGGTTTCACATGCATGTTTTAGCTGGAGGAAGAATCCCTTGAACCTGAAGAGTTGGGACCCATGGAATAGGTACCATACAGTATGACTTCAAAGGGTGTGCATTTGCTCACCTAAACTCACCAATGCTATCAGCCTGAAGTGTCCAGCCTTATGTCTCAACCAGCTCTGGGTGTAGATGTGGTCAATCCCGGTTGCATCACATGCCCTGAGTGAATTATTTAAGAATTGCTCTCTATTTCACTGTCTTTGTGTTTTGTTTTCGAAATTTATTTTGATAATGGGATTTATCGGATTTTCACTGCTGCCTTTCGGCCGCTGTACACACCCTTGATTCTCTTACGGAGACATATATATCCATGGGTTTTAAGATTCTTCCTAGTCAGGTATATTCCTAGGCGTTGAATATGTGGTGTTGGGTCCATTTCGTTGAGCAAGGAGTAGGTCTTGTCTATTACATATTGGGCTTATGGAAAGTTATCTGTGCTAATTTCAGTCTCTGGTTTTATGCAGCACCCCAAGGCACCTTTCCCCATAAGCAAGCACTAGTTGGTTTTCTAAATTTGAGACCCTTTTCTATTTTGTAATTCAGTTCATGTGTAGTCAAGTTTACATTCCGTGTATTCGTGATATCTTATGATGTTTCTTTTTCTGTGTGACGTAGTTCACGTAGAATCACCGTACCTGCATCCACTCACTATGCCGCTATGGGCCTGATGACACAGATTTCATTGCTGAGTGATATTGCATTGTACGTACGTGCCACAAGTTCTTTATCCATTTTTTGCTTTCTGGGATATTTACCTGATACTGTAGACGAGCTTCTTGTGAACACAGCCGTCTCAAATATTGGGGTGGCTGTCTGTTTTTGATTTTAATTTCCGTAAGCTATAGGACCATAAGTGGAAGTGCCATAGGCTGTGTTGCTTTGTTTCTTTCGTGTTTCAGGAAACACCATACACTTCTCCAGGGTGGCTGCTGGCAATTTACATCCTGCCAATCAGCATAACAAGGCTCCCTGTTCTCCATATCCTGTCCTACCTTTCTGGATTTTACACTTTTTTCAGATGGCCCTTTTGCCAGGGGGGCAGTGAGACTTCATTGTAGTGCAGATTTCATTTACAGGCTTGCTTGGTTGGCCAAAAAGGGCGTATGCGTTTTTTCCTGAATATATTCAGGAAAAAACGCATACGCCCTTTTTGGCCAAGTGCATCATTGTCGACGTTCTGCCTCTTTTCCTATGCTTTCAGGGCAATTCCAGTCTACCCCCTGCAATCGTTTTCCTGAAATTCTGCCCCGCATTCAAGTCCCCTTCGCAGGCTTACTTCAATATATTTTTGGAGGAAAGCTGTCATTTATAACTCTGCAGGTTTGTGAATTACAGTGCCCCTGAGCTCCTTTCTTCAACTCGCTTTCTTGTGAGCTGGGCACAAAACCGCAGGATTGCTTCAGGCCCTAATCTCTTTCCAGCAGGGCACACTGAGCCTTTGTTTAATTCCTCTTCCTGGTGGGCAATGAGCGTTACATTTGCCCGTGCAGACACCTACAGCTAGTCTCTCATTGGTTCTCCCTATTCCTGTTCATTTTGCACAGAAATTGCAAGCTGTGCCAAAGAGGAGGTTAAAGGCACTGACTCTCCAAGCGGGGAGAGTGTTAGTAAAGCATCTGGAATGGTGAACCCGAGGACCAGGATACGAAAACTGAGATGCATTTTAAATCATTTCCCAATCACATGGTGGACGATACTCTTGGTTTCCCATGCATGTTTTAGCTGGAGGAAGAATCCCTTGAACCTGGAGAGTTGGGACCCATGGAATGGGTACCATGCAGTATGACTTCAAAGGGTCTGCATTTGCTCACCGAAACTCACCAATGCTATCAGCCTGAAGTGTCCAGCCTTATGTCTCAACCAGCTCTGGGTGTAGATGTGTTAAATCCCGGTTGCATCACATGCCCTGAGTGAATTATTTAAGAATTGCTCTCTATTTCACTGTCTTTATGATTTTTTTTTGAAATTTATTTTGATAATGGGATTTATCGGATTTTCACTGCTGCGTTTATGCCGCTGTACACACGCTTGATTCTCTTACAGAGACATATATATCCATGGGTTTTAAGATTCTTCCTAGTCAGGTATATTCCTATGCGTTGAATATGTGGTGTTGGGTCCATTTCGTTGAGCAAGGAGTAGGTCTTGTCTATTACATATTTGGCTTATGGAAAGTTATCTGTGCTAATTTCAGTCTCTGGTTTTATGAAGCACCCCAACGCACCTTTCCCCATAAGCAAGCACTAGTTGGTTTTCTAAATTTGAGACCCTGTTCTGTTTTGTAATTCAGTTCATGTGTAGTCAAGTTTACATTCCGTGTATTAGTGATATCTTATGATGTTTCTTTTTCTGTGTGACGTAGTTCACGTAGAATCACCGTACCTGCATCCACTCACTATGCCGCTACGGGCCTGATGACACAGATTTCATTGCTGAGTGATATTGCATTGTACGTACGTGCCACAACTTCTTTATCCATATTTTGCTTTCTGGGATATTTACCTGTTACTGTAGACGAGCTTCTTGTGAACACAGCCGTCCCAAATATTGGGGTGGCTGTCTGTTTTTGATTTTAATTTCCGTAAGCTATAGGACCATAAGTGGAAGTGCCATAGACTGTGTTGCTTTGTTTCTTATGTGTTTCAGGAAACACCATACACTTCTCCAGGCTGGCTGCTGGCAATTTACATCCTGCCAATCAGCATAACAAGGCTCCCTGTTCTCCATATCCTGTCCTACCTTTCTGGATTTTACACTTTTTTCAGATGGCCCTCTTGCCCGGGGGGCAGTGAGACTTCATTGTAGTGCAGATTTCCTTTACAGGCTTGCTTGGTTGGCCAAAAAGGGCGTATGCGTTTTTTCCTGAATATATTCAGGAAAAAACGCATACGCCCTTTTTGGCCAAGTGCATCATTGTCGACGTTCTGCCTCTTTTCCTATGCTTTCAGGGCAATTCCAGTCTACCCCCTGCAATCGTTTTCCTGAAATTCTGCCCCGCTTTCAAGTCCCCTTCGCAGGCTTACTTCAATATATTTTTGGAGGATAGCTGTCATTTATAACTCTGCAGGTTTGTGAATTACAGTGCCCCTGAGCTCCTTTCTTCAACTCGCTTTCTTGTGAACTGGGCACAAAACCGCAGGATTGCTTCAGGCCCTAATCTGTTTCGGGCAGGGCACGCTGAGCCTTTGGTAAATTCCTCTTCCTGGTGGGAAATGAGCGTTACATTTGCCCGTGCAGACACCTACAGCTAGTCTCTCATTGGTTCTCCCTATTCCTGTTCATCTTGCACAGAAATTGCAAGCTGTGCCAAACAGGAGGTTAAAGGCACTGACTCTCCAAGCAGGGAGACTGTTAGTAAATCATCTGGAATGGTGATCCCGAGGACCAGGATACGAAAAGGGAGATGCATTTTAAATCATTTCCCCATAACACGGTGGACCATACTGTGGGTTTCACATGCATGTTTTAGCTGGAGGAAGAATCCCTTGAACCTGAAGAGTTGGGACCCATGGAATAGGTACCATACAGTATGACTTCAAAGGGTGTGCATTTGCTCACCTAAACTCACCAATGCTATCAGCCTGAAGTGTCCAGCCTTATGTCTCAACCAGCTCTGGGTGTAGATGTGGTCAATCCCGGTTGCATCACATGCCCTGAGTGAATTATTTAAGAATTGCTCTCTATTTCACTGTCTTTGTGTTTTGTTTTCGAAATTTATTTTGATAATGGGATTTATCGGATTTTCACTGCTGCCTTTCGGCCGCTGTACACACCCTTGATTCTCTTACGGAGACATATATATCCATGGGTTTTAAGATTCTTCCTAGTCAGGTATATTCCTAGGCGTTGAATATGTGGTGTTGGGTCCATTTCGTTGAGCAAGGAGTAGGTCTTGTCTATTACATATTGGGCTTATGGAAAGTTATCTGTGCTAATTTCAGTCTCTGGTTTTATGCAGCACCCCAAGGCACCTTTCCCCATAAGCAAGCACTAGTTGGTTTTCTAAATTTGAGGCCCTGTTCTGTTTTGTAATTCAGTTCATGCGTAGTCAAGTTTACATTCCGCGTATTCGTGATATCTTATGATGTTTCTTTTTCTGTGTGACGTAGTTCACGTAGAATCACCGTACCTGCATCCACTCACTATGCCGCTATGGGCCTGATGACACAGATTTCATTGCTGAGTGATATTGCATTGTACGTACGTGCCACAAGATCTTTATCCATTTTTTGCTTTCTGGGATATTTACCTGATACTGTAGACGAGCTTCTTGTGAACACAGCCGTCTCAAATATTGGGGTGGCTGTCTGTTTTTGATTTTAATTTCCGTAAGCTATAGGACCATAAGTGGAAGTGCCATAGGCTGTGTTGCTTTGTTTCTTTCGTGTTTCAGGAAACACCATACACTTCTCCAGGGTGGCTGCTGGCAATTTACATCCTGCCAATCAGCATAACAAGGCTCCCTGTTCTCCATATCCTGTCCTACCTTTCTGGATTTTACACTTTTTTCAGATGGCCCTTTTGCCAGGGGGGCAGTGAGACTTCATTGTAGTGCAGATTTCATTTACAGGCTTGCTTGGTTGGCCAAAAAGGGCGTATGCGTTTTTTCCTGAATATATTCAGGAAAAAACGCATACGCCCTTTTTGGCCAAGTGCATCATTGTCGACGTTCTGCCTCTTTTCCTATGCTTTCAGGGCAATTCCAGTCTACCCCCTGCAATCGTTTTCCTGAAATTCTGCCCCGCTTTCAAGTCCCCTTCGCAGGCTTACTTCAATATATTTTTGGAGGAAAGCTGTCATTTATAACTCTGCAGGTTTGTGAATTACAGTGCCCCTGAGCTCCTTTCTTCAACTCGCTTTCTTGTGAGCTGGGCACAAAACCGCAGGATTGCTTCAGGCCCTAATCTGTTTCCAGCAGGGCACACTGAGCCTTTGTTTAATTCCTCTTCCTGGTGGGCAATGAGCGTTACATTTGCCTGTGCAGACACCTACAGCTAGTCTCTCATTGGTTCTCCCTATTCCTGTTCATTTTGCACAGAAATTGCAAGCTGTGCCAAAGAGGAGGTTAAAGGCACTGACTCTCCAAGCGGGGAGAGTGTTAGTAAAGCATCTGGAATGGTGAACCCGAGGACCAGGATACGAAAACTGAGATGCATTTTAAATCATTTCCCAATCACATGGTGGACGATACTCTTGGTTTCCCATGCATGTTTTAGCTGGAGGAAGAATCCCTTGAACCTGGAGAGTTGGGACCCATGGAATGGGTACCATGCAGTATGACTTCAAAGGGTCTGCATTTGCTCACCGAAACTCACCAATGCTATCAGCCTGAAGTGTCCAGCCTTATGTCTCAACCAGCTCTGGGTGTAGATGTGTTAAATCCCGGTTGCATCACATGCCCTGAGTGAATTATTTAAGAATTGCTCTCTATTTCACTGTCTTTATGATTTTTTTTTGAAATTTATTTTGATAATGGGATTTATCGGATTTTCACTGCTGCGTTTATGCCGCTGTACACACGCTTGATTCTCTTACGGAGACATATATATCCATGGGTTTTAAGATTCTTCCTAGTCAGGTATATTCCTAGGCGTTGAATATGTGGTGTTGGGTCCATTTCGTTGAGCAAGGAGTAGGTCTTGTCTATTACATATTTGGCTTATGGAAAGTTATCTGTGCTAATTTCAGTCTCTGGTTTTATGAAGCACCCCAACGCACCTTTCCCCATAAGCAAGCACTAGTTGGTTTTCTAAATTTGAGACCCTGTTCTGTTTTGTAATTCAGTTCATGTGTAGTCAAGTTTACATTCCGTGTATTAGTGATATCTTATGATGTTTCTTTTTCTGTGTGACGTAGTTCACGTAGAATCACCGTACCTGCATCCACTCACTATGCCGCTACGGGCCTGATGACACAGATTTCATTGCTGAGTGATATTGCATTGTACGTACGTGCCACAACTTCTTTATCCATATTTTGCTTTCTGGGATATTTACCTGTTACTGTAGACGAGCTTCTTGTGAACACAGCCGTCCCAAATATTGGGGTGGCTGTCTGTTTTTGATTTTAATTTCCGTAAGCTATAGGACCATAAGTGGAAGTGCCATAGACTGTGTTGCTTTGTTTCTTATGTGTTTCAGGAAACACCATACACTTCTCCAGGGTGGCTGCTGGCAATTTACATCCTGCCAATCAGCATAACAAGGCTCCCTGTTCTCCATATCCTGTCCTACCTTTCTGGATTTTACACTTTTTTCAGATGGCCCTCTTGCCCGGGGGGCAGTGAGACTTCATTGTAGTGCAGATTTCCTTTACAGGCTTGCTTGGTTGGCCAAAAAGGGCGTATGCGTTTTTTCCTGAATATATTCAGGAAAAAACGCATACGCCCTTTTTGGCCAAGTGCATCATTGTCGACGTTCTGCCTCTTTTCCTATGCTTTCAGGGCAATTCCAGTCTACCCCCTGCAATCGTTTTCCTGAAATTCTGCCCCGCATTCAAGGCCCCTTCGCAGGCTTACTTCAATATATTTTTGGAGGATAGCTGTCATTTATAACTCTGCAGGTTTGTGAATTACAGTGCCCCTGAGCTCCTTTCTTCAACTCGCTTTCTTGTGAACTGGGCACAAAACCGCAGGATTGCTTCAGGCCCTAATCTGTTTCGGGCAGGGCATGCTGAGCCTTTGGTAAATTCCTCTTCCTGGTGGGAAATGAGCGTTACATTTGCCCGTGCAGACACCTACAGCTAGTCTCTCATTGGTTCTCCCTATTCCTGTTCATCTTGCACAGAAATTGCAAGCTGTGCCAAACAGGAGGTTAAAGGCACTGACTCTCCAAGCAGGGAGACTGTTAGTAAATCATCTGGAATGGTGATCCCGAGGACCAGGATACGAAAACTGAGATGCATTTTAAATCATTTCCCCATAACACGGTGGACCATACTGTGGGTTTCACATGCATGTTTTAGCTGGAGGAAGAATCCCTTGAACCTGAAGAGTTGGGACCCATGGAATAGGTACCATACAGTATGACTTCAAAGGGTGTGCATTTGCTCACCTAAACTCACCAATGCTATCAGCCTGAAGTGTCCAGCCTTATGTCTCAACCAGCTCTGGGTGTAGATGTGGTCAATCCCGGTTGCATCACATGCCCTGAGTGAATTATTTAAGAATTGCTCTCTATTTCACTGTCTTTGTGTTTTGTTTTCGAAATTTATTTTGATAATGGGATTTATCGGATTTTCACTGCTGCCTTTCGGCCGCTGTACACACCCTTGATTCTCTTACGGAGACATATATATCCATGGGTTTTAAGATTCTTCCTAGTCAGGTATATTCCTAGGCGTTGAATATGTGGTGTTGGGTCCATTTCGTTGAGCAAGGAGTAGGTCTTGTCTATTACATATTGGGCTTATGGAAAGTTATCTGTGCTAATTTCAGTCTCTGGTTTTATGCAGCACCCCAAGGCACCTTTCCCCATAAGCAAGCACTAGTTGGTTTTCTAAATTTGAGACCCTTTTCTATTTTGTAATTCAGTTCATGTGTAGTCAAGTTTACATTCCGTGTATTCGTGATATCTTATGATGTTTCTTTTTCTGTGTGACGTAGTTCACGTAGAATCACCGTACCTGCATCCACTCACTATGCCGCTATGGGCCTGATGACACAGATTTCATTGCTGAGTGATATTGCATTGTACGTACGTGCCACAAGTTCTTTATCCATTTTTTGCTTTCTGGGATATTTACCTGATACTGTAGACGAGCTTCTTGTGAACACAGCCGTCTCAAATATTGGGGTGGCTGTCTGTTTTTGATTTTAATTTCCGTAAGCTATAGGACCATAAGTGGAAGTGCCATAGGCTGTGTTGCTTTGTTTCTTTCGTGTTTCAGGAAACACCATACACTTCTCCAGGGTGGCTGCTGGCAATTTACATCCTGCCAATCAGCATAACAAGGCTCCCTGTTCTCCATATCCTGTCCTACCTTTCTGGATTTTACACTTTTTTCAGATGGCCCTTTTGCCAGGGGGGCAGTGAGACTTCATTGTAGTGCAGATTTCATTTACAGGCTTGCTTGGTTGGCCAAAAAGGGCGTATGCGTTTTTTCCTGAATATATTCAGGAAAAAACGCATACGCCCTTTTTGGCCAAGTGCATCATTGTCGACGTTCTGCCTCTTTTCCTATGCTTTCAGGGCAATTCCAGTCTACCCCCTGCAATCGTTTTCCTGAAATTCTGCCCCGCTTTCAAGTCCCCTTCGCAGGCTTACTTCAATATATTTTTGGAGGAAAGCTGTCATTTATAACTCTGCAGGTTTGTGAATTACAGTGCCCCTGAGCTCCTTTCTTCAACTCGCTTTCTTGTGAGCTGGGCACAAAACCGCAGGATTGCTTCAGGCCCTAATCTGTTTCCAGCAGGGCACACTGAGCCTTTGTTTAATTCCTCTTCCTGGTGGGCAATGAGCGTTACATTTGCCCGTGCAGACACCTACAGCTAGTCTCTCATTGGTTCTCCCTATTCCTGTTCATTTTGCACAGAAATTGCAAGCTGTGCCAAAGAGGAGGTTAAAGGCACTGACTCTCCAAGCGGGGAGAGTGTTAGTAAAGCATCTGGAATGGTGAACCCGAGGACCAGGATACGAAAACTGAGATGCATTTTAAATCATTTCCCAATCACATGGTGGACGATACTCTTGGTTTCCCATGCATGTTTTAGCTGGAGGAAGAATCCCTTGAACCTGGAGAGTTGGGACCCATGGAATGGGTACCATGCAGTATGACTTCAAAGGGTCTGCATTTGCTCACCGAAACTCACCAATGCTATCAGCCTGAAGTGTCCAGCCTTATGTCTCAACCAGCTCTGGGTGTAGATGTGTTAAATCCCGGTTGCATCACATGCCCTGAGTGAATTATTTAAGAATTGCTCTCTATTTCACTGTCTTTATGATTTTTTTTTGAAATTTATTTTGATAATGGGATTTATCAGATTTTCACTGCTGCGTTTATGCCGCTGTACACACGCTTGATTCTCTTACGGAGACATATATATCCATGGGTTTTAAGATTCTTCCTAGTCAGGTATATTCCTAGGCGTTGAATATGTGGTGTTGGGTCCATTTCGTTGAGCAAGGAGTAGGTCTTGTCTATTACATATTTGGCTTATGGAAAGTTATCTGTGCTAATTTCAGTCTCTGGTTTTATGAAGCACCCCAACGCACCTTTCCCCATAAGCAAGCACTAGTTGGTTTTCTAAATTTGAGACCCTGTTCTGTTTTGTAATTCAGTTCATGTGTAGTCAAGTTTACATTCCGTGTATTAGTGATATCTTATGATGTTTCTTTTTCTGTGTGACGTAGTTCACGTAGAATCACCGTACCTGCATCCACTCACTATGCCGCTACGGGCCTGATGACACAGATTTCATTGCTGAGTGATATTGCATTGTACGTACGTGCCACAACTTCTTTATCCATATTTTGCTTTCTGGGATATTTACCTGTTACTGTAGACGAGCTTCTTGTGAACACAGCCGTCCCAAATATTGGGGTGGCTGTCTGTTTTTGATTTTAATTTCCGTAAGCTATAGGACCATAAGTGGAAGTGCCATAGACTGTGTTGCTTTGTTTCTTATGTGTTTCAGGAAACACCATACACTTCTCCAGGCTGGCTGCTGGCAATTTACATCCTGCCAATCAGCATAACAAGGCTCCCTGTTCTCCATATCCTGTCCTACCTTTCTGGATTTTACACTTTTTTCAGATGGCCCTCTTGCCCGGGGGGCAGTGAGACTTCATTGTAGTGCAGATTTCCTTTACAGGCTTGCTTGGTTGGCCAAAAAGGGCGTATGCGTTTTTTCCTGAATATATTCAGGAAAAAACGCATACGCCCTTTTTGGCCAAGTGCATCATTGTCGACGTTCTGCCTCTTTTCCTATGCTTTCAGGGCAATTCCAGTCTACCCCCTGCAATCGTTTTCCTGAAATTCTGCCCCGCTTTCAAGTCCCCTTCGCAGGCTTACTTCAATATATTTTTGGAGGAAAGCTGTCATTTATAACTCTGCAGGTTTGTGAATTACAGTGCCCCTGAGCTCCTTTCTTCAACTCGCTTTCTTGTGAACTGGGCACAAAACCGCAGGATTGCTTCAGGCCCTAATCTGTTTCGGGCAGGGCATGCTGAGCCTTTGGTAAATTCCTCTTCCTGGTGGGAAATGAGCGTTACATTTGCCCGTGCAGACACCTACAGCTAGTCTCTCATTGGTTCTCCCTATTCCTGTTCATCTTGCACAGAAATTGCAAGCTGTGCCAAACAGGAGGTTACAGGCACTGACTCTCCAAGCAGGGAGACTGTTAGTAAATCATCTGGAATGGTGAACCCGAGGACCAGGATACGAAAACTGAGATGCATTTTAAATCATTTCCCCATAACACGGTGGACCATACTGTGGGTTTCACATGCATGTTTTAGCTGGAGGAAGAATCCCTTGAACCTGAAGAGTTGGGACCCATGGAATAGGTACCATACAGTATGACTTCAAAGGGTGTGCATTTGCTCACCTAAACTCACCAATGCTATCAGCCTGAAGTGTCCAGCCTTATGTCTCAACCAGCTCTGGGTGTAGATGTGGTCAATCCCGGTTGCATCACATGCCCTGAGTGAATTATTTAAGAATTGCTCTCTATTTCACTGTCTTTGTGTTTTGTTTTCGAAATTTATTTTGATAATGGGATTTATCGGATTTTCACTGCTGCCTTTCGGCCGCTGTACACACCCTTGATTCTCTTACGGAGACATATATATCCATGGGTTTTAAGATTCTTCCTAGTCAGGTATATTCCTAGGCGTTGAATATGTGGTGTGGGGTCCATTTCGTTGAGCAAGGAGTAGGTCTTGTCTATTACATATTGGGCTTATGGAAAGTTATCTGTGCTAATTTCAGTCTCTGGTTTTATGCAGCACCCCAAGGCACCTTTCCCCATAAGCAAGCACTAGTTGGTTTTCTAAATTTGAGACCCTTTTCTATTTTGAAATTCAGTTCATGTGTAGTCAAGTTTACATTCCGTGTATTCGTGATATCTTATGATGTTTCTTTTTCTGTGTGACGTAGTTCACGTAGAATCACCGTACCTGCATCCACTCACTATGCCGCTATGGGCCTGATGACACAGATTTCATTGCTGAGTGATATTGCATTGTACGTACGTGCCACAAGTTCTTTATCCATTTTTTGCTTTCTGGGATATTTACCTGATACTGTAGACGAGCTTCTTGTGAACACAGCCGTCTCAAATATTGGGGTGGCTGTCTGTTTTTGATTTTAATTTCCGTAAGCTATAGGACCATAAGTGGAAGTGCCATAGGCTGTGTTGCTTTGTTTCTTTCGTGTTTCAGGAAACACCATACACTTCTCCAGGGTGGCTGCTGGCAATTTACATCCTGCCAATCAGCATAACAAGGCTCCCTGTTCTCCATATCCTGTCCTACCTTTCTGGATTTTACACTTTTTTCAGATGGCCCTTTTGCCAGGGGGGCAGTGAGACTTCATTGTAGTGCAGATTTCATTTACAGGCTTGCTTGGTTGGCCAAAAAGGGCGTATGCGTTTTTTCCTGAATATATTCAGGAAAAAACGCATACGCCCTTTTTGGCCAAGTGCATCATTGTCGACGTTCTGCCTCTTTTCCTATGCTTTCAGGGCAATTCCAGTCTACCCCCTGCAATCGTTTTCCTGAAATTCTGCCCCGCTTTCAAGTCCCCTTCGCAGGCTTACTTCAATATATTTTTGGAGGAAAGCTGTCATTTATAACTCTGCAGGTTTGTGAATTACAGTGCCCCTGAGCTCCTTTCTTCAAGTCGCTTTCTTGTGAGCTGGGCACAAAACCGCAGGATTGCTTCAGGCCCTAATCTGTTTCCAGCAGGGCACACTGAGCCTTTGTTTAATTCCTCTTCCTGGTGGGCAATGAGCGTTACATTTGCCCGTGCAGACACCTACAGCTAGTCTCTCATTGGTTCTCCCTATTCCTGTTCATTTTGCACAGAAATTGCAAGCTGTGCCAAAGAGGAGGTTAAAGGCACTGACTCTCCAAGCGGGGAGAGTGTTAGTAAAGCATCTGGAATGGTGAACCCGAGGACCAGGATATGAAAACTGAGATGCATTTTAAATCATTTCCCAATCACATGGTGGACGATACTCTTGGTTTCCCATGCATGTTTTAGCTGGAGGAAGAATCCCTTGAACCTGGAGAGTTGGGACCCATGGAATGGGTACCATGCAGTATGACTTCAAAGGGTCTGCATTTGCTCACCGAAACTCACCAATGCTATCAGCCTGAAGTGTCCAGCCTTATGTCTCAACCAGCTCTGGGTGTAGATGTGTTAAATCCCGGTTGCATCATATGCCCTGAGTGAATTATTTAAGAATTGCTCTCTATTTCACTGTCTTTATGATTTTTTTTTGAAATTTATTTTGATAATGGGATTTATCGGATTTTCACTGCTGCGTTTATGCCGCTGTACACACGCTTGATTCTCTTACGGAGACATATATATCCATGGGTTTTAAGATTCTTCCTAGTCAGGTATATTCCTAGGCGTTGAATATGTGGTGTTGGGTCCATTTCGTTGAGCAAGGAGTAGGTCTTGTCTATTACATATTTGGCTTATGGAAAGTTATCTGTGCTAATTTCAGTCTCTGGTTTTATGAAACACCCCAACGCACCTTTCCCCATAAGCAAGCACTAGTTGGTTTTCTAAATTTGAGACCCTGTTCTGTTTTGTAATTCAGTTCATATGTAGTCAAGTTTACATTCCGTGTATTAGTGATATCTTATGATGTTTCTTTTTCTGTGTGACGTAGTTCACGTAGAATCACCGTACCTGCATCAACTCACTATGCCGCTACGGGCCTGATGACACAGATTTCATTGCTGAGTGATATTGCATTGTACGTACGTGCCACAACTTCTTTATCCATATTTTGCTTTCTGGGATATTTACCTGTTACTGTAGACGAGCTTCTTGTGAACACAGCCGTCCCAAATATTGGGGTGGCTGTCTGTTTTTGATTTTAATTTCCGTAAGCTATAGGACCATAAGTGGAAGTGCCATAGACTGTGTTGCTTTGTTTCTTATGTGTTTCAGGAAACACCATACACTTCTCCAGGCTGGCTGCTGGCAATTTACATCCTGCCAATCAGTATAACAAGGCTCCCTGTTCTCCATATCCTGTCCTACCTTTCTGGATTTTACACTTTTTTCAGATGGCCCTCTTGCCCGGGGGGCAGTGAGACTTCATTGTAGTGCAGATTTCCTTTACAGGCTTGCTTGGTTGGCCAAAAAGGGCGTATGCGTTTTTTCCTGAATATATTCAGGAAAAAACGCATACGCCCTTTTTGGCCAAGTGCATCATTGTCGACGTTCTGCCTCTTTTCCTATGCTTTCAGGGCAATTCCAGTCTACCCCCTGCAATCGTTTTCCTGAAATTCTGCCCCGCTTTCAAGTCCCCTTCGCAGGCTTACTTCAATATATTTTTGGAGGATAGCTGTCATTTATAACTCTGCAGGTTTGTGAATTACAGTGCCCCTGAGCTCCTTTCTTCAACTCGCTTTCTTGTGAACTGGGCACAAAACCGCAGGATTGCTTCAGGCCCTAATCTGTTTCGGGCAGGGCATGCTGAGCCTTTGGTAAATTCCTCTTCCTGGTGGGAAATGAGCGTTACATTTGCCCGTGCAGACACCTACAGCTAGTCTCTCATTGGTTCTCCCTATTCCTGTTCATCTTGCACAGAAATTGCAAGCTGTGCCAAACAGGAGGTTAAAGGCACTGACTCTCCAAGCAGGGAGACTGTTAGTAAATCATCTGGAATGGTGAACCCGAGGACCAGGATACGAAAACTGAGATGCATTTTAAATCATTTCCCCATAACACGGTGGACCATACTGTGGGTTTCACATGCATGTTTTAGCTGGAGGAAGAATCCCTTGAACCTGAAGAGTTGGGACCCATGGAATAGGTACCATACAGTATGACTTCAAAGGGTGTGCATTTGCTCACCTAAACTCACCAATGCTATCAGCCTGAAGTGTCCAGCCTTATGTCTCAACCAGCTCTGGGTGTAGATGTGGTCAATCCCGGTTGCATCACATGCCCTGAGTGAATTATTTAAGAATTGCTCTCTATTTCACTGTCTTTGTGTTTTGTTTTCGAAATTTATTTTGATAATGGGATTTATCGGATTTTCACTGCTGCCTTTCGGCCGCTGTACACACCCTTGATTCTCTTACGGAGACATATATATCCATGGGTTTTAAGATTCTTCCTAGTCAGGTATATTCCTAGGCGTTGAATATGTGGTGTTGGGTCCATTTCGTTGAGCAAGGAGTAGGTCTTGTCTATTACATATTGGGCTTATGGAAAGTTATCTGTGCTAATTTCAGTCTCTGGTTTTATGCAGCACCCCAAGGCACCTTTCCCCATAAGCAAGCACTAGTTGGTTTTCTAAATTTGAGACCCTTTTCTATTTTGTAATTCAGTTCATGTGTAGTCAAGTTTACATTCCGTGTATTCGTGATATCTTATGATGTTTCTTTTTCTGTGTGACGTAGTTCACGTAGAATCACCGTACCTGCATCCACTCACTATGCCGCTATGGGCCTGATGACACAGATTTCATTGCTGAGTGATATTGCATTGTACGTACGTGCCACAAGTTCTTTATCCATTTTTTGCTTTCTGGGATATTTACCTGATACTGTAGACGAGCTTCTTGTGAACACAGCCGTCTCAAATATTGGGGTGGCTGTCTGTTTTTGATTTTAATTTCCGTAAGCTATAGGACCATAAGTGGAAGTGCCATAGGCTGTGTTGCTTTGTTTCTTTCGTGTTTCAGGAAACACCATACACTTCTCCAGGGTGGCTGCTGGCAATTTACATCCTGCCAATCAGCATAACAAGGCTCCCTGTTCTCCATATCCTGTCCTACCTTTCTGGATTTTACACTTTTTTCAGATGGCCCTTTTGCCAGGGGGGCAGTGAGACTTCATTGTAGTGCAGATTTCATTTACAGGCTTGCTTGGTTGGCCAAAAAGGGCGTATGCGTTTTTTCCTGAATATATTCAGGAAAAAACGCATACGCCCTTTTTGGCCAAGTGCATCATTGTCGACGTTCTGCCTCTTTTCCTATGCTTTCAGGGCAATTCCAGTCTACCCCCTGCAATCGTTTTCCTGAAATTCTGCCCCGCTTTCAAGTCCCCTTCGCAGGCTTACTTCAATATATTTTTGGAGGAAAGCTGTCATTTATAACTCTGCAGGTTTGTGAATTACAGTGTCCCTGAGCTCCTTTCTTCAACTCGCTTTCTTGTGAGCTGGGCACAAAACCGCAGGATTGCTTCAGGCCCTAATCTGTTTCCAGCAGGGCACACTGAGCCTTTGTTTAATTCCTCTTCCTGGTGGGCAATGAGCGTTACATTTGCCCGTGCAGACACCTACAGCTAGTCTCTCATTGGTTCTCCCTATTCCTGTTCATTTTGCACAGAAATTGCAAGCTGTGCCAAAGAGGAGGTTAAAGGCACTGACTCTCCAAGCGGGGAGAGTGTTAGTAAAGCATCTGGAATGGTGAACCCGAGGACCAGGATACGAAAACTGAGATGCATTTTAAATCATTTCCCAATCACATGGTGGACGATACTCTTGGTTTCCCATGCATGTTTTAGCTGGAGGAAGAATCCCTTGAACCTGGAGAGTTGGGACCCATGGAATGGGTACCATGCAGTATGACTTCAAAGGGTCTGCATTTGCTCACCGAAACTCACCAATGCTATCAGCCTGAAGTGTCCAGCCTTATGTCTCAACCAGCTCTGGGTGTAGATGTGTTAAATCCCGGTTGCATCACATGCCCTGAGTGAATTATTTAAGAATTGCTCTCTATTTCACTGTCTTTATGATTTTTTTTTGAAATTTATTTTGATAATGGGATTTATCGGATTTTCACTGCTGCGTTTATGCCGCTGTACACACGCTTGATTCTCTTACGGAGACATATATATCCATGGGTTTTAAGATTCTTCCTAGTCAGGTATATTCCTAGGCGTTGAATATGTGGTGTTGGGTCCATTTCGTTGACCAAGGAGTAGGTCTTGTCTATTACATATTTGGCTTATGGAAAGTTATCTGTGCTAATTTCAGTCTCTGGTTTTATGAAGCACCCCAACGCACCTTTCCCCATAAGCAAGCACTAGTTGGTTTTCTAAATTTGAGACCCTGTTCTGTTTTGTAATTCAGTTCATGTGTAGTCAAGTTTACATTCCGTGTATTAGTGATATCTTATGATGTTTCTTTTTCTGTGTGACGTAGTTCACGTAGAATCACCGTACCTGCATCCACTCACTATGCCGCTACGGGCCTGATGACACAGATTTCATTGCTGAGTGATATTGCATTGTACGTACGTGCCACAACTTCTTTATCCATATTTTGCTTTCTGGGATATTTACCTGTTACTGTAGACGAGCTTCTTGTGAACACAGCCGTCCCAAATATTGGGGTGGCTGTCTGTTTTTGATTTTAATTTCCGTAAGCTATAGGACCATAAGTGGAAGTGCCATAGACTGTGTTGCTTTGTTTCTTATGTGTTTCAGGAAACACCATACACTTCTCCAGGCTGGCTGCTGGCAATTTACATCCTGCCAATCAGCATAACAAGGCTCCCTGTTCTCCATATCCTGTCCTACCTTTCTGGATTTTACACTTTTTTCAGATGGCCCTCTTGCCCGGGGGGCAGTGAGACTTCATTGTAGTGCAGATTTCCTTTACAGGCTTGCTTGGTTGGCCAAAAAGGGCGTATGCGTTTTTTCCTGAATATATTCAGGAAAAAACGCATACGCCCTTTTTGGCCAAGTGCATCATTGTCGACGTTCTGCCTCTTTTCCTATGCTTTCAGGGCAATTCCAGTCTACCCCCTGCAATCGTTTTCCTGAAATTCTGCCCCGCTTTCAAGTCCCCTTCGCAGGCTTACTTCAATATATTTTTGGAGGATAGCTGTCATTTATAACTCTGCAGGTTTGTGAATTACAGTGCCCCTGAGCTCCTTTCTTCAACTCGCTTTCTTGTGAACTGGGCACAAAACCACAGGATTGCTTCAGGCCCTAATCTGTTTCGGGCAGGGCATGCTGAGCCTTTGGTAAATTCCTCTTCCTGGTGGGAAATGAGCGTTACATTTGCCCGTGCAGACACCTACAGCTAGTCTCTCATTGGTTCTCCCTATTCCTGTTCATCTTGCACAGAAATTGCAAGCTGTGCCAAACAGGAGGTTACAGGCACTGACTCTCCAAGCAGGGAGACTGTTAGTAAATCATCTGGAATGGTGAACCCGAGGACCAGGATACGAAAACTGAGATGCATTTTAAATCATTTCCCCATAACACGGTGGACCATACTGTGGGTTTCACATGCATGTTTTAGCTGGAGGAAGAATCCCTTGAACCTGAAGAGTTGGGACCCATGGAATAGGTACCATACAGTATGACTTCAAAGGGTGTGCATTTGCTCACCTAAACTCACCAATGCTATCAGCCTGAAGTGTCCAGCCTTATGTCTCAACCAGCTCTGGGTGTAGATGTGGTCAATCCCGGTTGCATCACATGCCCTGAGTGAATTATTTAAGAATTGCTCTCTATTTCACTGTCTTTGTGTTTTGTTTTCGAAATTTATTTTGATAATGGGATTTATCGGATTTTCACTGCTGCCTTTCGGCCGCTGTACACACCCTTGATTCTCTTACGGAGACATATATATCCATGGGTTTTAAGATTCTTCCTAGTCAGGTATATTCCTAGGCGTTGAATATGTGGTGTTGGGTCCATTTCGTTGAGCAAGGAGTAGGTCTTGTCTATTACATATTGGGCTTATGGAAAGTTATCTGTGCTAATTTCAGTCTCTGGTTTTATGCAGCACCCCAAGGCACCTTTCCCCATAAGCAAGCACTAGTTGGTTTTCTAAATTTGAGACCCTTTTCTATTTTGTAATTCAGTTCATGTGTAGTCAAGTTTACATTCCGTGTATTCGTGATATCTTATGATGTTTCTTTTTCTGTGTGACGTAGTTCACGTAGAATCACCGTACCTGCATCCACTCACTATGCCGCTACGGGCCTGATGACACAGATTTCATTGCTGAGTGATATTGCATTGTACGTACGTGCCACAACTTCTTTATCCATATTTTGCTTTCTGGGATATTTACCTGTTACTGTAGACGAGCTTCTTGTGAACACAGCCGTCCCAAATATTGGGGTGGCTGTCTGTTTTTGATTTTAATTTCCGTAAGCTATAGGACCATAAGTGGAAGTGCCATAGACTGTGTTGCTTTGTTTCTTATGTGTTTCAGGAAACACCATACACTTCTCCAGGCTGGCTGCTGGCAATTTACATCCTGCCAATCAGCATAACAAGGCTCCCTGTTCTCCATATCCTGTCCTACCTTTCTGGATTTTACACTTTTTTCAGATGGCCCTCTTGCCCGGGGGGCAGTGAGACTTCATTGTAGTGCAGATTTCCTTTACAGGTTTGCTTGGTTGGCCAAAAAGGGCGTATGCGTTTTTTCCTGAATATATTCAGGAAAAAACGCATACGCCCTTTTTGGCCAAGTGCATCATTGTCGACGTTCTGCCTCTTTTCCTATGCTTTCAGGGCAATTCCAGTCTACCCCCTGCAATCGTTTTCCTGAAATTCTGCCCCGCTTTCAAGTCCCCTTCGCAGGCTTACTTCAATATATTTTTGGAGGATAGCTGTCATTTATAACTCTGCAGGTTTGTGAATTACAGTGCCCCTGAGCTCCTTTCTTCAACTCGCTTTCTTGTGAACTGGGCACAAAACCACAGGATTGCTTCAGGCCCTAATCTGTTTCGGGCAGGGCATGCTGAGCCTTTGGTAAATTCCTCTTCCTGGTGGGAAATGAGCGTTACATTTGCCCGTGCAGACACCTACAGCTAGTCTCTCATTGGTTCTCCCTATTCCTGTTCATCTTGCACAGAAATTGCAAGCTGTGCCAAACAGGAGGTTACAGGCACTGACTCTCCAAGCAGGGAGACTGTTAGTAAATCATCTGGAATGGTGAACCCGAGGACCAGGATACGAAAACTGAGATGCATTTTAAATCATTTCCCCATAACACGGTGGACCATACTGTGGGTTTCACATGCATGTTTTAGCTGGAGGAAGAATCCCTTGAACCTGAAGAGTTGGGACCCATGGAATAGGTACCATACAGTATGACTTCAAAGGGTGTGCATTTGCTCACCTAAACTCACCAATGCTATCAGCCTGAAGTGTCCAGCCTTATGTCTCAACCAGCTCTGGGTGTAGATGTGGTCAATCCCGGTTGCATCACATGCCCTGAGTGAATTATTTAAGAATTGCTCTCTATTTCACTGTCTTTGTGTTTTGTTTTCGAAATTTATTTTGATAATGGGATTTATCGGATTTTCACTGCTGCCTTTCGGCCGCTGTACACACCCTTGATTCTCTTATGGAGACATATATATCCATGGGTTTTAAGATTCTTCCTAGTCAGGTATATTCCTAGGCGTTGAATATGTGGTGTTGGGTCCATTTCGTTGAGCAAGGAGTAGGTCTTGTCTATTACATATTGGGCTTATGGAAAGTTATCTGTGCTAATTTCAGTCTCTGGTTTTATGCAGCACCCCAAGGCACCTTTCCCCATAAGCAAGCACTAGTTGGTTTTCTAAATTTGAGACCCTTTTCTATTTTGTAATTCAGTTCATGTGTAGTCAAGTTTACATTCCGTGTATTCGTGATATCTTATGATGTTTCTTTTTCTGTGTGACGTAGTTCACGTAGAATCACCGTACCTGCATCCACTCACTATGCCGCTATGGGCCTGATGACACAGATTTCATTGCTGAGTGATATTGCATTGTACGTACGTGCCACAAGTTCTTTATCCATTTTTTGCTTTCTGGGATATTTACCTGATACTGTAGACGAGCTTCTTGTGAACACAGCCGTCTCAAATATTGGGGTGGCTGTCTGTTTTTGATTTTAATTTCCGTAAGCTATAGGACCATAAGTGGAAGTGCCATAGGCTGTGTTGCTTTGTTTCTTTCGTGTTTCAGGAAACACCATACACTTCTCCAGGGTGGCTGCTGGCAATTTACATCCTGCCAATCAGCATAACAAGGCTCCCTGTTCTCCATATCCTGTCCTACCTTTCTGGATTTTACACTTTTTTCAGATGGCCCTTTTGCCAGGGGGGCAGTGAGACTTCATTGTAGTGCAGATTTCATTTACAGGCTTGCTTGGTTGGCCAAAAAGGGCGTATGCGTTTTTTCCTGAATATATTCAGGAAAAAACGCATACGCCCTTTTTGGCCAAGTGCATCATTGTCGACGTTCTGCCTCTTTTCCTATGCTTTCAGGGCAATTCCAGTCTACCCCCTGCAATCGTTTTCCTGAAATTCTGCCCCGCTTTCAAGTCCCCTTCGCAGGCTTACTTCAATATATTTTTGGAGGAAAGCTGTCATTTATAACTCTGCAGGTTTGTGAATTACAGTGCCCCTGAGCTCCTTTCTTCAACTCGCTTTCTTGTGAGCTGGGCACAAAACCGCAGGATTGCTTCAGGCCCTAATCTGTTTCCAGCAGGGCACACTGAGCCTTTGTTTAATTCCTCTTCCTGGTGGGCAATGAGTGTTACATTTGCCCGTGCAGACACCTACAGCTAGTCTCTCATTGGTTCTCCCTATTCCTGTTCATTTTGCACAGAAATTGCAAGCTGTGCCAAAGAGGAGGTTAAAGGCACTGACTCTCCAAGCGGGGAGAGTGTTAGTAAAGCATCTGGAATGGTGAACCCGAGGACCAGGATACGAAAACTGAGATGCATTTTAAATCATTTCCCAATCACATGGTGGACGATACTCTTGGTTTCCCATGCATGTTTTAGCTGGAGGAAGAATCCCTTGAACCTGGAGAGTTGGGACCCATGGAATGGGTACCATGCAGTATGACTTCAAAGGGTCTGCATTTGCTCACCGAAACTCACCAATGCTATCAGCCTGAAGTGTCCAGCCTTATGTCTCAACCAGCTCTGGGTGTAGATGTGTTAAATCCCGGTTGCATCACATGCCCTGAGTGAATTATTTAAGAATTGCTCTCTATTTCACTGTCTTTATGATTTTTTTTTGAAATTTATATTGATAATGGGATTTATCGGATTTTCACTGCTGCGTTTATGCCGCTGTACACACGCTTGATTCTCTTACGGAGACATATATATCCATGGGTTTTAAAATTCTTCCTAGTCAGGTATATTCCTAGGCGTTGAATATGTGGTGTTGGGTCCATTTCGTTGAGCAAGGAGTAGGTCTTGTCTATTACATATTTGGCTTATGGAAAGTTATCTGTGCTAATTTCAGTCTCTGGTTTATGAAGCACCCCAACGCACCTTTCCCCATAAGCAAGCACTAGTTGGTTTTCTAAATTTGAGACCCTGTTCTGTTTTGTAATTCAGTTCATGTGTAGTCAAGTTTACATTCCGTGTATTAGTGATATCTTATGATGTTTCTTTTTCTGTGTGACGTAGTTCACGTAGAATCACCGTACCTGCATCCACTCACTATGCCGCTACGGGCCTGATGACACAGATTTCATTGCTGAGTGATATTGCATTGTACGTACGTGCCACAACTTCTTTATCCATATTTTGCTTTCTGGGATATTTACCTGTTACTGTAGACGAGCTTCTTGTGAACACAGCCGTCCCAAATATTGGGGTGGCTGTCTGTTTTTGATTTTAATTTCCGTAAGCTATAGGACCATAAGTGGAAGTGCCATAGACTGTGTTGCTTTGTTTCTTATGTGTTTCAGGAAACACCATACACTTCTCCAGGCTGGCTGCTGGCAATTTACATCCTGCCAATCAGCATAACAAGGCTCCCTGTTCTCCATATACTGTCCTACCTTTCTGGATTTTACACTTTTTTCAGATGGCCCTCTTGCCCGGGGGGCAGTGAGACTTCATTGTAGTGCAGATTTCCTTTACAGGCTTTCTTGGTTGGCCAAAAAGGGCGTATGCGTTTTTTTCTGAATATATTCAGGAAAAAACGCATACGCCCTTTTTGGCCAAGTGCATCATTGTCGACGTTCTGCCTCTTTTCCTATGCTTTCAGGGCAATTCCAGTCTACCCCCTGCAATCGTTTTCCTGAAATTCTGCCCCGCTTTCAAGTCCCCTTCGCAGGCTTACTTCAATATATTTTTGGAGGATAGCTGTCATTTATAACTCTGCAGGTTTGTGAATTACAGTGCCCCTGAGCTCCTTTCTTCAACTCGCTTTCTTGTGAACTGGGCACAAAACCGCAGGATTGCTTCAGGCCCTAATCTGTTTCGGGCAGGGCATGCTGAGCCTTTGGTAAATTCCTCTTCCTGATGGGAAATGAGCGTTACATTTGCCCGTGCAGACACCTACAGCTAGTCTCTCATTGGTTCTCCCTATTCCTGTTCATCTTGCACAGAAATTGCAAGCTGTGCCAAACAGGAGGTTAAAGGCACTGACTCTCCAAGCAGGGAGACTGTTAGTAAATCATCTGGAATGGTGAACCCGAGGACCAGGATACGAAAACTGAGATGCATTTTAAATCATTTCCCCATAACACGGTGGACCATACTGTGGGTTTCACATGCATGTTTTAGCTGGAGGAAGAATCCCTTGAACCTGAAGAGTTGGGACCCATGGAATAGGTACCATACAGTATGACTTCAAAGGGTGTGCATTTGCTCACCTAAACTCACCAATGCTATCAGCCTGAAGTGTCCAGCCTTATGTCTCAACCAGCTCTGGGTGTAAATGTGGTCAATCCCGGTTGCATCACATGCCCTGAGTAAATTATTTAAGAATTGCTCTCTCTTTCACTGTCTTTGTGTTTTGTTTTCGAAATTTATTTTGATAATGGGATTTATCGGATTTTCACTGCTGCCTTTCGGCCGCTGTACACACCCTTGATTCTCTTACGGAGACATATATATCCATGGGTTTTAAGATTCTTCCTAGTCAGGTATATTCCTAGGCGTTGAATATGTGGTGTTGGGTCCATTTCGTTGAGCAAGGAGTAGGTCTTGTCTATTACATATTGGGCTTATGGAAAGTTATCTGTGCTAATTTCAGTCTCTGGTTTTATGCAGCACCCCAAGGCACCTTTCCCCATAAGCAAGCACTAGTTGGTTTTCTAAATTTGAGACCCTTTTCTATTTTGTAATTCAGTTCATGTGTAGTCAAGTTTACATTCCGTGTATTCGTGATATCTTATGATGTTTCTTTTTCTGTGTGACGTAGTTCACGTAGAATCACCGTACCTGCATCCACTCACTATGCCGCTATGGGCCTGATGACACAGATTTCATTGCTGAGTGATATTGCATTGTACGTACATGCCACAAGTTCTTTATCCATTTTTTGCTTTCTGGGATATTTACCTGATACTGTAGACGAGCTTCTTGTGAACACAGCCGTCTCAAATATTGGGGTGGCTGTCTGTTTTTGATTTTAATTTCCGTAAGCTATAGGACCAAAAGTGGAAGTGCCATAGGCTGTGTTGCTTTGTTTCTTTCGTGTTTCAGGAAACACCATACACTTCTCCAGGGTGGCTGCTGGCAATTTACATCCTGCCAATCAGCATAACAAGGCTCCCTGTTCTCCATATCCTGTCCTACCTTTCTGGATTTTACACTTTTTTCAGATGGCCCTTTTGCCAGGGGGGCAGTGAGACTTCATTGTAGTGCAGATTTCATTTACAGGCTTGCTTGGTTGGCCAAAAAGGGCGTATGCGTTTTTTCCTGAATATATTCAGGAAAAAACGCATACGCCCTTTTTGGCCAAGTGCATCATTGTCGACGTTCTGCCTCTTTTCCTATGCTTTCAGGGCAATTCCAGTCTACCCCCTGCAATCGTTTTCCTGAAATTCTGCCCCGCTTTCAAGTCCCCTTCGCAGGCTTACTTCAATATATTTTTGGAGGAAAGCTGTCATTTATAACTCTGCAGGTTTGTGAATTACAGTGCCCCTGAGCTCCTTTCTTCAACTCGCTTTCTTGTGAGCTGGGCACAAAACCGCAGGATTGCTTCAGGCCCTAATCTGTTTCCAGCAGGGCACACTGAGCCTTTGTTTAATTCCTCTTCCTGGTGGGCAATGAGCGTTACATTTGCCCGTGCAGACACCTACAGCTAGTCTCTCATTGGTTCTCCCTATTCCTGTTCATTTTGCACAGAAATTGCAAGCTGTGCCAAAGAGGAGTTTAAAGGCACTGACTCTCCAAGCGGGGAGAGTGTTAGTAAAGCATCTGGAATGGTGAACCCGAGGACCAGGATACGAAAACTGAGATGCATTTTAAATCATTTCCCAATCACATGGTGGACGATACTCTTGGTTTCCCATGCATGTTTTAGCTGGAGGAAGAATCCCTTGAACCTGGAGAGTTGGGACCCATGGAATGGGTACCATGCAGTATGACTTCAAAGGGTCTGCATTTGCTCACCGAAACTCACCAATGCTATCAGCCTGAAGTGTCCAGCCTTATGTCTCAACCAGCTCTGGGTGTAGATGTGTTAAATCCCGGTTGCATCACATGCCCTGAGTGAATTATTTAAGAATTGCTCTCTATTTCACTGTCTTTATGATTTTTTTTTGAAATTTATTTTGATAATGGGATTTATCGGATTTTCACTGCTGCGTTTATGCCGCTGTACACACGCTTGATTCTCTTACGGAGACATATATATCCATGGGTTTTAAGATTCTTCCTAGTCAGGTATATTCCTAGGCGTTGAATATGTGGTGTTGGGTCCATTTCGTTGAGCAAGGAGTAGGTCTTGTCTATTACATATTTGGCTTATGGAAAGTTATCTGTGCTAATTTCAGTCTCTGGTTTTATGAAGCACCCCAACGCACCTTTCCCCATAAGCAAGCACTAGTTGGTTTTCTAAATTTGAGACCCTGTTCTGTTTTGTAATTCAGTTCATGTGTAGTCAAGTTTACATTCCGTGTATTAGTGATATCTTATGATGTTTCTTTTTCTGTGTGACGTAGTTCACGTAGAATCACCGTACCTGCATCCACTCACTATGCCGCTACGGGCCTGATGACACAGATTTCATTGCTGAGTGATATTGCATTGTACGTACGTGCCACAACTTCTTTATCCATATTTTGCTTTCTGGGATATTTACCTGTTACTGTAGACGAGCTTCTTGTGAACACAGCCGTCCCAAATATTGGGGTGGCTGTCTGTTTTTGATTTTAATTTCCGTAAGCTATAGGACCATAAGTGGAAGTGCCATAGACTGTGTTGCTTTGTTTCTTATGTGTTTCAGGAAACACCATACACTTCTCCAGGCTGGCTGCTGGCAATTTACATCCTGCCAATCAGCATAACAAGGCTCCCTGTTCTCCATATCCTGTCCTACCTTTCTGGATTTTACACTTTTTTCAGATGGCCCTCTTGCCCGGGGGGCAGTGAGACTTCATTGTAGTGCAGATTTCCTTTACAGGCTTGCTTGGTTGGCCAAAAAGGGCGTATGCGTTTTTTCCTGAATATATTCAGGAAAAAACGCATACGCCCTTTTTGGCCAAGTGCATCATTGTCGACGTTCTGCCTCTTTTCCTATGCTTTCAGGGCAATTCCAGTCTACCCCCTGCAATCGTTTTCCTGAAATTCTGCCCCGCTTTCAAGTCCCCTTCGCAGGCTTACTTCAATATATTTTTGGAGGATAGCTGTCATTTATAACTCTGCAGGTTTGTGAATTACAGTGCCCCTGAGCTCCTTTCTTCAACTCGCTTTCTTGTGAACTGGGCACAAAACCGCAGGATTGCTTCAGGCCCTAATCTGTTTCGGGCAGGGCATGCTGAGCCTTTGGTAAATTCCTCTTCCTGGTGGGAAATGAGCGTTACATTTGCCCGTGCAGACACCTACAGCTAGTCTCTCATTGGTTCTCCCTATTCCTGTTCATCTTGCACAGAAATTGCAAGCTGTGCCAAACAGGAGGTTAAAGGCACTGACTCTCCAAGCAGGGAGACTGTTAGTAAATCATCTGGAATGGTGAACCCGAGGACCAGGATACGAAAAGGGAGATGCATTTTAAATCATTTCCCCATAACACGGTGGACCATACTGTGGGTTTCACATGCATGTTTTAGCTGGAGGAAGAATCCCTTGAACCTGAAGAGTTGGGACCCATGGAATAGGTACCATACAGTATGACTTCAAAGGGTGTGCATTTGCTCACCTAAACTCACCAATGCTATCAGCCTGAAGTGTCCAGCCTTATGTCTCAACCAGCTCTGGGTGTAGATGTGGTCAATCCCGGTTGCATCACATGCCCTGAGTGAATTATTTAAGAATTGCTCTCTATTTCACTGTCTTTGTGTTTTGTTTTCGAAATTTATTTTGATAATGGGATTTATCGGATTTTCACTGCTGCCTTTCGGCCGCTGTACACACCCTTGATTCTCTTACGGAGACATATATATCCATGGGTTTTAAGATTCTTCCTAGTCAGGTATATTCCTAGGCGTTGAATATGTGGTGTTGGGTCCATTTCGTTGAGCAAGGAGTAGGTCTTGTCTATTACATATTGGGCTTATGGAAAGTTATCTGTGCTAATTTCAGTCTCTGGTTTTATGCAGCACCCCAAGGCACCTTTCCCCATAAGCAAGCACTAGTTGGTTTTCTAAATTTGAGACCCTTTTCTATTTTGTAATTCAGTTCATGTGTAGTCAAGTTTACATTCCGTGTATTCGTGATATCTTATGATGTTTCTTTTTCTGTGTGACGTAGTTCACGTAGAATCACCGTACCTGCATCCACTCACTATGCCACTATGGGCCTGATGACACAGATTTCATTGCTGAGTGATATTGCATTGTACGTACGTGCCACAAGTTCTTTATCCATTTTTTGCTTTCTGGGATATTTACCTGATACTGTAGACGAGCTTCTTGTGAACACAGCCGTCTCAAATATTGGGGTGGCTGTCTGTTTTTGATTTTAATTTCCGTAAGCTATAGGACCATAAGTGGAAGTGCCATAGGCTGTGTTGCTTTGTTTCTTTCGTGTTTCAGGAAACACCATACACTTCTCCAGGGTGGCTGCTGGCAATTTACATCCTGCCAATCAGCATAACAAGGCTCCCTGTTCTCCATATCCTGTCCTACCTTTCTGGATTTTACACTTTTTTCAGATGGCCCTTTTGCCAGGGGGGCAGTGAGACTTCATTGTAGTGCAGATTTCATTTACAGGCTTGCTTGGTTGGCCAAAAAGGGCGTATGCGTTTTTTCCTGAATATATTCCTGAATATATTTCCTGAATATATTCAGGAAAAAACGCATACGCCCTTTTTGGCCAAGTGCATCATTGTCGACGTTCTGCCTCTTTTCCTATGCTTTCAGGGCAATTCCAGTCTACCCCCTGCAATCGTTTTCCTGAAATTCTGCCCCGCTTTCAAGTCCCCTTCGCAGGCTTACTTCAATATATTTTTGGAGGAAAGCTGTCATTTATAACTCTGCAGGTTTGTGAATTACAGTGCCCCTGAGCTCCTTTCTTCAACTCGCTTTCTTGTGAGCTGGGCACAAAACCGCAGGATTGCTTCAGGCCCTAATCTGTTTCCAGCAGGGCACACTGAGCCTTTGTTTAATTCCTCTTCCTGGTGGGCAATGAGCGTTACATTTGCCCGTGCAGACACCTACAGCTAGTCTCTCATTGGTTCTCCCTATTCCTGTTCATTTTGCACAGAAATTGCAAGCTGTGCCAAAGAGGAGGTTAAAGGCACTGACTCTCCAAGCGGGGAGAGTGTTAGTAAAGCATCTGGAATGGTGAACCCGAGGACCAGGATACGAAAACTGAGATGCATTTTAAATCATTTCCCAATCACATGGTGGACGATACTCTTGGTTTCCCATGCATGTTTTAGCTGGAGGAAGAATCCCTTGAACCTGGAGAGTTGGGACCCATGGAATGGGTACCATGCAGTATGACTTCAAAGGGTCTGCATTTGCTCACCGAAACTCACCAATGCTATCAGCCTGAAGTGTCCAGCCTTATGTCTCAACCAGCTCTGGGTGTAGATGTGTTAAATCCCGGTTGCATCACATGCCCTGAGTGAATTATTTAAGAATTGCTCTCTATTTCACTGTCTTTATGATTTTTTTTTGAAATTTATTTTGATAATGGGATTTATCGGATTTTCACTGCTGCGTTTATGCCGCTGTACACACGCTTGATTCTCTTATGGAGACATATATATCCATGGGTTTTAAGATTCTTCCTAGTCAGGTATATTCCTAGGCGTTGAATATGTGGTGTTGGGTCCATTTCGTTGAGCAAGGAGTAGGTCTTGTCTATTACATATTTGGCTTATGGAAAGTTATCTGTGCTAATTTCAGTCTCTGGTTTTATGAAGCACCCCAACGCACCTTTCCCCATAAGCAAGCACTAGTTGGTTTTCTAAATTTGAGACCCTGTTCTGTTTTGTAATTCAGTTCATGTGTAGTCAAGTTTACATTCCGTGTATTAGTGATATCTTATGATGTTTCTTTTTCTGTGTGACGTAGTTCACGTAGAATCACCGTACCTGCATCCACTCACTATGCCGCTACGGGCCTGATGACACAGATTTCATTGCTGAATGATACTGCATTGCACGTACGTGCCACAACTTCTTTATCCATATTTTGCTTTCTGGGATATTTACCTGTTACTGTAGACGAGCTTCTTGTGAACACAGCCGTCCCAAATATTGGGGTGGCTGTCTGTTTTTGATTTTAATTTCCGTAAGCTATAGGACCATAAGTGGAAGTGCCATAGACTGTGTTGCTTTGTTTCTTATGTGTTTCAGGAAACACCATACACTTCTCCAGGCTGGCTGCTGGCAATTTACATCCTGCCAATCAGCATAACAAGGCTCCCTGTTCTCCATATCCTGTCCTACCTTTCTGGATTTTACACTTTTTTCAGATGGCCCTCTTGCCCGGGGGGCAGTGAGACTTCATTGTAGTGCAGATTTCCTTTACAGGCTTGCTTGGTTGGCCAAAAAGGGCGTATGCGTTTTTTCCTGAATATATTCAGGAAAAAACGCATACGCCCTTTTTGGCCAAGTGCATCATTGTCGACGTTCTGCCTCTTTTCCTATGCTTTCAGGGCAATTCCAGTCTACCCCCTGCAATCGTTTTCCTGAAATTCTGCCCCGCTTTCAAGTCCCCTTCGCAGGCTTACTTCAATATATTTTTGGAGGATAGCTGTCATTTATAACTCTGCAGGTTTGTGAATTACAGTGCCCCTGAGCTCCTTTCTTCAACTCGCTTTCTTGTGAACTGGGCACAAAACCGCAGGATTGCTTCAGGCCCTAATCTGTTTCGGGCAGGGCATGCTGAGCCTTTGGTAAATTCCTCTTCCTGGTGGGAAATGAGCGTTACATTTGCCCGTGCAGACACCTACAGCTAGTCTCTCATTGGTTCTCCCTATTCCTGTTCATCTTGCACAGAAATTGCAAGCTGTGCCAAACAGGAGGTTAAAGGCACTGACTCTCCAAGCAGGGAGACTGTTAGTAAATCATCTGGAATGGTGAACCCGAGGACCAGGATACGAAAACTGAGATGCATTTTAAATCATTTCCCCATAACACGGTGGACCATACTGTGGGTTTCACATGCATGTTTTAGCTGGAGGAAGAATCCCTTGAACCTGAAGAGTTGGGACCCATGGAATAGGTACCATACAGTATGACTTCAAAGGGTGTGCATTTGCTCACCTAAACTCACCAATGCTATCAGCCTGAAGTGTCCAGCCTTATGTCTCAACCAGCTATGGGTGTAGATGTGGTCAATCCCGGTTGCATCACATGCCCTGAGTGAATTATTTAAGAATTGCTCTCTATTTCACTGTCTTTGTGTTTTGTTTTCGAAATTTATTTTGATAATGGGATTTATCGGATTTTCACTGCTGCCTTTCAGCCGCTGTACACACCCTTGATTCTCTTACGGAGACATATATATCCATGGGTTTTAAGATTCTTCCTAGTCAGGTATATTCCTAGGCGTTGAATATGTGGTGTTGGGTCCATTTCGTTGAGCAAGGAGTAGGTCTTGTCTATTACATATTGGGCTTATGGAAAGTTATCTGTGCTAATTTCAGTCTCTGGTTTTATGCAGCACCCCAAGGCACCTTTCCCCATAAGCAAGCACTAGTTGGTTTTCTAAATTTGAGACCCTTTTCTATTTTGTAATTCAGTTCATGTGTAGTCAAGTTTACATTCCGTGTATTCGTGATATCTTATGATGTTTCTTTTTCTGTGTGACGTAGTTCACGTAGAATCACCGTACCTGCATCCACTCACTATGCCGCTACGGGCCTGATGACACAGATTTCATTGCTGAGTGATATTGCATTGTACGTACGTGCCACAAGTTCTTTATCCATTTTTTGCTTTCTGGGATATTTACCTGATACTGTAGACGAGCTTCTTGTGAACACAGCCGTCTCAAATATTGGGGTGGCTGTCTGTTTTTGATTTTAATTTCCGTAAGCTATAGGACCATATGTGGAAGTGCCATAGGCTGTGTTGCTTTGTTTCTTTCGTGTTTCAGGAAACACCATACACTTCTCCAGGGTGGCTGCTGGCAATTTACATCCTGCCAATCAGCATAACAAGGCTCCCTGTTCTCCATATCCTGTCCTACCTTTCTGGATTTTACACTTTTTTCAGATGGCCCTTTTGCCAGGGGGGCAGTGAGACTTCATTGTAGTGCAGATTTCATTTACAGGCTTGCTTGGTTGGCCAAAAAGGGCGTATGCGTTTTTTCCTGAATATATTCAGGAAAAAACGCATACGCCCTTTTTGGCCAAGTGCATCATTGTCGACGTTCTGCCTCTTTTCCTATGCTTTCAGGGCAATTCCAGTCTACCCCCTGCAATCGTTTTCCTGAAATTCTGCCCCGCTTTCAAGTCCCCTTCGCAGGCTTACTTCAATATATTTTTGGAGGATAGCTGTCATTTATAACTCTGCAGGTTTGTGAATTACAGTGCCCCTGAGCTCCTTTCTTCAACTCGCTTTCTTGTGAGCTGGGCACAAAACCGCAGGATTGCTTCAGGCCCTAATCTGTTTCCAGCAGGGCACACTGAGCCTTTGTTTAATTCCTCTTCCTGGTGGGCAATGAGCGTTACATTTGCCCGTGCAGACACCTACAGCTAGTCTCTCATTGGTTCTCCCTATTCCTGTTCATTTTGCACAGAAATTGCAAGCTGTGCCAAAGAGGAGGTTAAAGGCACTGACTCTCCAAGCGGGGAGAGTGTTAGTAAAGCATCTGGAATGGTGAACCCGAGGACCAGGATACGAAAACTGAGATGCATTTTAAATCATTTCCCAATCACATGGTGGACGATACTCTTGGTTTCCCATGCATGTTTTAGCTGGAGGAAGAATCCCTTGAACCTGGAGAGTTGGGACCCATGGAATGGGTACCATGCAGTATGACTTCAAAGGGTCTGCATTTGCTCACCGAAACTCACCAATGCTATCAGCCTGAAGTGTCCAGCCTTATGTCTCAACCAGCTCTGGGTGTAGATGTGTTAAATCCCGGTTGCATCACATGCCCTGAGTGAATTATTAAAAATTGCTCTCTATTTCACTGTCTTTATGATTTTTTTTTGAAATTGATTTTGATAATGGGATTTATCGGATTTTCACTGCTGCGTTTATGCCGCTGTACACACGCTTGATTCTCTTACGGAGACATATATATCCATGGGTTTTAAGATTCTTCCTAGTCAGGTATATTCCTAGGCGTTGAATATGTGGTGTTGGGTCCATTTCGTTGAGCAAGGAGTAGGTCTTGTCTATTACATATTTGGCTTATGGAAAGTTATCTGTGCTAATTTCAGTCTCTGGTTTTATGAAGCACCCCAACGCACCTTTCCCCATAAGCAAGCACTAGTTGGTTTTCTAAATTTGAGACCCTGTTCTGTTTTGTAATTCAGTTCATGTGTAGTCAAGTTTACATTCCGTGTATTAGTGATATCTTATGATGTTTCTTTTTCTGTGTGACGTAGTTCACGTAGAATCACCGTACCTGCATCCACTCACTATGCCGCTACGGGCCTGATGACACAGATTTCATTGCTGAGTGATATTGCATTGTACGTACGTGCCACAACTTCTTTATCCATATTTTGCTTTCTGGGATATTTACCTGTTACTGTAGACGAGCTTCTTGTGAACACAGCCGTCCCAAATATTGGGGTGGCTGTCTGTTTTTGATTTTAATTTCCGTAAGCTATAGGACCATAAGTGGAAGTGCCATAGACTGTGTTGCTTTGTTTCTTATGTGTTTCAGGAAACACCATACACTTCTCCAGGCTGGCTGCTGGCAATTTACATCCTGCCAATCAGCATAACAAGGCTCCCTGTTCTCCATATCCTGTCCTACCTTTCTGGATTTTACACTTTTTTCAGATGGCCCTCTTGCCCGGGGGGCAGTGAGACTTCATTGTAGTGCAGATTTCCTTTACAGGCTTGCTTGGTTGGCCAAAAAGGGCGTATGCGTTTTTTCCTGAATATATTCAGGAGAAAACGCATACGCCCTTTTTGGCCAAGTGCATCATTGTCGACGTTCTGCCTCTTTTCCTATGCTTTCAGGGCAATTCCAGTCTACCCCCTGCAATCGTTTTCCTGAAATTCTGCCCCGCTTTCAAGTCCCCTTCGCAGGCTTACTTCAATATATTTTTGGAGGATAGCTGTCATTTATAACTCTGCAGGTTTGTGAATTACAGTGCCCCTGAGCTCCTTTCTTCAACTCGCTTTCTTGTGAACTGGGCACAAAACCACAGGATTGCTTCAGGCCCTAATCTGTTTCGGGCAGGGCATGCTGAGCCTTTGGTAAATTCCTCTTCCTGGTGGGAAATGAGCGTTACATTTGCCCGTGCAGACACCTACAGCTAGTCTCTCATTGGTTCTCCCTATTCCTGTTCATCTTGCACAGAAATTGCAAGCTGTGCCAAACAGGAGGTTACAGGCACTGACTCTCCAAGCAGGGAGACTGTTAGTAAATCATCTGGAATGGTGAACCCGAGGACCAGGATACGAAAACTGAGATGCATTTTAAATCATTTCCCCATAACACGGTGGACCATACTGTGGGTTTCACATGCATGTTTTAGCTGGAGGAAGAATCCCTTGAACCTGAAGAGTTGGGACCCATGGAATAGGTACCATACAGTATGACTTGAAAGGGTGTGCATTTGCTCACCTAAACTCACCAATGCTATCAGCCTGAAGTGTCCAGCCTTATGTCTCAACCAGCTCTGGGTGTAGATGTGGTCAATCCCGGTTGCATCACATGCCCTGAGTGAATTATTTAAGAATTGCTCTCTATTTCACTGTCTTTGTGTTTTGTTTTCGAAATTTATTTTGATAATGGGATTTATCGGATTTTCACTGCTGCCTTTCGGCCGCTGTACACACCCTTGATTCTCTTACGGAGACATATATATCCATGGGTTTTAAGATTCTTCCTAGTCAGGTATATTCCTAGGCGTTGAATATGTGGTGTTGGGTCCATTTCGTTGAGCAAGGAGTAGGTCTTGTCTATTACATATTGGGCTTATGGAAAGTTATCTGTGCTAATTTCAGTCTCTGGTTTTATGCAGCACCCCAAGGCACCTTTCCCCATAAGCAAGCACTAGTTGGTTTTCTAAATTTGAGACCCTTTTCTATTTTGTAATTCAGTTCATGTGTAGTCAAGTTTACATTCCGTGTATTCGTGATATCTTATGATGTTTCTTTTTCTGTGTGACGTAGTTCACGTAGAATCACCGTACCTGCATCCACTCACTATGCCGCTATGGGCCTGATGACACAGATTTCATTGCTGAGTGATATTGCATTGTACGTACGTGCCACAAGTTCTTTATCCATTTTTTGCTTTCTGGGATATTTACCTGATACTGTAGACGAGCTTCTTGTGAACACAGCCGTCTCAAATATTGGGGTGGCTGTCTGTTTTTGATTTTAATTTCCGTAAGCTATAGGACCATAAGTGGAAGTGCCATAGGCTGTGTTGCTTTGTTTCTTTCGTGTTTCAGGAAACACCATACACTTCTCCAGGGTGGCTGCTGGCAATTTACATCCTGCCAATCAGCATAACAAGGCTCCCTGTTCTCCATATCCTGTCCTACCTTTCTGGATTTTACACTTTTTTCAGATGGCCCTTTTGCCAGGGGGGCAGTGAGACTTCATTGTAGTGCAGATTTCATTTACAGGCTTGCTTGGTTGGCCAAAAAGGGCGTATGCGTTTTTTCCTGAATATATTCAGGAAAAAACGCATACGCCCTTTTTGGCCAAGTGCATCATTGTCGACGTTCTGCCTCTTTTCCTATGCTTTCAGGGCAATTCCAGTCTACCCCCTGCAATCGTTTTCCTGAAATTCTGCCCCGCTTTCAAGTCCCCTTCGCAGGCTTACTTCAATATATTTTTGGAGGAAAGCTGTCATTTATAACTCTGCAGGTTTGTGAATTACAGTGCCCCTGAGCTCCTTTCTTCAACTCGCTTTCTTGTGAGCTGGGCACAAAACCGCAGGATTGCTTCAGGCCCTAATCTGTTTCCAGCAGGGCACACTGAGCCTTTGTTTAATTCCTCTTCCTGGTGGGCAATGAGCGTTACATTTGCCCGTGCAGACACCTACAGCTAGTCTCTCATTGGTTCTCCCTATTCCTGTTCATTTTGCACAGAAATTGCAAGCTGTGCCAAAGAGGAGGTTAAAGGCACTGACTCTCCAAGCGGGGAGAGTGTTAGTAAAGCATCTGGAATGGTGAACCCGAGGACCAGGATACGAAAACTGAGATGCATTTTAAATCATTTCCCAATCACATGGTGGACGATACTCTTGGTTTCCCATGCATGTTTTAGCTGGAGGAAGAATCCCTTGAACCTGGAGAGTTGGGACCCATGGAATGGGTACCATGCAGTATGACTTCAAAGGGTCTGCATTTGCTCACCGAAACTCACCAATGCTATCAGCCTGAAGTGTCCAGCCTTATGTCTCAACCAGCTCTGGGTGTAGATGTGTTAAATCCCGGTTGCATCACATGCCCTGAGTGAATTATTTAAGAATTGCTCTCTATTTCACTGTCTTTATGATTTTTTTTTGAAATTTATTTTGATAATGGGATTTATCGGATTTTCACTGCTGCGTTTATGCCGCTGTACACACGCTTGATTCTCTTACGGAGACATATATATCCATGGGTTTTAAGATTCTTCCTAGTCAGGTATATTCCTAGGCGTTGAATATGTGGTGTTGGGTCCATTTCGTTGAGCAAGGAGTAGGTCTTGTCTATTACATATTTGGCTTATGGAAAGTTATCTGTGCTAATTTCAGTCTCTGGTTTTATGAAGCACCCCAACGCACCTTTCCCCATAAGCAAGCACTAGTTGGTTTTCTAAATTTGAGACCCTGTTCTGTTTTGTAATTCAGTTCATGTGTAGTCAAGTTTACATTCCGTGTATTAGTGATATCTTATGATGTTTCTTTTTCTGTGTGACGTAGTTCACGTAGAATCACCGTACCTGCATCCACTCACTATGCCGCTACGGGCCTGATGACACAGATTTCATTGCTGAGTGATATTGCATTGTACGTACGTGCCACAACTTCTTTATCCATATTTTGCTTTCTGGGATATTTACCTGTTACTGTAGACGAGCTTCTTGTGAACACAGCCGTCCCAAATATTGGGGTGGCTGTCTGTTTTTGATTTTAATTTCTGTAAGCTATAGGACCATAAGTGGAAGTGCCATAGACTGTGTTGCTTTGTTTCTTATGTGTTTCAGGAAACACCATACACTTCTCCAGGCTGGCTGCTGGCAATTTACATCCTGCCAATCAGCATAACAAGGCTCCCTGTTCTCCATATCCTGTCCTACCTTTCTGGATTTTACACTTTTTTCAGATGGCCCTCTTGCCCGGGGGGCAGTGAGACTTCATTGTAGTGCAGATTTCCTTTACAGGCTTGCTTGGTTGGCCAAAAAGGGCGTATGCGTTTTTTCCTGAATATATTCAGGAAAAAACGCATACGCCCTTTTTGGCCAAGTGCATCATTGTCGACGTTCTGCCTCTTTTCCTATGCTTTCAGGGCAATTCCAGTCTACCCCCTGCAATCGTTTTCCTGAAATTCTGCCCCGCTTTCAAGTCCCCTTCGCAGGCTTACTTCAATATATTTTTGGAGGATAGCTGTCATTTATAACTCTGCAGGTTTGTGAATTACAGTGCCCCTGAGCTCCTTTCTTCAACTCGCTTTCTTGTGAACTGGGCACAAAACCGCAGGATTGCTTCAGGCCCTAATCTGTTTCGGGCAGGGCATGCTGAGCCTTTGGTAAATTCCTCTTCCTGGTGGGAAATGAGCGTTACATTTGCCCGTGCAGACACCTACAGCTAGTCTCTCATTGGTTCTCCCTATTCCTGTTCATCTTGCACAGAAATTGCAAGCTGTGCCAAACAGGAGGTTAAAGGCACTGACTCTCCAAGCAGGGAGACTGTTAGTAAATCATCTGGAATGGTGAACCCGAGGACCAGGATACGAAAACTGAGATGCATTTTAAATCATTTCCCCATAACACGGTGGACCATACTGTGGGTTTCACATGCATGTTTTAGCTGGAGGAAGAATCCCTTGAACCTGAAGAGTTGGGACCCATGGAATAGGTACCATACAGTATGACTTCAAAGGGTGTGCATTTGCTCACCTAAACTCACCAATGCTATCAGCCTGAAGTGTCCAGCCTTATGTCTCAACCAGCTCTGGGTGTAGATGTGGTCAATCCCGGTTGCATCACATGCCCTGAGTGAATTATTTAAGAATTGCTCTCTATTTCACTGTCTTTGTGTTTTGTTTTCGAAATTTATTTTGATAATGGGATTTATCGGATTTTCACTGCTGCCTTTCAGCCGCTGTACACACCCTTGATTCTCTTACGGAGACATATATATCCATGGGTTTTAAGATTCTTCCTAGTCAGGTATATTCCTAGGCGTTGAATATGTGGTGTTGGGTCCATTTCGTTGAGCAAGGAGTAGGTCTTGTCTATTACATATTGGGCTTATGGAAAGTTATCTGTGCTAATTTCAGTCTCTGGTTTTATGCAGCACCCCAAGGCACCTTTCCCCATAAGCAAGCACTAGTTGGTTTTCTAAATTTGAGACCCTTTTCTATTTTGTAATTCAGTTCATGTGTAGTCAAGTTTACATTCCGTGTATTCGTGATATCTTATGATGTTTCTTTTTCTGTGTGACGTAGTTCACGTAGAATCACCGTACCTGCATCCACTCACTATGCCGCTACGGGCCTGATGACACAGATTTCATTGCTGAGTGATATTGCATTGTACGTACGTGCCACAAGTTCTTTATCCATTTTTTGCTTTCTGGGATATTTACCTGATACTGTAGACGAGCTTCTTGTGAACACAGCCGTCTCAAATATTGGGGTGGCTGTCTGTTTTTGATTTTAATTTCCGTAAGCTATAGGACCATAAGTGGAAGTGCCATAGGCTGTGTTGCTTTGTTTCTTTCGTGTTTCAGGAAACACCATACACTTCTCCAGGGTGGCTGCTGGCAATTTACATCCTGCCAATCAGCATAACAAGGCTCCCTGTTCTCCATATCCTGTCCTACCTTTCTGGATTTTACACTTTTTTCAGATGGCCCTTTTGCCAGGGGGGCAGTGAGACTTCATTGTAGTGCAGATTTCATTTACAGGCTTGCTTGGTTGGCCAAAAAGGGCGTATGCGTTTTTTCCTGAATATATTCAGGAAAAAACGCATACGCCCTTTTTGGCCAAGTGCATCATTGTCGACGTTCTGCCTCTTTTCCTATGCTTTCAGGGCAATTCCAGTCTACCCCCTGCAATCGTTTTCCTGAAATTCTGCCCCGCTTTCAAGTCCCCTTCGCAGGCTTACTTCAATATATTTTTGGAGGATAGCTGTCATTTATAACTCTGCAGGTTTGTGAATTACAGTGCCCCTGAGCTCCTTTCTTCAACTCCCTTTCTTGTGAGCTGGGCACAAAACCGCAGGATTGCTTCAGGCCCTAATCTGTTTCCAGCAGGGCACACTGAGCCTTTGTTTAATTCCTCTTCCTGGTGGGCAATGAGCGTTACATTTGCCCGTGCAGACACCTACAGCTAGTCTCTCATTGGTTCTCCCTATTCCTGTTCATTTTGCACAGAAATTGCAAGCTGTGCCAAAGAGGAGGTTAAAGGCACTGACTCTCCAAGCGGGGAGAGTGTTAGTAAAGCATCTGGAATGGTGAACCCGAGGACCAGGATACGAAAACTGAGATGCATTTTAAATCATTTCCCAATCACATGGTGGACGATACTCTTGGTTTCCCATGCATGTTTTAGCTGGAGGAAGAATCCCTTGAACCTGGAGAGTTGGGACCCATGGAATGGGTACCATGCAGTATGACTTCAAAGGGTCTGCATTTGCTCACCGAAACTCACCAATGCTATCAGCCTGAAGTGTCCAGCCTTATGTCTCAACCAGCTCTGGGTGTAGATGTGTTAAATCCCGGTTGCATCACATGCCCTGAGTGAATTATTAAAAATTGCTCTCTATTTCACTGTCTTTATGATTTTTTTTTGAAATTTATTTTGATAATGGGATTTATCGGATTTTCACTGCTGCGTTTATGCCGCTGTACACACGCTTGATTCTCTTACGGAGACATATATATCCATGGGTTTTAAGATTCTTCCTAGTCAGGTATATTCCTAGGCGTTGAATATGTGGTGTTGGGTCCATTTCGTTGAGCAAGGAGTAGGTCTTGTCTATTACATATTTGGCTTATGGAAAGTTATCTGTGCTAATTTCAGTCTCTGGTTTTATGAAGCACCCCAACGCACCTTTCCCCATAAGCAAGCACTAGTTGGTTTTCTAAATTTGAGACCCTGTTCTGTTTTGTAATTCAGTTCATGTGTAGTCAAGTTTACATTCCGTGTATTAGTGATATCTTATGATGTTTCTTTTTCTGTGTGACGTAGTTCACGTAGAATCACCGTACCTGCATCCACTCACTATGCCGCTACGGGCCTGATGACACAGATTTCATTGCTGAGTGATATTGCATTGTACGTACGTGCCACAACTTCTTTATCCATATTTTGCTTTCTGGGATATTTACCTGTTACTGTAGACGAGCTTCTTGTGAACACAGCCGTCCCAAATATTGGGGTGGCTGTCTGTTTTTGATTTTAATTTCTGTAAGCTATAGGACCATAAGTGGAAGTGCCATAGACTGTGTTGCTTTGTTTCTTATGTGTTTCAGGAAACACCATACACTTCTCCAGGCTGGCTGCTGGCAATTTACATCCAGCCAATCAGCATAACAAGGCTCCCTGTTCTCCATATCCTGTCCTACCTTTCTGGATTTTACACTTTTTTCAGATGGCCCTCTTGCCCGGGGGGCAGTGAGACTTCATTGTAGTGCAGATTTCCTTTACAGGCTTGCTTGGTTGGCCAAAAAGGGCGTATGCGTTTTTTCCTGAATATATTCAGGAAAAAACGCATACGCCCTTTTTGGCCAAGTGCATCATTGTCGACGTTCTGCCTCTTTTCCTATGCTTTCAGGGCAATTCCAGTCTACCCCCTGCAATCGTTTTCCTGAAATTCTGCCCCGCTTTCAAGTCCCCTTCGCAGGCTTACTTCAATATATTTTTGGAGGATAGCTGTCATTTATAACTCTGCAGGTTTGTGAATTACAGTGCCCCTGAGCTCCTTTCTTCAACTCGCTTTCTTGTGAACTGGGCACAAAACCGCAGGATTGCTTCAGGCCCTAATCTGTTTCGGGCAGGGCATGCTGAGCCTTTGGTAAATTCCTCTTCCTGGTGGGAAATGAGCGTTACATTTGCCCGTGCAGACACCTACAGCTAGTCTCTCATTGGTTCTCCCTATTCCTGTTCATCTTGCACAGAAATTGCAAGCTGTGCCAAACAGGAGGTTAAAGGCACTGACTCTCCAAGCAGGGAGACTGTTAGTAAATCATCTGGAATGGTGAACCCGAGGACCAGGATACGAAAACTGAGATGCATTTTAAATCATTTCCCCATAACACGGTGGACCATACTGTGGGTTTCACATGCATGTTTTAGCTGGAGGAAGAATCCCTTGAACCTGAAGAGTTGGGACCCATGGAATAGGTACCATACAGTATGACTTCAAAGGGTGTGCATTTGCTCACCTAAACTCACCAATGCTATCAGCCTGAAGTGTCCAGCCTTATGTCTCAACCAGCTCTGGGTGTAGATGTGGTCAATCCCGGTTGCATCACATGCCCTGAGTGAATTATTTAAGAATTGCTCTCTATTTCACTGTCTTTGTGTTTTGTTTTCGAAATTTATTTTGATAATGGGATTTATCGGATTTTCACTGCTGCCTTTCAGCCGCTGTACACACCCTTGATTCTCTTACGGAGACATATATATCCATGGGTTTTAAGATTCTTCCTAGTCAGGTATATTCCTAGGCGTTGAATATGTGGTGTTGGGTCCATTTCGTTGAGCAAGGAGTAGGTCTTGTCTATTACATATTGGGCTTATGGAAAGTTATCTGTGCTAATTTCAGTCTCTGGTTTTATGCAGCACCCCAAGGCACCTTTCCCCATAAGCAAGCACTAGTTGGTTTTCTAAATTTGAGACCCTTTTCTATTTTGTAATTCAGTTCATGTGTAGTCAAGTTTACATTCCGTGTATTCGTGATATCTTATGATGTTTCTTTTTCTGTGTGACGTAGTTCACGTAGAATCACCGTACCTGCATCCACTCACTATGCCGCTACGGGCCTGATGACACAGATTTCATTGCTGAGTGATATTGCATTGTACGTACGTGCCACAAGTTCTTTATCCATTTTTTGCTTTCTGGGATATTTACCTGATACTGTAGACGAGCTTCTTGTGAACACAGCCGTCTCAAATATTGGGGTGGCTGTCTGTTTTTGATTTTAATTTCCGTAAGCTATAGGACCATAAGTGGAAGTGCCATAGGCTGTGTTGCTTTGTTTCTTTCGTGTTTCAGGAAACACCATACACTTCTCCAGGGTGGCTGCTGGCAATTTACATCCTGCCAATCAGCATAACAAGGCTCCCTGTTCTCCATATCCTGTCCTACCTTTCTGGATTTTACACTTTTTTCAGATGGCCCTTTTGCCAGGGGGGCAGTGAGACTTCATTGTAGTGCAGATTTCATTTACAGGCTTGCTTGGTTGGCCAAAAAGGGCGTATGCGTTTTTTCCTGAATATATTCAGGAAAAAACGCATACGCCCTTTTTGGCCAAGTGCATCATTGTCGACGTTCTGCCTCTTTTCCTATGCTTTCAGGGCAATTCCAGTCTACCCCCTGCAATCGTTTTCCTGAAATTCTGCCCCGCTTTCAAGTCCCCTTCGCAGGCTTACTTCAATATATTTTTGGAGGATAGCTGTCATTTATAACTCTGCAGGTTTGTGAATTACAGTGCCCCTGAGCTCCTTTCTTCAACTCGCTTTCTTGTGAGCTGGGCACAAAACCGCAGGATTGCTTCAGGCCCTAATCTGTTTCCAGCAGGGCACACTGAGCCTTTGTTTAATTCCTCTTCCTGGTGGGCAATGATCGTTACATTTGCCCGTGCAGACACCTACAGCTAGTCTCTCATTGGTTCTCCCTATTCCTGTTCATTTTGCACAGAAATTGCAAGCTGTGCCAAAGAGGAGGTTAAAGGCACTGACTCTCCAAGCGGGGAGAGTGTTAGTAAAGCATCTGGAATGGTGAACCCGAGGACCAGGATACGAAAACTGAGATGCATTTTAAATCATTTCCCAATCACATGGTGGACGATACTCTTGGTTTCCCATGCATGTTTTAGCTGGAGGAAGAATCCCTTGAACCTGGAGAGTTGGGACCCATGGAATGGGTACCATGCAGTATGACTTCAAAGGGTCTGCATTTGCTCACCGAAACTCACCAATGCTATCAGCCTGAAGTGTCCAGCCTTATGTCTCAACCAGCTCTGGGTGTAGATGTGTTAAATCCCGGTTGCATCACATGCCCTGAGTGAATTATTAAAAATTGCTCTCTATTTCACTGTCTTTATGATTTTTTTTTGAAATTTATTTTGATAATGGGATTTATCGGATTTTCACTGCTGCGTTTATGCCGCTGTACACACGCTTGATTCTCTTACGGAGACATATATATCCATGGGTTTTAAGATTCTTCCTAGTCAGGTATATTCCTAGGCGTTGAATATGTGGTGTTGGGTCCATTTCGTTGAGCAAGGAGTAGGTCTTGTCTATTACATATTTGGCTTATGGAAAGTTATCTGTGCTAATTTCAGTCTCTGGTTTTATGAAGCACCCCAACGCACCTTTCCCCATAAGCAAGCACTAGTTGGTTTTCTAAATTTGAGACCCTGTTCTGTTTTGTAATTCAGTTCATGTGTAGTCAAGTTTACATTCCGTGTATTAGTGATATCTTATGATGTTTCTTTTTCTGTGTGACGTAGTTCACGTAGAATCACCGTACCTGCATCCACTCACTATGCCGCTACGGGCCTGATGACACAGATTTCATTGCTGAGTGATATTGCATTGTACGTACGTGCCACAACTTCTTTATCCATATTTTGCTTTCTGGGATATTTACCTGTTACTGTAGACGAGCTTCTTGTGAACACAGCCGTCCCAAATATTGGGGTGGCTGTCTGTTTTTGATTTTAATTTCCGTAAGCTATAGGACCATAAGTGGAAGTGCCATAGACTGTGTTGCTTTGTTTCTTATGTGTTTCAGGAAACACCATACACTTCTCCAGGCTGGCTGCTGGCAATTTACATCCTGCCAATCAGCATAACAAGGCTCCCTGTTCTCCATATCCTGTCCTACCTTTCTGGATTTTACACTTTTTTCAGATGGCCCTCTTGCCCGGGGGGCAGTGAGACTTCATTGTAGTGCAGATTTCCTTTACAGGCTTGCTTGGTTGGCCAAAAAGGGCGTATGCGTTTTTTCCTGAATATATTCAGGAGAAAACGCATACGCCCTTTTTGGCCAAGTGCATCATTGTCGACGTTCTGCCTCTTTTCCTATGCTTTCAGGGCAATTCCAGTCTACCCCCTGCAATCGTTTTCCTGAAATTCTGCCCCGCTTTCAAGTCCCCTTCGCAGGCTTACTTCAATATATTTTTGGAGGATAGCTGTCATTTATAACTCTGCAGGTTTGTGAATTACAGTGCCCCTGAGCTCCTTTCTTCAACTCGCTTTCTTGTGAACTGGGCACAAAACCACAGGATTGCTTCAGGCCCTAATCTGTTTCGGGCAGGGCATGCTGAGCCTTTGGTAAATTCCTCTTCCTGGTGGGAAATGAGCGTTACATTTGCCCGTGCAGACACCTACAGCTAGTCTCTCATTGGTTCTCCCTATTCCTGTTCATCTTGCACAGAAATTGCAAGCTGTGCCAAACAGGAGGTTACAGGCACTGACTCTCCAAGCAGGGAGACTGTTAGTAAATCATCTGGAATGGTGAACCCGAGGACCAGGATACGAAAACTGAGATGCATTTTAAATCATTTCCCCATAACACGGTGGACCATACTGTGGGTTTCACATGCATGTTTTAGCTGGAGGAAGAATCCCTTGAACCTGAAGAGTTGGGACCCATGGAATAGGTACCATACAGTATGACTTCAAAGGGTGTGCATTTGCTCACCTAAACTCACCAATGCTATCAGCCTGAAGTGTCCAGCCTTATGTCTCAACCAGCTCTGGGTGTAGATGTGGTCAATCCCGGTTGCATCACATGCCCTGAGTGAATTATTTAAGAATTGCTCTCTATTTCACTGTCTTTGTGTTTTGTTTTCGAAATTTATTTTGATAATGGGATTTATCGGATTTTCACTGCTGCCTTTCGGCCGCTGTACACACCCTTGATTCTCTTACGGAGACATATATATCCATGGGTTTTAAGATTCTTCCTAGTCAGGTATATTCCTAGGCGTTGAATATGTGGTGTTGGGTCCATTTCGTTGAGCAAGGAGTAGGTCTTGTCTATTACATATTGGGCTTATGGAAAGTTATCTGTGCTAATTTCAGTCTCTGGTTTTATGCAGCACCCCAAGGCACCTTTCCCCATAAGCAAGCACTAGTTGGTTTTCTAAATTTGAGACCCTTTTCTATTTTGTAATTCAGTTCATGTGTAGTCAAGTTTACATTCCGTGTATTCGTGATATCTTATGATGTTTCTTTTTCTGTGTGACGTAGTTCACGTAGAATCACCGTACCTGCATCCACTCACTATGCCGCTATGGGCCTGATGACACAGATTTCATTGCTGAGTGATATTGCATTGTACGTACGTGCCACAAGTTCTTTATCCATTTTTTGCTTTCTGGGATATTTACCTGATACTGTAGACGAGCTTCTTGTGAACACAGCCGTCTCAAATATTGGGGTGGCTGTCTGTTTTTGATTTTAATTTCCGTAAGCTATAGGACCATAAGTGGAAGTGCCATAGGCTGTGTTGCTTTGTTTCTTTCGTGTTTCAGGAAACACCATACACTTCTCCAGGGTGGCTGCTGGCAATTTACATCCTGCCAATCAGCATAACAAGGCTCCCTGTTCTCCATATCCTGTCCTACCTTTCTGGATTTTACACTTTTTTCAGATGGCCCTTTTGCCAGGGGGGCAGTGAGACTTCATTGTAGTGCAGATTTCATTTACAGGCTTGCTTGGTTGGCCAAAAAGGGCGTATGCGTTTTTTCCTGAATATATTCAGGAAAAAACGCATACGCCCTTTTTGGCCAAGTGCATCATTGTCGACGTTCTGCCTCTTTTCCTATGCTTTCAGGGCAATTCCAGTCTACCCCCTGCAATCGTTTTCCTGAAATTCTGCCCCGCTTTCAAGTCCCCTTCGCAGGCTTACTTCAATATATTTTTGGAGGAAAGCTGTCATTTATAACTCTGCAGGTTTGTGAATTACAGTGCCCCTGAGCTCCTTTCTTCAACTCGCTTTCTTGTGAGCTGGGCACAAAACCGCAGGATTGCTTCAGGCCCTAATCTGTTTCCAGCAGGGCACACTGAGCCTTTGTTTAATTCCTCTTCCTGGTGGGCAATGAGCGTTACATTTGCCCGTGCAGACACCTACAGCTAGTCTCTCATTGGTTCTCCCTATTCCTGTTCATTTTGCACAGAAATTGCAAGCTGTGCCAAAGAGGAGGTTAAAGGCACTGACTCTCCAAGCGGGGAGAGTGTTAGTAAAGCATCTGGAATGGTGAACCCGAGGACCAGGATACGAAAACTGAGATGCATTTTAAATCATTTCCCAATCACATGGTGGACGATACTCTTGGTTTCCCATGCATGTTTTAGCTGGAGGAAGAATCCCTTGAACCTGGAGAGTTGGGACCCATGGAATGGGTACCATGCAGTATGACTTCAAAGGGTCTGCATTTGCTCACCGAAACTCACCAATGCTATCAGCCTGAAGTGTCCAGCCTTATGTCTCAACCAGCTCTGGGTGTAGATGTGTTAAATCCCGGTTGCATCACATGCCCTGAGTGAATTATTTAAGAATTGCTCTCTATTTCACTGTCTTTATGATTTTTTTTTGAAATTTATTTTGATAATGGGATTTATCGGATTTTCACTGCTGCGTTTATGCCGCTGTACACACGCTTGATTCTCTTACGGAGACATATATATCCATGGGTTTTAAGATTCTTCCTAGTCAGGTATATTCCTAGGCGTTGAATATGTGGTGTTGGGTCCATTTCGTTGAGCAAGGAGTAGGTCTTGTCTATTACATATTTGGCTTATGGAAAGTTATCTGTGCTAATTTCAGTCTCTGGTTTTATGAAGCACCCCAACGCACCTTTCCCCATAAGCAAGCACTAGTTGGTTTTCTAAATTTGAGACCCTGTTCTGTTTTGTAATTCAGTTCATGTGTAGTCAAGTTTACATTCCGTGTATTAGTGATATCTTATGATGTTTCTTTTTCTGTGTGACGTAGTTCACGTAGAATCACCGTACCTGCATCCACTCACTATGCCGCTACGGGCCTGATGACACAGATTTCATTGCTGAGTGATATTGCATTGTACGTACGTGCCACAACTTCTTTATCCATATTTTGCTTTCTGGGATATTTACCTGTTACTGTAGACGAGCTTCTTGTGAACACAGCCGTCCCAAATATTGGGGTGGCTGTCTGTTTTTGATTTTAATTTCTGTAAGCTATAGGACCATAAGTGGAAGTGCCATAGACTGTGTTGCTTTGTTTCTTATGTGTTTCAGGAAACACCATACACTTCTCCAGGCTGGCTGCTGGCAATTTACATCCTGCCAATCAGCATAACAAGGCTCCCTGTTCTCCATATCCTGTCCTACCTTTCTGGATTTTACACTTTTTTCAGATGGCCCTCTTGCCCGGGGGGCAGTGAGACTTCATTGTAGTGCAGATTTCCTTTACAGGCTTGCTTGGTTGGCCAAAAAGGGCGTATGCGTTTTTTCCTGAATATATTCAGGAAAAAACGCATACGCCCTTTTTGGCCAAGTGCATCATTGTCGACGTTCTGCCTCTTTTCCTATGCTTTCAGGGCAATTCCAGTCTACCCCCTGCAATCGTTTTCCTGAAATTCTTCCCCGCTTTCAAGTCCCCTTCGCAGGCTTACTTCAATATATTTTTGGAGGATAGCTGTCATTTATAACTCTGCAGGTTTGTGAATTACAGTGTCCCTGAGCTCCTTTCTTCAACTCCCTTTCTTGTGAACTGGGCACAAAACCACAGGATTGCTTCAGGCCCTAATCTGTTTCGGGCAGGGCATGCTGAGCCTTTGGTAAATTCCTCTTCCTGGTGGGAAATGAGCGTTACATTTGCCCGTGCAGACACCTACAGCTAGTCTCTCATTGGTTCTCCCTATTCCTGTTCATCTTGCACAGAAATTGCAAGCTGTGCCAAACAGGAGGTTACAGGCACTGACTCTCCAAGCAGGGAGACTGTTAGTAAATCATCTGGAATGGTGAACCCGAGGACCAGGATACGAAAACTGAGATGCATTTTAAATCATTTCCCCATAACACGGTGGACCATACTGTGGGTTTCACATGCATGTTTTAGCTGGAGGAAGAATCCCTTGAACCTGAAGAGTTGGGACCCATGGAATAGGTACCATACAGTATGACTTCAAAGGGTGTGCATTTGCTCACCTAAACTCACCAATGCTATCAGCCTGAAGTGTCCAGCCTTATGTCTCAACCAGCTCTGGGTGTAGATGTGGTCAATCCCGGTTGCATCACATGCCCTGAGTGAATTATTTAAGAATTGCTCTCTATTTCACTGTCTTTGTGTTTTGTTTTCGAAATTTATTTTGATAATGGGATTTATCGGATTTTCACTGCTGCCTTTCGGCCGCTGTACACACCCTTTATTCTCTTACGGAGACATATATATCCATGGGTTTTAAGATTCTTCCTAGTCAGGTATATTCCTAGGCGTTGAATATGTGGTGTTGGGTCCATTTCGTTGAGCAAGGAGTAGGTCTTGTCTATTACATATTGGGCTTATGGAAAGTTATCTGTGCTAATTTCAGTCTCTGGTTTTATGCAGCACCCCAAGGCACCTTTCCCCATAAGCAAGCACTAGTTGGTTTTCTAAATTTGAGACCCTTTTCTATTTTGTAATTCAGTTCATGTGTAGTCAAGTTTACATTCCGTGTATTCGTGATATCTTATGATGTTTCTTTTTCTGTGTGATGTAGTTCATGTAGAATCACCGTACCTGCATCCACTCACTATGCCGCTATGGGCCTGATGACACAGATTTCATTGCTGAGTGATATTGCATTGTACGTACGTGCCACAAGTTCTTTATCCATTTTTTGCTTTCTGGGATATTTACCTGATACTGTAGACGAGCTTCTTGTGAACACAGCCGTCTCAAATATTGGGGTGGCTGTCTGTTTTTGATTTTAATTTCCGTAAGCTATAGGACCATAAGTGGAAGTGCCATAGGCTGTGTTGCTTTGTTTCTTTCGTGTTTCAGGAAACACCATACACTTCTCCAGGGTGGCTGCTGGCAATTTACATCCTGCCAATCAGCATAACAAGGCTCCCTGTTCTCCATATCCTGTCCTACCTTTCTGGATTTTACACTTTTTTCAGATGGCCCTTTTGCCAGGGGGGCAGTGAGACTTCATTGTAGTGCAGATTTCATTTACAGGCTTGCTTGGTTGGCCAAAAAGGGCGTATGCGTTTTTTCCTGAATATATTCAGGAAAAAACGCATACGCCCTTTTTGGCCAAGTGCATCATTGTCGACGTTCTGCCTCTTTTCCTATGCTTTCAGGGCAATTCCAGTCTACCCCCTGCAATCGTTTTCCTGAAATTCTGCCCCGCTTTCAAGTCCCCTTCGCAGGCTTACTTCAATATATTTTTGGAGGAAAGCTGTCATTTATAACTCTGCAGGTTTGTGAATTACAGTGCCCCTGAGCTCCTTTCTTCAACTCGCTTTCTTGTGAGCTGGGCACAAAACCGCAGGATTGCTTCAGGCCCTAATCTGTTTCCAGCAGGGCACACTGAGCCTTTGTTTAATTCCTCTTCCTGGTGGGCAATGAGCGTTACATTTGCCCGTGCAGACACCTACAGCTAGTCTCTCATTGGTTCTCCCTATTCCTGTTCATTTTGCACAGAAATTGCAAGCTGTGCCAAAGAGGAGGTTAAAGGCACTGACTCTCCAAGCGGGGAGAGTGTTAGTAAAGCATCTGGAATGGTGAACCCGAGGACCAGGATACGAAAACTGAGATGCATTTTAAATCATTTCCCAATCACATGGTGGACGATACTCTTGGTTTCCCATGCATGTTTTAGCTGGAGGAAGAATCCCTTGAACCTGGAGAGTTGGGACCCAAGGAATGGGTACCATGCAGTATGACTTCAAAGGGTCTGCATTTGCTCACCGAAACTCACCAATGCTATCAGCCTGAAGTGTCCAGCCTTATGTCTCAACCAGCTCTGGGTGTAGATGTGTTAAATCCCGGTTGCATCACATGCCCTGAGTGAATTATTTAAGAATTGCTCTCTATTTCACTGTCTTTATGATTTTTTTTTGAAATTTATTTTGATAATGGGATTTATCGGATTTTCACTGCTGCATTTATGCCACTGTACACACGCTTGATTCTCTTACGGAGACATATATATCCATGGGTTTTAAGATTCTTCCTAGTCAGGTATATTCCTAGGCGTTGAATATGTGGTGTTGGGTCCATTTCGTTGAGCAACGAGTAGGTCTTGTCTATTACATATTTGGCTTATGGAAAGTTATCTGTGCTAATTTCAGTCTCTGGTTTTATGAAGCACCCCAACGCACCTTTCCCCATAAGCAAGCACTAGTTGGTTTTCTAAATTTGAGACCCTTTTCTATTTTGTAATTCAGTTCATGTGTAGTCAAGTTTACATTCCGTGTATTCGTGATATCTTATGATGTTTCTTTTTCTGTGTGACGTAGTTCACGTAGAATCACCGTACCTGCATCCACTCACTATGCCGCTACGGGCCTGATGACACAGATTTCATTGCTGAGTGATATTGCATTGCCCGTACGTGCCACAACTTCTTTATCCATATTTTGCTTTCTGGGATATTTACCTGTTACTGTAGACGAGCTTCTTGTGAACACAGCCATCCCAAATATTGGGGTGGCTGTCTGTTTTTGATTTTAATTTCCGTAAGCTATAGGACCATAAGTGGAAGTGCCATAGACTGTGTTGCTTTGTTTCTTATGTGTTTCAGGAAACACCATACACTTCTCCAGGCTGGCTGCTGGCAATTTACATCCTGCCAATCAGCATAACAAGGCTCCCTGTTCTCCATATCCTGTCCTACCTTTCTGGATTTTACACTTTTTTCAGATGGCCCTCTTGCCCGGGGGGCAGTGAGACTTCATTGTAGTGCAGATTTCCTTTACAGGCTTGCTTGGTTGGCCAAAAAGGGCGTATGCGTTTTTTCCTGAATATATTCAGGAAAAAACGCATACGCCCTTTTTGGCCAAGTGCATCATTGTCGACGTTCTGCCTCTTTTCCTATGCTTTCAGGGCAATTCCAGTCTACCCCCTGCAATCCTTTTCCTGAAATTCTGCCCCGCTTTCAAGTCCCCTTTGCAGGCTTACTTCAATATATTTTTGGAGGATAGCTGTCATTTATAACTCTGCAGGTTTGTGAATTACAGTGTCCCTGAGCTCCTTTCTTCAACTCGCTTTCTTGTGAACTGGGCACAAAACCGCAGGATTGCTTCAGGCCCTAATCTGTTTCGGGCAGGGCATGCTGAGCCTTTGGTAAATTCCTCTTCCTGGTGGGAAATGAGCGTTACATTTGCCCGTGCAGACACCTACAGCTAGTCTCTCATTGGTTCTCCCTATTCCTGTTCATCTTGCACAGAAATTGCAAGCTGTGCCAAACAGGAGGTTAAAGGCACTGACTCTCCAAGCAGGGAGACTCTTAGTAAATCATCTGGAATGCTGAACCCGAGGACCAGGATACGAAAACTGAGATGCATTTTAAATCATTTCCCCATAACACGGTGGACCATACTGTGGGTTTCACATGCATGTTTTAGCTGGAGGAAGAATCCCTTGAACCTGAAGAGTTGGGACCCATGGAATAGGTACCATACAGTATGACTTCAAAGGGTGTGCATTTGCTCACCTAAACTCACCAATGCTATCAGCCTGAAGTGTCCAGCCTTATGTCTCAACCAGCTCTGGGTGTAGATGTGGTCAATCCCGGTTGCATCACATGCCCTGAGTGAATTATTTATGAATTGCTCACTATTTCACTGTCTTTGTGTTTTGTTTTCGAAATTTATTTTGATAATGGGATTTATCGGATTTTCACTGCTGCCTTTCGGCCGCTGTACACACCCTTGATTCTCTTACGGAGACATATATATCCATGGGTTTTAAGATTCTTCCTAGTCAGGTATATTCCTAGGCGTTGAATATGTGGTGTTGGGTCCATTTCGTTGAGCAAGGAGTAGGTCTTGTCTATTACATATTGGGCTTATGGAAAGTTATCTGTGCTAATTTCAGTCTCTGGTTTTATGCAGCACCCCAAGGCACCTTTCCCCATAAGCAAGCACTAGTTGGTTTTCTAAATTTGAGACCCTTTTCTATTTTGTAATTCAGTTCATGTGTCGTCAAGTTTACATTCCGTGTATTCGTGATATCTTATGATGTTTCTTTTTCTGTGTGACGTAGTTCACGTAGAATCACCGTACCTGCATCCACTCACTATGCCGCTACGGGCCTGATGACACAGATTTCATTGCTGAGTGATATTGCATTGTACGTACGTGCCACAAGTTCTTTATCCATTTTTTGCTTTCTGGGATATTTACCTGATACTGTAGACGAGCTTCTTGTGAACACAGCCGTCTCAAATATTGGGGTGGCTGTCTGTTTTTGATTTTAATTTCCGTAAGCTATAGGACCATAAGTGGAAGTGCCATAGGCTGTGTTGCTTTGTTTCTTTCGTGTTTCAGGAAACACCATACACTTCTCCAGGGTGGCTGCTGGCAATTTACATCCTGCCAATCAGCATAACAAGGCTCCCTGTTCTCCATATCCTGTCCTACCTTTCTGGATTTTACACTTTTTTCAGATGGCCCTTTTGCCAGGGGGGCAGTGAGACTTCATTGTAGTGCAGATTTCATTTACAGGCTTGCTTGGTTGGCCAAAAAGGGCGTATGCGTTTTTTCCTGAATATATTCAGGAAAAAACGCATACGCCCTTTTTGGCCAAGTGCATCATTGTCGACGTTCTGCCTCTTTTCCTATGCTTTCAGTGCAAATCCAGTCTACCCCCTGCAATCGTTTTCCTGAAATTCTGCCCCGCTTTCAAGTCCCCTTCGCAGGCTTACTTCAATATATTTTTGGAGGATAGCTGTCATTTATAACTCTGCAGGTTTGTGAATTACAGTGCCCCTGAGCTCCTTTCTTCAACTCGCTTTCTTGTGAGCTGGGCACAAAACCGCAGGATTGCTTCAGGCCCTAATCTGTTTCCAGCAGGGCACACTGAGCCTTTGTTTAATTCCTCTTCCTGGTGGGCAATGAGCGTTACATTTGCCCGTGCAGACACCTACAGCTAGTCTCTCATTGGTTCTCCCTATTCCTGTTCATTTTGCACAGAAATTGCAAGCTGTGCCAAAGAGGAGGTTAAAGGCACTGACTCTCCAAGCGGGGAGAGTGTTAGTAAAGCATCTGGAATGGTGAACCCGAGGACCAGGATACGAAAACTGAGATGCATTTTAAATCATTTCCCAATCACATGGTGGACGATACTCTTGGTTTCCCATGCATGTTTTAGCTGGAGGAAGAATCCCTTGAACCTGGAGAGTTGGGACCCATGGAATGGGTACCATGCAGTATGACTTCAAAGGGTCTGCATTTGCTCACCGAAACTCACCAATGCTATCAGCCTGAAGTGTCCAGCCTTATGTCTCAACCAGCTCTGGGTGTAGATGTGTTAAATCCCGGTTGCATCACATGCCCTGAGTGAATTATTTAAGAATTGCTCTCTATTTCACTGTCTTTATGATTTTTTTTTGAAATTTATTTTGATAATGGGATTTATCGGATTTTCACTGCTGCGTTTATGCCGCTGTACACACGCTTGATTCTCTTACGGAGACATATATATCCATGGGTTTTAAGATTCTTCCTAGTCAGGTATATTCCTAGGCGTTGAATATGTGGTGTTGGGTCCATTTCGTTGAGCAAGGAGTAGGTTTTGTCTATTACATATTTGGCTTATGGAAAGTTATCTGTGCTAATTTCAGTCTCTGGTTTTATGAAGCACCCCAACGCACCTTTCCCCATAAGCAAGCACTAGTTGGTTTTCTAAATTTGAGACCCTGTTCTGTTTTGTAATTCAGTTCATGTGTAGTCAAGTTTACATTCCGTGTATTAGTGATATCTTATGATGTTTCTTTTTCTGTGTGACGTAGTTCACGTAGAATCACCGTACCTGCATCCACTCACTATGCCGCTACGGGCCTGATGACACAGATTTCATTGCTGAGTGATATTGCATTGTACGTACGTGCCACAACTTCTTTATCCATATTTTGCTTTCTGGGATATTTACCTGTTACTGTAGACGAGCTTCTTGTGAACACAGCCGTCCCAAATATTGGGGTGGCTGTCTGTTTTTGATTTTAATTTCCGTAAGCTATAGGACCATAAGTGGAAGTGCCATAGACTGTGTTGCTTTGTTTCTTATGTGTTTCAGGAAACACCATACACTTCTCCAGGCTGGCTGCTGGCAATTTACATCCTGCCAATCAGCATAACAAGGCTCCCTGTTCTCCATATCCTGTCCTACCTTTCTGGATTTTACACTTTTTTCAGATGGCCCTCTTGCCCGGGGGGCAGTGAGACTTCATTGTAGTGCAGATTTCCTTTACAGGCTTGCTTGGTTGGCCAAAAAGGGCGTATGCGTTTTTTCCTGAATATATTCAGGAAAAAACGCATACGCCCTTTTTGGCCAAGTGCATCATTGTCGACGTTCTGCCTCTTTTCCTATGCTTTCAGGGCAATTCCAGTCTACCCCCTGCAATCGTTTTCCTGAAATTCTGCCCCGCTTTCAAGTCCCCTTCGCAGGCTTACTTCAATATATTTTTGGAGGATAGCTGTCATTTATAACTCTGCAGGTTTGTGAATTACAGTGCCCCTGAGCTCCTTTCTTCAACTCGCTTTCTTGTGAACTGGGCACAAAACCGCAGGATTGCTTCAGGCCCTAATCTGTTTCGGGCAGGGCATGCTGAGCCTTTGGTAAATTCCTCTTCCTGGTGGGAAATGAGCGTTACATTTGCCCGTGCAGACACCTACAGCTAGTCTCTCATTGGTTCTCCCTATTCCTGTTCATCTTGCACAGAAATTGCAAGCTGTGCCAAACAGGAGGTTACAGGCACTGACTCTCCAAGCAGGGAGACTGTTAGTAAATCATCTGGAATGGTGAACCCGAGGACCAGGATACGAAAACTGAGATGCATTTTAAATCATTTCCCCATAACCCGGTGGACCATACTGTGGGTTTCACATGCATGTTTTAGCTGGAGGAAGAATCCCTTGAACCTGAAGAGTTGGGACCCATGGAATAGGTACCATACAGTATGACTTCAAAGGGTGTGCATTTGCTCACCTAAACTCACCAATGCTATCAGCCTGAAGTGTCCAGCCTTATGTCTCAACCAGCTCTGGGTGTAGATGTGGTCAATCCCGGTTGCATCACATGCCCTGAGTGAATTATTTAAGAATTGCTCTCTATTTCACTGTCTTTGTGTTTTGTTTTCGAAATTTATTTTGATAATGGGATTTATCGGATTTTCACTGCTGCCTTTCGGCCGCTGTACACACCCTTGATTCTCTTACGGAGACATATATATCCATGGGTTTTAAGATTCTTCCTTGTCAGGTATATTCCTAGGCGTTGAATATGTGGTGTTGGGTCCATTTCGTTGAGCAAGGAGTAGGTCTTGTCTATTACATATTGGGCTTATGGAAAGTTATCTGTGCTAATTTCAGTCTCTGGTTTTATGCAGCACCCCAAGGCACCTTTCCCCATAAGCAAGCACTAGTTGGTTTTCTAAATTTGAGACCCTTTTCTATTTTGTAATTCAGTTCATGTGTAGTCAAGTTTACATTCCGTGTATTCGTGATATCTTATGATGTTTCTTTTTCTGTGTGACGTAGTTCACGTAGAATCACCGTACCTGCATCCACTCACTATGCCGCTACGGGCCTGATGACACAGATTTCATTGCTGAGTGATATTGCATTGTACGTACGTGCCACAAGTTCTTTATCCATTTTTTGCTTTCTGGGATATTTACCTGATACTGTAGACGAGCTTCTTGTGAACACAGCCGTCTCAAATATTGGGGTGGCTGTCTGTTTTTGATTTTAATTTTCGTAAGCTATAGGACCATAAGTGGAAGTGCCATAGGCTGTGTTGCTTTGTTTCTTTCGTGTTTCAGGAAACACCATACACTTCTCCAGGGTGGCTGCTGGCAATTTACATCCTGCCAATCAGCATAACAAGGCTCCCTGTTCTCCATATCCTGTCCTACCTTTCTGGATTTTACACTTTTTTCAGATGGCCCTTTTGCCAGGGGGGCAGTGAGACTTCATTGTAGTGCAGATTTCATTTACAGGCTTGCTTGGTTGGCCAAAAAGGGCGTATGCGTTTTTTCCTGAATATATTCAGGAAAAAACGCATACGCCCTTTTTGGCCAAGTGCATCATTGTCGACGTTCTGCCTCTTTTCCTATGCTTTCAGGGCAATTCCAGTCTACCCCCTGCAATCGTTTTCCTGAAATTCTGCCCCGCTTTCAAGTCCCCTTCGCAGGCTTACTTCAATATATTTTTGGAGGAAAGCTGTCATTTATAACTCTGCAGGTTTGTGAATTACAGTGCCCCTGAGCTCCTTTCTTCAACTCGCTTTCTTGTGAGCTGGGCACAAAACCGCAGGATTGCTTCAGGCCCTAATCTGTTTCCAGCAGGGCACACTGAGCCTTTGTTTAATTCCTCTTCCTGGTGGGCAATGAGCGTTACATTTGCCCGTGCAGACACCTACAGCTAGTCTCTCATTGGTTCTCCCTATTCCTGTTCATTTTGCACAGAAATTGCAAGCTGTGCCAAAGAGGAGGTTAAAGGCACTGACTCTCCAAGCGGGGAGAGTGTTAGTAAAGCATCTGGAATGGTGAACCCGAGGACCAGGATACGAAAACTGAGATGCATTTTAAATCATTTCCCAATCACATGGTGGACGATACTCTTGGTTTCCCATGCATGTTTTAGCTGGAGGAAGAATCCCTTGAACCTGGAGAGTTGGGACCCATGGAATGGGTACCATGCAGTATGACTTCAAAGGGTCTGCATTTGCTCACCGAAACTCACCAATGCTATCAGCCTGAAGTGTCCAGCCTTATGTCTCAACCAGCTCTGGGTGTAGATGTGTTAAATCCCGGTTGCATCACATGCCCTGAGTGAATTATTTAAGAATTGCTCTCTATTTCACTGTCTTTATGATTTTTTTTTGAAATTTATTTTGATAATGGGATTTATCGGATTTTCACTGCTGCGTTTATGCCGCTGTACACACGCTTGATTCTCTTACGGAGACATATATATCCATGGGTTTTAAGATTCTTCCTAGTCAGGTATATTCCTAGGCGTTGAATATGTGGTGTTGGGTCCATTTCGTTGAGCAAGGAGTAGGTCTTGTCTATTACATATTTGGCTTATGGAAAGTTATCTGTGCTAATTTCAGTCTCTGGTTTTATGAAGCACCCCAACGCACCTTTCCCCATAAGCAAGCACTAGTTGGTTTTCTAAATTTGAGACCCTGTTCTGTTTTGTAATTCAGTTCATGTGTAGTCAAGTTTACATTCCGTGTATTAGTGATATCTTATGATGTTTCTTTTTCTGTGTGACGTAGTTCACGTAGAATCACCGTACCTGCATCCACTCACTATGCCGCTACGGGCCTGATGACACAGATTTCATTGCTGAGTGATATTGCATTGTACGTACGTGCCACAACTTCTTTATCCATATTTTGCTTTCTGGGATATTTACCTGTTACTGTAGACGAGCTTCTTGTGAACACAGCCGTCCCAAATATTGGGGTGGCTGTCTGTTTTTGATTTTAATTTCCGTAAGCTATAGGACCATAAGTGGAAGTGCCATAGACTGTGTTGCTTTGTTTCTTATGTGTTTCAGGAAACACCATACACTTCTCCAGGCTGGCTGCTGGCAATTTACATCCTGCCAATCAGCATAACAAGGCTCCCTGTTCTCCATATCCTGTCCTACCTTTCTGGATTTTACACTTTTTTCAGATGGCCCTCTTGCCCGGGGGGCAGTGAGACTTCATTGTAGTGCAGATTTCCTTTACAGGCTTGCTTGGTTGGCCAAAAAGGGCGTATGCGTTTTTTCCTGAATATATTCAGGAAAAAACGCATACGCCCTTTTTGGCCAAGTGCATCATTGTCGACGTTCTGCCTCTTTTCCTATGCTTTCAGGGCAATTCCAGTCTACCCCCTGCAATCGTTTTCCTGAAATTCTGCCCCGCTTTCAAGTCCCCTTCGCAGGCTTACTTCAATATATTTTTGGAGGATAGCTGTCATTTATAACTCTGCAGGTTTGTGAATTACAGTGTCCCTGAGCTCCTTTCTTCAACTCGCTTTCTTGTGAACTGGGCACAAAACCACAGGATTGCTTCAGGCCCTAATCTGTTTCGGGCAGGGCATGCTGAGCCTTTGGTAAATTCCTCTTCCTGGTGGGAAATGAGCGTTACATTTGCCCGTGCAGACACCTACAGCTAGTCTCTCATTGGTTCTCCCTATTCCTGTTCATCTTGCACAGAAATTGCAAGCTGTGCCAAACAGGAGGTTACAGGCACTGACTCTCCAAGCAGGGAGACTCTTAGTAAATCATCTGGAATGGTGAACCCGAGGACCAGGATACGAAAACTGAGATGCATTTTAAATCATTTCCCCATAACACGGTGGACCATACTGTGGGTTTCACATGCATGTTTTAGCTGGAGGAAGAATCCCTTGAACCTGAAGAGTTGGGACCCATGGAATAGGTACCATACAGTATGACTTCAAAGGGTGTGCATTTGCTCACCTAAACTCACCAATGCTATCAGCCTGAAGTGTCCAGCCTTATGTCTCAACCAGCTCTGGGTGTAGATGTGGTCAATCCCGGTTGCATCACATGCCCTGAGTGAATTATTTAAGAATTGCTCTCTATTTCACTGTCTTTGTGTTTTGTTTTCGAAATTTATTTTGATAATGGGATTTATCGGATTTTCACTGCTGCCTTTCGGCCGCTGTACACACCCTTGATTCTCTTACGGAGACATATATATCCATGGGTTTTAAGATTCTTCCTAGTCAGGTATATTCCTAGGCGTTGAATATGTGGTGTTGGGTCCATTTCGTTGAGCAAGGAGTAGGTCTTGTCTATTACATATTGGGCTTATGGAAAGTTATCTGTGCTAATTTCAGTCTCTGGTTTTATGCAGCACCCCAAGGCACCTTTCCCCATAAGCAAGCACTAGTTGGTTTTCTAAATTTGAGACCCTTTTCTATTTTGTAATTCAGTTCATGTGTAGTCAAGTTTACATTCCGTGTATTCGTGATATCTTATGATGTTTCTTTTTCTGTGTGACGTAGTTCATGTAGAATCACCGTACCTGCATCCACTCACTATGCCGCTATGGGCCTGATGACACAGATTTCATTGCTGAGTGATATTGCATTGTACGTACGTGCCACAAGTTCTTTATCCATTTTTTGCTTTCTGGGATATTTACCTGATACTGTAGACGAGCTTCTTGTGAACACAGCCGTCTCAAATATTGGGGTGGCTGTCTGTTTTTGATTTTAATTTCCGTAAGCTATAGGACCATAAGTGGAAGTGCCATAGGCTGTGTTGCTTTGTTTCTTTCGTGTTTCAGGAAACACCATACACTTCTCCAGGGTGGCTGCTGGCAATTTACATCCTGCCAATCAGCATAACAAGGCTCCCTGTTCTCCATATCCTGTCCTACCTTTCTGGATTTTACACTTTTTTCAGATGGCCCTTTTGCCAGGGGGGCAGTGAGACTTCATTGTAGTGCAGATTTCATTTACAGGCTTGCTTGGTTGGCCAAAAAGGGCGTATGCGTTTTTTCCTGAATATATTCAGGAAAAAACGCATACGCCCTTTTTGGCCAAGTGCATCATTGTCGACGTTCTGCCTCTTTTCCTATGCTTTCAGGGCAATTCCAGTCTACCCCCTGCAATCGTTTTCCTGAAATTCTGCCCCGCTTTCAAATCCCCTTCGCAGGCTTACTTCAATATATTTTTGGAGGAAAGCTGTCATTTATAACTCTGCAGGTTTGTGAATTACAGTGCCCCTGAGCTCCTTTCTTCAACTCGCTTTCTTGTGAGCTGGGCACAAAACCGCAGGATTGCTTCAGGCCCTAATCTGTTTCCAGCAGGGCACACTGAGCCTTTGTTTAATTCCTCTTCCTGGTGGGCAATGAGCGTTACATTTGCCCGTGCAGACACCTACAGCTAGTCTCTCATTGGTTCTCCCTATTCCTGTTCATTTTGCACAGAAATTGCAAGCTGTGCCAAAGAGGAGGTTAAAGGCACTGACTCTCCAAGCGGGGAGAGTGTTAGTAAAGCATCTGGAATGGTGAACCCGAGGACCAGGATACGAAAACTGAGATGCATTTTAAATCATTTCCCAATCACATGGTGGACGATACTCTTGGTTTCCCATGCATGTTTTAGCTGGAGGAAGAATCCCTTGAACCTGGAGAGTTGGGACCCATGGAATGGGTACCATGCAGTATGACTTCAAAGGGTCTGCATTTGCTCACCGAAACTCACCAATGCTATCAGCCTGAAGTGTCCAGCCTTATGTCTCAACCAGCTCTGGGTGTAGATGTGTTAAATCCCGGTTGCATCACATGCCCTGAGTGAATTATTTAAGAATTGCTCTCTATTTCACTGTCTTTATGATTTTTTTTTGAAATTTATTTTGATAATGGGATTTATCGGATTTTCACTGCTGCGTTTATGCCACTGTACACACGCTTGATTCTCTTACGGAGACATATATATCCATGGGTTTTAAGATTCTTCCTAGTCAGGTATATTCCTAGGCGTTGAATATGTGGTGTTGGGTCCATTTCGTTGAGCAACGAGTAGGTCTTGTCTATTACATATTTGGCTTATGGAAAGTTATCTGTGCTAATTTCAGTCTCTGGTTTTATGAAGCACCCCAACGCACCTTTCCCCATAAGCAAGCACTAGTTGGTTTTCTAAATTTGAGACCCTTTTCTATTTTGTAATTCAGTTCATGTGTAGTCAAGTTTACATTCCGTGTATTCGTGATATCTTATGATGTTTCTTTTTCTGTGTGACGTAGTTCACGTAGAATCACCGTACCTGCATCCACTCACTATGCCGCTACGGGCCTGATGACACAGATTTCATTGCTGAGTGATATTGCATTGCCCGTACGTGCCACAACTTCTTTATCCATATTTTGCTTTCTGGGATATTTACCTGTTACTGTAGACGAGCTTCTTGTGAACACAGCCATCCCAAATATTGGGGTGGCTGTCTGTTTTTGATTTTAATTTCCGTAAGCTATAGGACCATAAGTGGAAGTGCCATAGACTGTGTTGCTTTGTTTCTTATGTGTTTCAGGAAACACCATACACTTCTCCAGGCTGGCTGCTGGCAATTTACATCCTGCCAATCAGCATAACAAGGCTCCCTGTTCTCCATATCCTGTCCTACCTTTCTGGATTTTACACTTTTTTCAGATGGCCCTCTTGCCCGGGGGGCATTGAGACTTCATTGTAGTGCAGATTTCCTTTACAGGCTTGCTTGGTTGGCCAAAAAGGGCGTATGCGTTTTTTCCTGAATATATTCAGGAAAAAACGCATACGCCCTTTTTGGCCAAGTGCATCATTGTCGACGTTCTGCCTCTTTTCCTATGCTTTCAGGGCAATTCCAGTCTACCCCCTGCAATCCTTTTCCTGAAATTCTGCCCCGCTTTCAAGTCCCCTTTGCAGGCTTACTTCAATATATTTTTGGAGGATAGCTGTCATTTATAACTCTGCAGGTTTGTGAATTACAGTGTCCCTGAGCTCCTTTCTTCAACTCGCTTTCTTGTGAACTGGGCACAAAACCGCAGGATTGCTTCAGGCCCTAATCTGTTTCGGGCAGGGCATGCTGAGCCTTTGGTAAATTCCTCTTCCTGGTGGGAAATGAGCGTTACATTTGCCCGTGCAGACACCTACAGCTAGTCTCTCATTGGTTCTCCCTATTCCTGTTCATCTTGCACAGAAATTGCAAGCTGTGCCAAACAGGAGGTTAAAGGCACTGACTCTCCAAGCAGGGAGACTCTTAGTAAATCATCTGGAATGGTGAACCCGAGGACCAGGATACGAAAACTGAGATGCATTTTAAATCATTTCCCCATAACACGGTGGACCATACTGTGGGTTTCACATGCATGTTTTAGCTGGAGGAAGAATCCCTTGAACCTGAAGAGTTGGGACCCATGGAATAGGTACCATACAGTATGACTTCAAAGGGTGTGCATTTGCTCACCTAAACTCACCAATGCTATCAGCCTGAAGTGTCCAGCCTTATGTCTCAACCAGCTCTGGGTGTAGATGTGGTCAATCCCGGTTGCATCACATGCCCTGAGTGAATTATTTATGAATTGCTCTCTATTTCACTGTCTTTGTGTTTTGTTTTCGAAATTTATTTTGATAATGGGATTTATCGGATTTTCACTGCTGCCTTTCGGCCGCTGTACACACCCTTGATTCTCTTACGGAGACATATATATCCATGGGTTTTAAGATTCTTCCTAGTCAGGTATATTCCTAGGCGTTGAATATGTGGTGTTGGGTCCATTTCGTTGAGCAAGGAGTAGGTCTTGTCTATTACATATTGGGCTTATGGAAAGTTATCTGTGCTAATTTCAGTCTCTGGTTTTATGCAGCACCCCAAGGCACCTTTCCCCATAAGCAAGCACTAGTTGGTTTTCTAAATTTGAGACCCTTTTCTATTTTGTAATTCAGTTCATGTGTCGTCAAGTTTACATTCCGTGTATTCGTGATATCTTATGATGTTTCTTTTTCTGTGTGACGTAGTTCACGTAGAATCACCGTACCTGCATCCACTCACTATGCCGCTACGGGCCTGATGACACAGATTTCATTGCTGAGTGATATTGCATTGTACGTACGTGCCACAAGTTCTTTATCCATTTTTTGCTTTCTGGGATATTTACCTGATACTGTAGACGAGCTTCTTGTGAACACAGCCGTCTCAAATATTGGGGTGGCTGTCTGTTTTTGATTTTAATTTCCGTAAGCTATAGGACCATAAGTGGAAGTGCCATAGGCTGTGTTGCTTTGTTTCTTTCGTGTTTCAGGAAACACCATACACTTCTCCAGGGTGGCTGCTGGCAATTTACATCCTGCCAATCAGCATAACAAGGCTCCCTGTTCTCCATATCCTGTCCTACCTTTCTGGATTTTACACTTTTTTCAGATGGCCCTTTTGCCAGGGGGGCAGTGAGACTTCATTGTAGTGCAGATTTCATTTACAGGCTTGCTTGGTTGGCCAAAAAGGGCGTATGCGTTTTTTCCTGAATATATTCAGGAAAAAACGCATACGCCCTTTTTGGCCAAGTGCATCATTGTCGACGTTCTGCCTCTTTTCCTATGCTTTCAGTGCAAATCCAGTCTACCCCCTGCAATCGTTTTCCTGAAATTCTGCCCCGCTTTCAAGTCCCCTTCGCAGGCTTACTTCAATATATTTTTGGAGGATAGCTGTCATTTATAACTCTGCAGGTTTGTGAATTACAGTGCCCCTGAGCTCCTTTCTTCAACTCGCTTTCTTGTGAGCTGGGCACAAAACCGCAGGATTGCTTCAGGCCCTAATCTGTTTCCAGCAGGGCACACTGAGCCTTTGTTTAATTCCTCTTCCTGGTGGGCAATGAGCGTTACATTTGCCCGTGCAGACACCTACAGCTAGTCTCTCATTGGTTCTCCCTATTCCTGTTCATTTTGCACAGAAATTGCAAGCTGTGCCAAAGAGGAGGTTAAAGGCACTGACTCTCCAAGCGGGGAGAGTGTTAGTAAAGCATCTGGAATGGTGAACCCGAGGACCAGGATACGAAAACTGAGATGCATTTTAAATCATTTCCCAATCACATGGTGGACGATACTCTTGGTTTCCCATGCATGTTTTAGCTGGAGGAAGAATCCCTTGAACCTGGAGAGTTGGGACCCATGGAATGGGTACCATGCAGTATGACTTCAAAGGGTCTGCATTTGCTCACCGAAACTCACCAATGCTATCAGCCTGAAGTGTCCAGCCTTATGTCTCAACCAGCTCTGGGTGTAGATGTGTTAAATCCCGGTTGCATCACATGCCCTGAGTGAATTATTTAAGAATTGCTCTCTATTTCACTGTCTTTATGATTTTTTTTTGAAATTTATTTTGATAATGGGATTTATCGGATTTTCACTGCTGCGTTTATGCCGCTGTACACACGCTTGATTCTCTTACGGAGACATATATATCCATGGGTTTTAAGATTCTTCCTAGTCAGGTATATTCCTAGGCGTTGAATATGTGGTGTTGGGTCCATTTCGTTGAGCAAGGAGTAGGTTTTGTCTATTACATATTTGGCTTATGGAAAGTTATCTGTGCTAATTTCAGTCTCTGGTTTTATGAAGCACCCCAACGCACCTTTCCCCATAAGCAAGCACTAGTTGGTTTTCTAAATTTGAGACCCTGTTCTGTTTTGTAATTCAGTTCATGTGTAGTCAAGTTTACATTCCGTGTATTAGTGATATCTTATGATGTTTCTTTTTCTGTGTGACGTAGTTCACGTAGAATCACCGTACCTGCATCCACTCACTATGCCGCTACGGGCCTGATGACACAGATTTCATTGCTGAGTGATATTGCATTGTACGTACGTGCCACAACTTCTTTATCCATATTTTGCTTTCTGGGATATTTACCTGTTACTGTAGACGAGCTTCTTGTGAACACAGCCGTCCCAAATATTGGGGTGGCTGTCTGTTTTTGATTTTAATTTCCGTAAGCTATAGGACCATAAGTGGAAGTGCCATAGACTGTGTTGCTTTGTTTCTTATGTGTTTCAGGAAACACCATACACTTCTCCAGGCTGGCTGCTGGCAATTTACATCCTGCCAATCAGCATAACAAGGCTCCCTGTTCTCCATATCCTGTCCTACCTTTCTGGATTTTACACTTTTTTCAGATGGCCCTCTTGCCCGGGGGGCAGTGAGACTTCATTGTAGTGCAGATTTCCTTTACAGGCTTGCTTGGTTGGCCAAAAAGGGCGTATGCGTTTTTTCCTGAATATATTCAGGAAAAAACGCATACGCCCTTTTTGGCCAAGTGCATCATTGTCGACGTTCTGCCTCTTTTCCTATGCTTTCAGGGCAATTCCAGTCTACCCCCTGCAATCGTTTTCCTGAAATTCTGCCCCGCTTTCAAGTCCCCTTCGCAGGCTTACTTCAATATATTTTTGGAGGATAGCTGTCATTTATAACTCTGCAGGTTTGTGAATTACAGTGCCCCTGAGCTCCTTTTTTCAACTCGCTTTCTTGTGAACTGGGCACAAAACCGCAGGATTGCTTCAGGCCCTAATCTGTTTCGGGCAGGGCATGCTGAGCCTTTGGTAAATTCCTCTTCCTGGTGGGAAATGAGCGTTACATTTGCCCGTGCAGACACCTACAGCTAGTCTCTCATTGGTTCTCCCTATTCCTGTTCATCTTGCACAGAAATTGCAAGCTGTGCCAAACAGGAGGTTAAAGGCACTGACTCTCCAAGCAGGGAGACTGTTAGTAAATCATCTGGAATGGTGAACCCGAGGACCAGGATACGAAAACTGAGATGCATTTTAAATCATTTCCCCATAACACGGTGGACCATACTGTGGGTTTCACATGCATGTTTTAGCTGGAGGAAGAATCCCTTGAACCTGAAGAGTTGGGACCCATGGAATAGGTACCATACAGTATGACTTCAAAGGGTGTGCATTTGCTCACCTAAACTCACCAATGCTATCAGCCTGAAGTGTCCAGCCTTATGTCTCAACCAGCTCTGGGTGTAGATGTGGTCAATCCCGGTTGCATCACATGCCCTGAGTGAATTATTTAAGAATTGCTCTCTATTTCACTGTCTTTGTGTTTTGTTTTCGAAATTTATTTTGATAATGGGATTTCTCGGATTTTCACTGCTGCCTTTCAGCCGCTGTACACACCCTTGATTCTCTTACGGAGACATATATATCCATGGGTTTTAAGATTCTTCCTAGTCAGGTATATTCCTAGGCGTTGAATATGTGGTGTTGGGTCCATTTCGTTGAGCAAGGAGTAGGTCTTGTCTATTACATATTGGGCTTATGGAAAGTTATCTGTGCTAATTTCAGTCTCTGGTTTTATGCAGCACCCCAAGGCACCTTTCCCCATAAGCAAGCACTAGTTGGTTTTCTAAATTTGAGACCCTTTTCTATTTTGTAATTCAGTTCATGTGTAGTCAAGTTTACATTCCGTGTATTCGTGATATCTTATGATGTTTCTTTTTCTGTGTGACGTAGTTCACGTAGAATCACCGTACCTGCATCCACTCACTATGCCGCTACGGGCCTGATGACACAGATTTCATTGCTGAGTGATATTGCATTGTACGTACGTGCCACAAGTTCTTTATCCATTTTTTGCTTTCTGGGATATTTACCTGATACTGTAGACGAGCTTCTTGTGAACACAGCCGTCTCAAATATTGGGGTGGCTGTCTGTTTTTGATTTTAATTTCCGTAAGCTATAGGACCATAAGTGGAAGTGCCATAGGCTGTGTTGCTTTGTTTCTTTCGTGTTTCAGGAAACACCATACACTTCTCCAGGGTGGCTGCTGGCAATTTACATCCTGCCAATCAGCATAACAAGGCTCCCTGTTCTCCATATCCTGTCCTACCTTTCTGGATTTTACACTTTTTTCAGATGGCCCTTTTGCCAGGGGGGCAGTGAGACTTCATTGTAGTGCAGATTTCATTTACAGGCTTGCTTGGTTGGCCAAAAAGGGCGTATGCGATTTTTCCTGAATATATTCAGGAAAAAACGCATACGCCCTTTTTGGCCAAGTGCATCATTGTCGACGTTCTGCCTCTTTTCCTATGCTTTCAGGGCAATTCCAGTCTACCCCCTGCAATCGTTTTCCTGAAATTCTGCCCCACTTTCAAGTCCCCTTCGCAGGCTTACTTCAATATATTTTTGGAGGAAAGCTGTCATTTATAACTCTGCAGGTTTGTGAATTACAGTGCCCCTGAGCTCCTTTCTTCAACTCGCTTTCTTGTGAGCTGGGCACAAAACCGCAGGATTGCTTCAGGCCCTAATCTGTTTCCAGCAGGGCACACTGAGCCTTTGTTTAATTCCTCTTCCTGGTGGGCAATGAGCGTTACATTTGCCCGTGCAGACACCTACAGCTAGTCTCTCATTGGTTCTCCCTATTCCTGTTCATTTTGCACAGAAATTGCAAGCTGTGCCAAAGAGGAGGTTAAAGGCACTGACTCTCCAAGCGGGGAGAGTGTTAGTAAAGCATCTGGAATGGTGAACCCGAGGACCAGGATACGAAAACTGAGATGCATTTTAAATCATTTCCCAATCACATGGTGGACGATACTCTTGGTTTCCCATGCATGTTTTAGCTGGAGGAAGAATCCCTTGAACCTGGAGAGTTGGGACCCATGGAATGGGTACCATGCAGTATGACTTCAAAGGGTCTGCATTTGCTCACCGAAACTCACCAATGCTATCAGCCTGAAGTGTCCAGCCTTATGTCTCAACCAGCTCTGGGTGTAGATGTGGTCAATCCCGGTTGCATCACATGCCCTGAGTGAATTATTTAAGAATTGCTCTCTATTTCACTGTCTTTATGATTTTTTTTTGAAATTTATTTTGATAATGGGATTTATCGGATTTTCACTGCTGCGTTTATGCCGCTGTACACACGCTTGATTCTCTTACGGAGACATATATATCCATGGGTTTTAAGATTCTTCCTAGTCAGGTATATTCCTAGGCGTTGAATATGTGGTGTTGGGTCCATTTCGTTGAGCAAGGAGTAGGTTTTGTCTATTACATATTTGGCTTATGGAAAGTTATCTGTGCTAATTTCAGTCTCTGGTTTTATGAAGCACCCCAACGCACCTTTCCCCATAAGCAAGCACTAGTTGGTTTTCTAAATTTGAGACCCTGTTCTGTTTTGTAATTCAGTTCATGTGTAGTCAAGTTTACATTCCGTGTATTAGTGATATCTTATGATGTTTCTTTTTCTGTGTGACGTAGTTCACGTAGAATCACCGTACCTGCATCCACTCACTATGCCGCTACGGGCCTGATGACACAGATTTCATTGCTGACTGATACTGCATTGCACGTACGTGCCACAAATTCTTTATCCATTTTTTGCTTTCTGGGATATTTACCTGGTCCTGTAGACGAGCTGCTTGTGAACAGAGCCGTCCCAAACTTTGGGGTGGCTCTCTGTTTTTGATTTTAATTTCCCTAAGGAATAGGACAATAAGTGCAATTGCCATAGGCTGTGTTGCTTTATTTCTTACGTGTTTCAGGAAACACCATACACTTCTCCAGGGTGGCTGTTCAAAATTTACATCCTGCCAATCAGCATAACAAGGCTGCCTGTTCTCCATATCCTGTCCTACCTTTCTGGATTTTACACTTTTTTCAGATGGCCCTTTTGCCCGGGGGGGCAGGGAGATTTCATTGTAGTGTAGATTTCCTTTACAGGCTTGCTTCGTTGGCCAAGAAGTGCGTATGCATTTTTTCCTGAATATATTCAGGAAAAAACGCATATGCCCTTTTTGGCCAAGTGCATCATTGTCGACGTTTTGCCTCTTTTCCTATGCTTTCAAGGCAATTCCAGTCTACCCCCTGCAATCGTTTTCCTAAAATTTTGGCCCGCCTTCCAGTCCCCTTCGCAGGCTTACTTCAATATGTTTTTGGAGGATAGCTGTCATTTATAACTCTGCAGGTTTGTGAATTACAGTGCCCCTGAGCTCCTTTCTTCAATTCGCTTTCTTGTGAGCTGGGCCCAAAACCGCAGGATTGCTTCAGGCCCTAATCTGTTTCCGGCAGGGCACGCTGAGCCTTTGGTTAATTCCTCTTCCTGGTGGTAAATGAGCGTTACATTTGCCCGTGCAGACACCTACATCTAGTCTCTCATTGCTTCTCCTATTCCTGTTCATCTTGCACAGAAATTGCAAGCTGTGCCAAATACGAGGTTAAAGGCACTGACTCTCCAGGCGGGGAGATTGTTAGTAAAGCATCTGGAATGGTGAACCCGAGGACAAGGATACAAAAACTGAGATGCATTTTAAATTGTTTCCCAATCACACGGGGGACGATACTCTGGGTTTTTCATGCATGTTTTAGCCAGAGGAAGAATCCTTTGAACCTGGAGAGTTGGGACCCATGGAATGGGTACCATGCAGTATGACTTCAAAGGGTCTGCATTTGCTCACCGAAACTCACCAATGCTATCAGCCTGAAGTGTCCAGCCTTATGTCTCAACCAGCTCTGGGTGTAGTTGGTGTCAATCCCGGTTGCATCACATGCCCTGAGTGAATTATTTAAGAATTGCTCTCTATTTCACTGTCTTTGTGTTTTGTTTTTGAAATTTATTTTGATAATGGGATTTATCGGATTTTCACTGCTGCGTTTATGGCGCTGTACACACGCTTGGTTCTCTTACGGAGACATATAAATCCATGGGTTTTAAGATTCTTCCTAGTCAGGTATATTCCTAGGCGTTGAATATGTGGTGTTGCGTCCATTCCGTTGAGCAAGGAGTAGGTCTTGTCTATTACATATTTGGCTTATGGAATGTTATCTGTGCTAATTTCAGTCTCTGGTTTTATGAAGCACCCCAACGCACCTTTCCCCATAAGCAAGCACTAGTTGGTTTTCTAAATTTGAGACCCTGTTCTGTTTTGTAATTCTGTTCATGTGTAGTCAAGTTTACATTCCGTGTATTAGTGATATCTTATGATGTTTCTTTTTCTGTGTGACGTAGTTCACGTAGAATCACCGTACCTGCATCCACTCACTATGCCGCTACGGGCCTGATGACACAGATTTCATTGCTGAGTGATATTGCATTGCACATACGTGCCACAAGTTCTTTATCCATTTTTTGCTTTCTGGGATATTTACCTGGTACTGCAGATGAGCTTCTTGTGAACACAGCCGTCCCAAACATTGGGGTGGCTGTCTGTTTTTGAATTTAATTTCCGTAATCTTTGGGACCATAAGTGGAAGTGCCATAGGCTGTGTTGCTTTGTTTCTTATGGATTTCAGGAAACACCATACACTTCTCCAGGATGGCTGTTGGCAATTTACATCCTGCCAATCAGCATAACCAAGCTCCCTGTTCTCCATATCCTTTCCTAACTTTCTGGATTTTACACTTTTTTCAGATGGCCCTTTTGCCCAGGGGGCAGTTAGACTTCATTGTAGTGCAGATTTCCTTTACAGGCTTGCTTGGTTTGCGAAAAAGGGCGTATGCGTTTTTTCCTGAATATATTCAGGAAAAAATTCATACGCACTTTTTGGCCAAGTGCACCATTGTCGACGTTGTGCCTCTTTTCCTATGCTTTCAGGTCAATTCCTGTCTACCCCCTGCAATCGTTTTCCTGAAATTCTGCCCCGCTTTCACGTCCCCTTTGCAGGCTTACTTCAATATATTTTTGGAGGATAGCTGTCATTTATAACTCAGCAGGTTTGTGAATTACAGTGACCCTGAGCTCCTTTCTTCAACTCGCTTTCTTGTGAGCTGGGCACAAAACCGCAGGATTGCTTCAGGCCCTAATCTGTTTCCGGCAGGGCACGCTGAGCCTTTGGTTAATTCCTCTTCCTGGTGGGAAATGAGCCTTACATTTGACCGTGCATATACCTATAGCTAGTCTCTCATTGGTTCTCCCTATTCCTGTTCATCTTGCGCAGAAATTGCAAGCTGTGCCAAACAGGAGGTCAAAGGCACTGACTCTCCAAGCGGGGAGAGTGTTAGTAAACCCTCTGGAATGGTGAACCCGAGGACCAGGATACGAAAACTGAGATGCATTTTAAGTCGTTTCACAATCACACGGTGGACCATACTCGGCGTTTCCCACGCATGTTTTAGCTGAAGAAAGAATCCCTTGAACCTGGAGAGTTGGGACCCTTGGAATGGGTACCATGCAGTATGACTTCAAAGGATCTGCATTTGTTTACTGAAACTCACCAATGCTATCAGCCTGAAGTGTCCAGCCTTATGTCTCAACCAGCTCTGGGTGTAGATGTGGTAAATCCAGGTTGCATCACATGCCCTGAGTGAATTATTTAAGAATTGCTCTCTATTTCACTGTCATTGTGTTTTGTTTTTGAAATTTATTTTAATAATGGGATTTATCGCATTTTCACTGCTTCATTTATGCTGCTGTACACGCGCTTGTTTCTCTTACGGAGACATATAAGCCCATGGGTTTTAAGATTCTTACTAATCCGGTATATTCTTAGGCATTGAATATGGCGTGTTGAGTCCATTTCGTTGAGCAAGGAGTAGGTCTTGACTATTACATATTTGGCTTATGGAATGGTATCTGTGCTAATTTTAATCTCTGGTTTTATGTAGCACCCCAACTCACCTTTCCCCTTAAGGAAGCATAAGTTGGTTTTCTTAATTTGAAACCCTCTTCTCTTTTGTAATTCAGTTCATGTGTAGCCATGTTAACATTCCATGTATTAGTGATATCTTATGTCTTTTTCTTTTTGAATTATGTGACTTCGAATGATCACACGTAACTCCTCTGGAGTTGTTATAACTGGCCGTATTTCATTGATTTCCAGGCTGAGTAATATTCCACTCTACATAATCACCACATCTCTGTCCGTTTTTTCTCTGCAGATACATTTAAGTTATAACCTAGTCGAGGATCTTTTAAACAGAGAGGTGGTAAACATTGGGGTGCCTGTGTCCTCTCGATTTTTGTTTTTCCCAAGATATACGTCCATGAGTGCAAGTGCCCTGTGCTCGGTAGCTCATTTTTTAGATGCTTTAGTAAACACAATAGACTTATCCAGAGTGACCGTTTGCAATATACATTTCCACTATAAGACTCACAGGGCTCCCTTTTCTCCTTGCCCTGTCCTGCATTTCTGGTGTTTACACTTTATGAGGACGGCTCTTCTGACAGATGCAAAGTGATATGTTTTGTAGTATTGATTTCCACTGCCCACCTGTTTGGTTGGCTAAAAAAGTGTATGCCCTTTTCTTGAATATATACAGAAAAAGACACATACACCCTTTTTGGCCAACTGCAATGTTGGCAATGTTCAGCCCCTTTGCTTGTGCTTAATGGCGAGTCCTTTCTACCTCTTCCAATCCCTTTCCTGCCATTCTCCGTTGCTTACAAGTCCTTTTCTCTGACTTTCCTCAAGACATTTTTCAGTGATAGATATTTTCAACTCTGCAGTTTCGTGAATTTTAGTGCCCCTGAGTTCCATTTTCCAACTTGTGTTTATGGGAACTGGCCACAAAGCATCAGGATTCCTCAAGCCCTATTCTGTTTCCATGGGCAACCCTAGCCTTTGGTCAATTCGTCTTCCTGATTGGAAATTAGAGTGGCATGTGCCTGTCCGAACACCTAGGACTTGTCTCTCATTGTTCCTCCTCCTTCTGCTTCATCCTCTGGACAAATTCCAAACTGTATGCAACAGGATGTTGACAGTGCTGACATCTCCAAGTGGGGAGACTGTTAGTAAAGACGCTGGAGTGGTGAACCCTAGCACCAAGAGATGAGGAGATGAGATGCCTTTTCCAAACTTTTCCCGATCAGACGGTATACCATCCTCTGGGTGTGACAGGCATGTTTTAGGTGTAGGAAGGGTCCCATTCATGTGAGGAGAACACCAGGGGATTTTAAATATCAGTGTCTGTCCGCAACCCAAACTGGGGAATTTTTTAAGCTACGGCTACACATATGTTCATTAAGGGCCTTGGGAAGTAGGCAGAGTCCAAACTTTAGATGATTGAAGTCTTCAGGGTCAGAAGCACTCACCACTGTCTTCCCTTAGATTCCATTTTTACTGTCATTGATGGATGATGTCAATAAAAATATCTATTCTTTTTCAGATCATTTCCCCTTATAGGTTATTGCAAAATATTGAGTGTAGTTCCCTGTGCTATACAGTAGTTCCTTGCTGATGATTTCATACATAGCAGTGTGTATGTGTTAATCCCAAACTGTTAATTTATCCCTCCTCCTACCATTTCCCTTTGGTAATAATAAATTATAAGATTTTATGCTTCTCAGAAATGGGGGAGCTGAAAGAGAGGTATCATTTTCAATGCAAAAGCATTTAAAACAAGATTGAAGCTTTAACCAAGATTATTAGATGTACATCCTTGGAAAGAAATCACTTTGTTTCTCTAATATTGACCTGACAAAGAAGACAAACCTTTTCACTGAACTTGCTTATAAGAAAGTGATGGAAATATCAAATGGAAGTGTTAGAAACATCTTATTTTACCCGAGCCTTATACACTGTTCTATGTTAATTACAGTTTGGCTCACACATCTGTTCATTGAAGTTACAATGTTCTCAATTTCTGTTACTGATCCTCCAGAGTGGACGCCAACAAGTGTCCCCCTGCCCAGTGTCATTGGAGCCAATAGATCGAGACTGAGTTTGGTTCAAAAGCAAAGGAAACTTTATATTTTGATCAGAGAATGGAGAGGTGCTACCCTGTGGGCTGTGGGCTGGGCTGCTGTGTAGAGATCCTGTCAGAGTCACTGGGAGGGAGGGGGCTGAGCTCTCGAGGACCTGGTTGGCTGCAGCTCAGGCTCTATGTCATGGAGTCTGAACTGGGCCCCAGGAGCTGAAGTGTCATCGAGCCATTCTGCTCTAGGAAATGTGGTCTGAAGTGCCGGGTGTGGAACCTCTGTATGCGGGACACTAGGAGCACCTGAAATTAGACAAAGCACAAAGGATAAAAATGGTTAGACTTTATTTTATTGCCCAGATTCTATTTTTATCTCCCAGGCATTTTTAAGGGGCTTTGCCTGGGACAAACTTCTCTTCTGCCTTTTGTCCCTTTCCTCATTCTTGGAGTGCTGCGGGTGCAGACCCTTCTTCTGTAACTGCTGAGTGCTGAGTTAGGAGGCTTCATACCCGTGGGCGAGGGTCAGAACTTCTCCCCAGCAGCCTCCAGGTGACGTTGATTGTCCCCAGGCCTCCTGCCTCCCTGCTCGTCCACCTGAGCACCAGTATTGGAAGTGTTATAGATTCTAATGACCTTTAAGGGTCCAGAAAGGAGATGTGCAGTGGCGCTGTGAGGTCCAGTTTCACTCCGCCCCACATTTGTTCGGCCACCTTAGGCTGACCGTTTCTGCCAGCCTAGATGCTCTGACTGACCGTTTCTGCCAGCCTAGATGCTCTGACCAACAGTCTGCGCTTTCTTCCATTAGGCCCCTGAATTAACGTAAAAACAGCACCAGGTGTCAGGATCCTGCCCGCTCAGCTCCCAGACAGTCCAGGGTCAGTGGTGATGAAGGATCATGATGGTCACTGAGTCAAGAGCCTTTGGAAGTAAACAGGAGTCCAGCCGGTCTTATTGGCCACCATCATCAGGGTGTCTGTAGGCTTTTCTATGGTGACATCATGATATACGGTTCCCCCGCCAAGATTATTAGCTCCCCTCTGGGTACAGTAAGTACTGAAAGCAGTAGTCTACTCTTTTGGGACACACTCTTGTTGTTTTATGAGAGAAACTCCAGGTCAAGTGATGGTCACACGGGTCGTCATGGTGCCCCGTTGCCCCCGGTTATCTCTCTGGAGGTTGGAGTTGGAGAGCCTCCTCAATCGAGGTCAGTGTGCCCACGGAGCAAACCCTGCAACTTCAGGGCATGGTTGGGGGTTAGGATCACCACGTGGGGTCCGTTTCCCTTAGAAGGGAGGTGGCCTTTTGGGCTGCTGATTTCCAGGTTTTCAGATACCACCAGTATCTTGGCCAGATGTGGCGGTGGGCCAAGCCCCTTGGTGACCATAGTTTATCCTACCTGGATGGCATTCTTGCATTGTTCCATTTCAAGTGGTCCCAGTTTTTGCACTAATACTCCAATGGCGATTCACCTTTCACCAGGAATGTAAAGGTCAAAGGGTTTAGCTAAATTAGGGAGTCCCAGGGCAAGGGTCTGAATTGACTGCTCTTTCCATTCTTGAAAGGCCACTTCTGGATTCTATTCAAAAGGATCATCATCTTTTCCTTTCAGTGTTTCATATAGAGGCCCAGCTAGTAGACTGTAGTTAGGGATCCAGAGGCAGGAAACCCTGGCTTCCCCAGGAACCCCTAAGCTGTCTTCTAGTTTCAGAAAGGGGTAAGGCTGTAAATTGTTTCTTCCCTTTCCTGGGATGGGCTTCTCCGACCTTCTGTGAGAATGAAGCCCAGGCAGGTCACCGTAGTCTGTGATACTTGAGCTTTTTCGTGGACAACTTCTATCCTTTATTGGCTTGGTAGTTCTGAGGCCTCCTTAGTAGGGCTGGCGATCAGAATGTCGTCTGAATATTGAAGGAGTGTTTCCTTTTCCAGAGGTAGAACTTTTAGGTCTTTAGCTGAGCTTTCCCCAAAGATGGTGTGGGAATTTTTGAACCCTTGGGGCAAGACAGCCTGGAAGTATTGTTTTAGTTGTATGTTGAGTCCTGTCACTCACAAGCCAAAATTTCTTGTGACTCTGGGACTAATGGAATACAAAAGAAGGCATCAGTGAAGACTAATACAGAATACCAAGTCCTGGTGGTTGGTAGAATGACCAGCAGGGTGTAGGATTTAGGAACTACTGGAGGTATATCCTCAGTGGCTTCACTGACTGTCCTGACATCCTTTACCAGGACTCCAGCAGCCCATGGGGCTCTCGAGGTCAGGCCAATCCCAGGATATGGAGCTCACCTGGGCAGGTACCCTACCCCCACCCCAGCCCACGGGGCTCTCGTGTTCAGGCCCCTCCCAGGATATGGGATTCCCTGGGCAGGTCCTCTGCAGTCCATGGGGCTCCCGTGGTCAGGCCCCTCCCAGGATACAGAGCTACCCTTGCAGGTACCTTGGCAGGGCTGGGCACACAGGAACCGTGCACATAGCCCTCATTGCAGAGCACTCCCAGCTCACCTGTCGCTCAGATCTGACACAGAGCACCTCAGAGCAGGACTTGAACTAACAAACAGCAGCTCTGACAGGTCTGTGACCCTGGGCATCACTCTGTGCGGCCTCCTCCACCTGATCTTCCAGAGACTTCCACTGCACCCGGGGCACCAGGCCTCTGTCTCCAACCACCACCCACCCCTCCTCTCCCTGACTCCTGGGTTCCTCTCATTAGGAGAGGGTTTTCTTGAAGTTGTCTCCCACTCATGGGCCAGATAATATAATTAGAAAACAAGCCAGAGCTGCAGCCCCTTGTCTATCCTGACTCTCAGGAGCCCACACCTGTTCCTTGGACCTGGCCAATTCAGCAAGTTCCATTTTCAGCAACTGTGAGCCCCTGAGGGGTGATTATTGGCTGGCTTGGGAAGCCTGACCGTGCCGGCCAGCCCTCCCCAGGTGTGCCTGGGTTGAGATCAATATAAACACCGCTCCAGGCAGCAAGAGCCCCTGCAGCTGTGCCTGACGCCATTTTCTCTGCCCTGTCAGCAGTCTCGGGGCTGGGCTGGTGGGAGGGAGTGAGAAGCCACGGCTTTGTGGGTGTCCCAGTGTGAGTGGGGCTCTGCTGGACTTTCTGCAGCAGTTGCCAAGATGCTACCTGCTAAAGAAGAGGATGTGTCACCCACACCTGCCGCTGGAATTTCTCCCTGGGCACAGGTGAGGAAGGAAGAAAGCAGTGGGGGCCGGGACAGCAGGGGTATCTCAGGCAGGGAAATGGAGAGCTTCCAGAAGAGCACCCAGGGCCAGGACCATCCTGGCTGGCCTGCAGGCACCAAGTCGGCTGGCATGCTGTCCCTCATGTGGCTCCATGGCCCTTCCTCTAGGTTTTCAAGTCCTTGTACATATTCAGGTGTTTAGCCTTGGAAGGGTGGGAACATTTCAGCAGCAGCTGGCCTGGGGCTCGGCCCACGTTTACTCACAGATACCTCGGCACGGTCCCCCAGCTTTGCAGTGAGGACGCTTGTTGCGAGGAGCATGCTGGCTGAGTGGGAGATGATTCCCCACCACTGACCAACTTCAGAATTGTTTGCAATTGGAGCAAGTGCCCTGAAACGGTTTTCCTCTGTGTAACTGGTGGGTTCTGTTCTTTTTTATCTTTTTTTCGTTTTTGGTTCAAGGTAGATTTTATTCCTCTTTTGTGTATTTACAGATATAAGCATGGAAATAATTTATTCATATAAATACATGTATGTGAAGGGAAGAATATTTTTTCTGTTTTACTTTTTTTAATTTTATTTTTTTATTTTGAATTTAATTTTATATTTTTATACAGCAGGTTGTTTTTGGTTATCTACTTTATACATATAAATGTATACATACCAATCCCAGTATCTCAACTCCTCCCACCACCATCCCCAACAGCTTTCCCCCCTTGTTGTCCATACGTTTGTTGTATACATGTGTTGCTCTATTTCTGCCTTGCAAAACGGTTCATCTGTACAATTTTTCTAGGTTCCACATATATGCATTAATATACAAGATTTGTTTTTCTCTTTCTGACTTACTTCACTCTGTATGACAGTCTCTAGATCCATCAACGTCTCTACAAATGTCCCAATTTCATTCCTTTTTATGGCTTAGTAATATTCCATTTTATATATGTACCACATCTTTATGCATTCGTCTGTCTGTGGGCATTTAGGTTGCTTCCATTTCCTGGATAGTGTAAATAGTGATGCAATGAACATTGTGGTGAATGTCTCTTTTTGATTTATGGTTTTGTCTGGGTATATGCCCAGTAGAGGGATTGCTGTATCATATGGTAATTCTATTCTTAGTTTTATAAGAAACTCCATAATGTTCTCCACAGTGACTGTATCAATTTACGTTCCCAACAATAGTGGAAGAGGATTCCTTATCTCCACACCGTTTCCAGCATTTGTTGTTTGTAGATTTTCTGATGATGCCCATTCTAATAGGTGTGAGGTGATACACCATGGATGAGTCTATTTCGTTGAGCAAAGAGTAGGTCTTGTTTATTACGTATTTGGCTTATGGAATGGTATGTGTGCTAATTTCAATCTGTTTTTATACAGCAGCCCAACTCAACTTTCCCCTTAAGCAAGCATAAGGTTTTTATCTAAATGTGAGACTCTGTTCGGTTTTGTAATTCAGTTTATGTGTAGCCAAGTTTACACTCCCTCTATTAGTGATATCTTATGATAATTATCTTTCTTTGTGTGACATATTTCTCTTAGAATCATCATAATTAAATCCACTCAATTTGCTGCTACAGGCCTGATGACATTGATTTCACTGCTGAGTGATATTCCGTTGTACGTAAGTAGCACAACTTCTTTATCCATTTTTTTCTTTCTGGGATATTTAATTTGTACTGGACTCGAGGTTCTTGTAAACACAGCAGCCCTAAATTTTGTGTTGGCTGTGTCTTGTTGATTTTAATTTTCCTAAGCTATAGGGCCAAAAGTGGAAGTGCCCTAGGCTCTGTAGCTTTGTTTTTTAGATGTTTCAGGATACACCATGAACATCTCCAGAGTGTCTGCTGGCAATTTACATCCCGCCCATCAGCATAACACGGCTCCCTGTTCTCCATGGCCTGTCCTGTGTTTCTGGTTTTTACACTTTATTCAGATGGCCTTTTTGACGAATGGGAAATGTGACTTCATTGTAGTGTGGATTTCCATTGCTGGAGTGCTTGGTTGGCCAAAATGTTCATATGCGTTTTTTCCTGAATATATTCAGGAAAAATGTATACGCACTTTTTGTCCATGTGCATCACTGTCAAAGATCTGCCGCTTTTCATATGCTTTAAATGCAATTCCAATCTACCTCTTGAAATATGATTCCTGCAATTCTGCCTCGTTTTCAAGTCCTCTTTGCAGACTTACTTCGATATATTTTTGCCAATAGCTGTCATTTATCTCTGCAGGTTTGTGAATTACAGTGCCCCTGAGCTCCTTTCTTAACTCGCTTCCTTGTAAGCTGGCCACAAAACTGCAGGTTTGCTTCAGGCCATAATCAGGGTCCGGCACGGCACTCTGAGCCTTTGGTTAATTCCTCTTCCTGGTGGGAAATTAGAGTTAAATGTGCCCCTCCAGATACCTGCCTCACTCCCAGCCACATGGTGATGTATGTCCTCAGGTTTGAGGCCATATGTGATGGGTTCCTCATCTTTTGATGATGTGGCCCCACTGGTGTGTGGACACTCCTGCCTGGTTCCCATCCCTTTGGTGATGTGGGTCCTCTGGTGAGACTCTGATCCTGGTTGGGTTCCTCACACATCCGTGAGGTGAGCCCTCTTCTCTGAGGTCACTCCTGCCTGGCTGGCACAACCCGCCTTGTTGACTTCGGCACCCTGGTGGCAGTTGGAGCCTGCTGGGAGCCTCCTTCCCGCGGTGATGAGGCCCTCTGGCGTCAGACCCTAATGGCGGGGTTCCCACATTTTCTGATACGTGCTAAGTGGTACGAGGGCACTCCTGCCAGGTTCCCATCCTCATGAGCGTGTGGGCCTTCTGTTCTGAGGTCCTAACGGCTGGGTTGCTCACACTTTCATGATGTGGGCTCTCTGCTGTGAGGTCAATCCTGCCTGGCTGGCGCACGTCGCCTTGGCGACGTGGACCCTCTGGTGGCAGTTGGAGCGTGCTGGGGCCTCCTCCCCTCAGTGATGAGGGCCTTCTGGTGTCAGGCCCTAAGTGCTGGGCTCCACACATTTTCTGATGTGTGCCCAGTGGTGCGAGTCACTCCTGCCAGGTTCCCATCCCCATGGGCATGTGGGACTTCTGTTCTGTGGTCCCAACTGCTGGGTTGCTCACAGTTTCATGATGTGGGCCCTTTGCTGTGTGTTCACTCTGGCCTGTATCCCATAGTGTCAGTGCTCTGGGCCTCCAGCTTGGAGTTTCCAACTTCTCGATTCCTCACCTTTTTTATTCTATGGGCCCTCGGTTGTGCGTCTCCTCCTGCATGCCTCACTCCCAGCCCCTTCGTGATGTGTGTCCCCTTGTTTGAGGCCACATGTGCTGTGTTCCTCACCTTTCTATAATGTGGCCACACTGGTGTGAGGACACTCTTGCCTGGTTCCCATTCCCTTGGTGATGTTGGCCCCACTGCTGTTAGGACAGTCTTGCCTGGTTCCCATCACCTTGGTGATGTTGGCCCTCTGGTGAGAGTCTGATCCTGGTTAGGTTCCTCACCCTTCTGTGAGGTGGGCCCTCTGCTCTGAGGTCACTCCTGCCTGGCTGGCACACCCCGCCTTGGCAACGTCGGCCATATGGTGGCAGTTGGAGCCTGCTGGGAGCCTCCTCCCCTCGGTGATGAGGGCCCTCTGGCCTCAGGCCCTAACTGCTGGGTTCCCACATTTTCTGATTCGTGCTAAGTGGTGCAAGGACACTCCTGCCAGGTTCCCATCCCCATGGGGATGTGAGCCTTCTGCTCTGAGGTCCCAACGGCTGTGTTGCTCACAGTTTCATGATGAGGGCCCTCTGGTGTGAGTTCACTCCTGCCTAGATCCCATAGCCTCGCTGCTCCTGGCTGCCTGCCGGAGGTTCCAACTGTGGGATTCCTCACCTTTTTTATTCTATGGTCCCTCTGTTTTGAGGATCCTCTGGCCTGCCTCACTCCCAGCCCCTTGGTGATGTGTGTCCTCAGGTTTGAGGCCACGTGTGCTGGGTCCCTCAAATTATGGTGATGTAGCCCCACTGGTGTGAGGACACTCCTGCCTGGTTCCCATTCCCTTGGTGATGTTGGCCCTCTGGTGACAGTCTGATCCTTGTTGGGTTCCTCACACTTCTGTGAGGTGGGCTTTCTGCTCTGAGGTCACTCCTGCCTGGTTGGCACACCCCTCCTTGGTGACATCGGCCTTATGGTGGCAGTTGGAGCCTGCTGGGAGCCTCCTCCCCTCGGTGATGAGGGTCCTCTGGCCTCAGGTCCTAACTGCTGGGTTCCCACATTTTCTGATTCGTGGAAGTGGGCCGAGGACACTCCTGTCAGGTTCCCATCCCCATAGGGATGTGGGCCTTCTGCTCTGAGGTCCCATCCGCTGGGTTGCTCACAGTTTCATGATGTGGGACCTCTGCTGTGAGTTTGCTGTGGCCTGGATCCCATAGACTCTGTGCTCTGGGCGGCCTACTGGCCGGTTCCAACTGCTGGATTCCTCACAACTTTTATTCTGTGGGCTCTGTTTTGTGAGGATACTCCTGCTTGCCTCACTCCTAGCCCCTTGGAGATGTGGGTCCCCTGTTTTAGGCCACATGTTCTGGGTTCCTCACCTTTCTATAATGTGGCCACACTTGTGTGAGGACCCTCCTGCCTGGTTCCGATCCCCTTGGTGATGTGGGCCCTCTGGTGAGAGTCTTATCCTGGCTGGTTTCCTCACCCTTCTGTGAGGTAGGCCCTCTGCGGTGAGGTCACTCCTGCCTGGCTGGCACACATCACCTTGGTGACGTGGGCCCTCAGTTGGGAGTTGGTGTCTGCTGCGAGTCTCTGTCCCTCGGTAATGAGGGCCCTCTTGCGTCAGACCCTAACTCCTGGGCTCCCAAAATTTGCAGATGTGCGACCTGTGGTGCGAGTACACTCCTGTCAGGTTCCCAACCACATGGGAATTTGGGCCTTCTGCTCTGAGGTCCCAAAGGCTGGGGTGCTCACAGTTTCATGATGAGGGCCCTCTGATGTGCGTTCATTCCGGCCTAGATCCCATAGGCTTGCTGCTCCTGGGCGCCTGCTGGGAGGTTCCAACTGCGGGATTCCTCACCTTTTTTATTCTATGGGCCCTCTGTTTTGAGGCTCTTCCTGCCTGCCTCAATCCCAGCCCCGTTGTGATGTGTGTCCTCTGGTGTGAGGCCACGTGTGCTGGGTCCCTCACCTTTCGATGATGTGGCCCCAATGGTGTGAGGACACTCGTGCCTGTTTCCCAGCCCCTTGGTGATGTGGCCCCTCTGGTGAGAGTCTGATCCTGGCTGGGTTCCTTACCGTTCTGTGAGGTGGGCCCTGTGCTCTGAGGTAACTCCTGCCTGGCTTGCTCCCATTGCCTTGGTGACGTCGGCCCTCTGGTGGCAGTTCGATCCTTTTGGAGACTCCTGTCCTCGGTGATGAGGTCCCTCTGGCGTCAGGCTCTAACTGCTGGGCTCCCCAGGTTTTCTGATGTGAGCCCAGTGATGCCAGGACACTCGTGAAATGTTCCCATCCCCATGGCGATATGGGCCTTCTGGTCTGAGGTTCCAACGACTGGGTTGCTCACAGTTTCCTGATGTTAGCTCTCTGGTGTTAGTTCACTCATTCCTAGATCCCATAGCCTCTGTACTCTGGGCCGCCTGCTGGGAAGTTCCAACTGCTGGGTTCCTCACCTTTTTTATTCTTTGGGCCCTGTGTTGGGAGGCTCCTCCTGCCTGTGTCACTCCCAGCCCCTTGGTGATATAGGTCCTCTGGTTTGTGGCCACATGTGCCAGTTTCCTCATCTTTTAGTGATGTGGCCCCACTGGTGTGAGGACACTCGTGCCTGGTTCCCGTCCCCTTGGTGATATGGGCCCTCTGGTGAGAGTCTGATCCTGGTTGGGTTCCTCACACTTCTTTGAGGTGGGCCGTCTGCTGTGAGGTCACTCCTGCCTGGCTGGCACACCCCGCCTTGGCGACGTGGGCCCTCTTGTGGTAGTTGGAACATGCTGGGAGCCTCCTCCCCTCAGTGATGAGGGCCCTCTGGCGTCAGGCCCTAACTGCTGGGTACCCACATTTTCTGATATGTGCTAAGTGGTGCGAGGACACTCCTGCCATGCTCCCAACACCTTGGGGATGTGGACCTTCTGCTCTGAGGTCCAAATGGCTGGGTTGCTCGCATTTTCATGATGTGGACCCTCTGCTGTGAGTTTACTGCGGCCTGAATCGCATAGACTTGGTGCTCTTGGCCGCCTGCTGGGAGGTTCCCATTGCTGGATTCCTCAGCTTTTTTATTCTATGGGCCCTGTGTTGTGAGGCTACTCCTGCCTGCCTCATTCCGAGCCCCTTGGAGATGTGGGTCTTCTTGTTTAGGCCACATGTGCTGGGTTCCTCACCTTTCTATGATGTGGCCACACTGGTGTGAAGACTCTCCTGCCTGGTTCTGATCACCTTGGTGATGTGGGCCCTCTGGTGAGAGTCTTATCCTGGCTGTGTTCCTCACCCTTCTGTGAGGTAGGCCCTCTGCGGTGAGGTCACTCCTACCTGGCTGTCACACGTCACCTTGGCGACGTGGGACCTCAGTTGGGTGTTGGTGCCTGATTGGAGTCTCCTCCCCTTGGTAATGAGGGCCCTCTGGCATCAGGCCCTAACTCCTGGGTTCCCTAAATTCTCTGATGTGTGCCCTGTGGTGCGAGTACACTTCTGACAGGTTCCCAACCCCATGGGAATGTGGGCCTTCTGCTCTGAGATCCCAACGCCTAGGTTGCTCACAGTTTCATGATGACGGCCCTCTGGTGTGAGATCACTCCGGCCTGGATCCCATAGTCTCGCTGCTCCTGGCCGCCTGCTGGGAGGTTCCAACTGCGGGATTCTTCACCTCTTTAATTCTATGGTCCCTCTGTTTTGAGGCTCCTCCTGCCTGCCTCAATCCCAGCTCCCTTGTGATGTGTGTCCTCTGGTTTGAGGCCACGTGTGCTGGGTCCCTCACTTTTCGGTGATGTGGCCCCACTAGTGTGAGGACACTCCTGCCTGGTTCCCATTCCCTTGGTGATGTGGGCCCTCTGGTGAGAATCTGATCCTCTTTGGTTCTTCACACTTCTGTGAGGTTGACCCTCTGCTCTGAGGTCACTCCTGCCTGGTTGTCGCACTCCGCATTGGCGACGTCGCCCTGCTGGTAGCAGTCAGAGCTGGCTGGGAGCCACCGCCCCTCGGTGATGAGGGCCCTCTGGCATCAGGCACTAATTGCTGGGCTCCCCACATTTTTTCATGTGTGCCCACTCTTGCGATGACACTCCTGCTTGTTTCCCTTCCCCATGGGGATGTGGGCCTTCTGCTCTGAGGTCACAACGGCTGGGTTGCTTACAGAATCACAATGAGGGCCCTCTGTTGTGAGTTCATGCCGGCCTGGATCTCATAGCCTCAGTGCTCTGGGCCGCCTGCTAGGAAGATCCAACTGCTGGTTTCCACACCTTTTGTATACAATGGGACATGTGTTGTGAGGTTAATCCTGCCTGCCTCACTCCGAAACCCATGGTGATGTGGGTCCTCTGGTTTGAGGCCACATGTGCTGGGTACCTCAACTTTTGATGATGTGGCCCCACGGGTGTGAGGACACTCCTGCCTGGTTCCCATCACCTTGGTGATGTGGGCCCTCTGGGGAGAGTCTGATCCTGGCTGGGTTCCCTACCATTCTGTGAGGTGAGCCCTCTGATGTCAGGTCACTCCTGCCTGGCTAGCTCACATCGCCTTGGCGACGTGGGCCCTCTGTTGGCCACTGGAGCATGCTGGGAGCCTCCTACTCCCGTGAATGATGGCCCTGGAAAAAATGCATATGCCCTTTTTGGCCAAGTGCTTCATTGACGAGGTTCTGCCACTTCTCTTATGCTTTCAGAGCAATTCACGTCTACCTCCTGAAATCGGATTCCAGCAATTCTGCCCCACTTTCAAGTCCTCTTCGCAGCCTTAATTCAATATATTTTTGTACGATTTCTGTCATTTATAAGTCTGCAGGTATGTGAATGACAGTGCCCCTGAGCTCCTTTCCTCAACTCGCTTTCTTGTGAGCTGGCCACAAAACCGCAGGATTGCTTCAGGCCCTAATCTTGTTCCAGCACAGCATGCTGAGCCTTTGGTTAATTCCTTTTCCTGTTGGGAAATGAGTGTTAAAATTGCCCGTGCATACTGGGCATATACCCTGAGAAAACCAAAATTCAAAAAGAGTCATGTACCAAAATGTTCATTGCAGCTCTATTTACAATAGCCCGGAGATGGAAAGAACCTAAGCGCCCATCATCGGACGAATGGATAAAGAAGATGTGGCACATATACACAATGGAATATTACTCAGCCTTAAAAAGAAATGAAACTGAGTTATTTGTAATGAGATGGATAGACCTAGAGTCTGTCATACAGAGTGAAGTAAGTCAGAAAGAAAAAGACAAATAGCGTATGCTAACACATATATATGGAATTTAAAGGAAAAAAATGTCATGAAGAACCTAGGGATAAGACAGGAATAGAGGCGCAGACCTACTGGAGAACGGAATTGAGGATATGGGGAGGGGGAATGGTGAGTTCTGACAGGGCGAGAGAGAGTCATGGACATATACACACTAACAAATGTAGTAAGGTAGATAGCAAGGGGGAAGCAGCCGCAAGGCACAGGGATATTAGCTCGGGGCGTTGGGACAGCCTGGAGGGGTGGAAGGGGGAGAGAGGGAGGGAGGGAGACACAAGAGGGAAGACACAGGGAGCATATGTATATGTATGGCTGATTCACTTTGTTATAAAGCAAAAACTAACACACCATTGTAAAGCAATTATACCCCAATAAAGATGTTAAAAAAAATATTTGCCCGTGCACACACCTACAGATAGTCTCCCATTGGTTCTCCGTATTCCTGTTCATCTTGCGCAGAAATTGCAAACAGTGCCAAACAGGAGGTTAAAGACACTGACTCTCCAAATGGGGAGAGTGTAAGAAAAGGGTCTGGAATGGTGAACCTGAGTACCAGGGGACGAAAACAGACATGCATGTAAAAAGGGTTCCCAGTCACACGGTGGAGCATACTCTGGGTTTCCCATGCAAATTTTAGCAGAAGGAAGAATCCCTAGAACCTGGAGAGTTGGGAACCATGGAATGGGTACCAGGCAGTATGACATCAAAGGGTCTGCATTTGCTCACTGAACCTCACCAATGCTATCAGCCCAAAGGGTCCAGCCTTATCTCTCACCCAGCTCTGGGTGTAGATGTGGTAAACCAGGTTGCATCACATGCCATGTGTGAGTTATTTAACAATTGCTCTCTATTTCACTGTCATTGTGTTTTGTTTTTGAAATTTTTTTTTGACACTGGGATTTATCGGATTTTCACTGCTGCGTTAATGCCGCTGTACACACTCTTGATTCTCTTACGGAGACATAAATATCCACGGGTTTTAAGATTCTTCCTAGTCAGGTATAATCCTAGGCGTTGAATATGTGGTGTTGAGTCCATTTCGTTGAGCAAGGAGTAGGTCTTGTCTATTACATATTTGGCTTATGGAACGGTATCTGTGCTAATTTCAGTCTCTGGTTTTATGCAGCACGCCAACGCACCTTTCTCCATAAGAAAGCACAAGTTGGTTTTCTAAATTTGAGACTGTTCTGTTTTGTAATTCAGTTCATGTATAGTCAAGTTTACATACTGTGTATTAGTGATATTTTATGATGTTTCTTTTTATGTGTGACTTATTTCACGTAGAATCACCATACCTGAATCCACTCACTATGCCGTTATGGGCCTGATGACACAGATTTCATTGCTGAGTGATATTCCATTGTACGTACGTACCACAACTTCTTTATCCATTGTTTGCTCTCTGAGATATTTACCTTGTACTGTAAACGAGGTTCTTGTGAACAGAGAGGTCCCAAACTTTGAGGTGGCTGGGTGTTTTTGATTTTAATTTCCCTAAGCTGTAGGACCATAAGTGGAAGTGCCATAGGCTGTGTTGCTTTGTTTCTTACGTGTTACAGGAAACACATAACACTTCTCCAGAATGGCTGTCGGCAATTTACATCATATGCATCAGCATAATAAGGATCCCTGTTTTCCATTGCCTGTCCTCCGTTTCTGGATTTTACAATTTTTTTAAATGGCCCTTTTGCCCTGGGGGGCACTGAGACTTCATTGTAGTGCAGGTTTATTTACAAACTTGCTTGGTTGGCCAAAAAGTGCGTATGCGTTTTTTCCTTAATATATTTAAGGAAAAAAGCATCCGCACTTTTTGGACAAGTGCATCATTATCGACGTTCTGCCTTTTTTCCTATTCTTTAAGTGCAATTCCAGTTTAACCCTTCAATCGTTTTCCTGAATTTCTGCCCCGCTTTCAAGTCCCCTTTGCAGGCTTACTTCAATATATTTTTGGAGGATAGCTGTCATTTATAACTCTGCAGGTTTGTGAATTACAGTGCCCCTGAGCTCCTTTCTTCAACTCGCTTTCTTGTGAGCTGGGCACAAAAACGCAGGATTGCTTCAGGCACTAATCTCTTTCCAGCAGGGCACGCTGAGCCTTTGGTTAATTCCTATTCCTGGTGGGAAATGAGCATTACATTTGCCCGTGCAGACAACTACAGCTAGTCTCTCATTGGTTCTCCCTATTCCTGTTCATCTTGCACAGAAATTGCAAGCTGTGCCAAAGAGGAGGTTAAAGGCACTGACTCTCCAAGCGGGGAGAGTGTTAGTAAAGCATCTGGAATGGTGAACCCGAGGACCAGGATACGAAAACTGAGATGCATTTTAAATCATTTCCCAATCACACGGTGGACGATACTCTGGGTTTCCCATGCATGTTTTAGCTGGAGGAAGAATCTCTTGAACCTGGAGAGTTGGGACCCATGGAATGGGTACCATGCAGTATGACTTCAAAGGGTCTGCATTTGCTCACCGAAACTCACCAATGCTATCAGCCTGAAGTGTCCAGCCTTATGTCTCAAACAGCTGTGGGTGTAGATGTGGTCAATCCCGGTTGCATCAGAGGCCCTGAGTGAATTGTTTAAGAATTGCTCTCTATTTCACTGTCTTTGTGTTTTGTTTTTGAAATTTATTTTGATAATAGGATTTATCAGATTTTCCCTGCTGCGTTTATGTCGCTGTACACACACTTGATTCTCTTACGGAGACATATAAATCCATGGGTTTTAAGATTCTTCCTAGTCAGGTATATTCCTAGGCGTTGAATATGTGGTGTTGAGTCCATTGCGTTGAGCAAGGAGTAGGTCTTGTCTATTACATATTTGGCTTATGGAAAGTTATCTGTGCTAATTTCAGTCTCTGGATTTATGCAGCATCCCAACGCACATTTCCCCATAAGCAAGCACTAGTTGGTTTTCAAAATTTGAGACCCTGTTCTGTTTTGTAATTCAGTTCATGTGTAGTTAAATTTACACTCCGTGTATTAGTGATATCTTATGATGTTTCTATTTCTGTGTGATGTAGTTCACGTAGAATCACCATACCTGCATCCACTCACTATGCCGCTACGGGCCTGATGACACAGATTTCATTGCTGAGTGATATTGCATTGCACGTACGTGCCACAACTTCTTTATCCATTTTTTGCTTTCTGGGATATTTACCTGGTACTGTAGACGAGCTTCTTGGGAACACAGCCGTCCCAAATTTTGGGGTGGATCTCTGTTTTTGATTTTAATTTCCCTAAGCAAGAGGACCATAAGTGCAATTGCCATAAGCTGTGTTCCTTTATTTCTTACGTGTTTCAGGAAACACCATACACTTCTCCAGGGTGGCTGTTGGCAATTTACATCATCCCAATCAGCATAACAAGGCTCCCTGTTCTCCATATCCTGTCTTACCTTTCTGGATTTTACACTTTTTTCAGATGGCCCTTTTGCCAGGGGGGCAGTGAGACTACATTGTAGTGCAGATTTCCTTTACAGTCTTGCTTGGTTGGCCAAAAAGTGCATATGCGTTTTTTCCTGAATATATTCAGGAAAAAACGCATACGCCCTTTTTGGCCAAGTGCATCATTGTCCACTTTGTGCCTCTTTTCCTATGCTTTCAGGGCAATTCCAATCTACCACCTGCAATCGTTTTCCTGAAATTCTGCCCCGCTTTCAAGTCCCCTTCGCAGGCTTACTTCAATATACTTTTGGAAGATAGCTGTCATTTATAACTCTGCAGGTTTGTGAATTACAGTGCCACTGAGCTCCTTTCTTCAACTCGCTTTCTTGTGAGCTGGGCACAAAACCACAGGATTGTTTCAGGCACTAATCTGTTACCAGCAGGGCACGCTGAGCCTTTGGTTAATTCCTCTTCCTGGTGGGAAATGAGCATTACATTTGCCCGTGCAGACACCTACAGCTAGTCTCTCATTGGTTCTCCCTATTCCTGTTCATCTTGCACAGAAATTGCAAGCTGTGCCAAACAGGACGTTAAAGGCACTGACTCTCCAAGCGGGGAGAGTGTTAGTAAAGCATCTGGAATGGTGAACCCGAGGACCAGGATACGAAAACTGAGATGCATTTTAAATCGATTCCCAATCACTCGGTGGACCATACTGTGGGTTTCCCATGCATGTTTTAGCTGGAGGAAGAATCCCTTGAACCTGAAGTGTTGGGACCCATGGAATAGGTACCATGCAGTATGACTTCAAAGGGTGTGCATTTGCTCACCTAAACTCACCAATGCTATCAGCCTGAAGTGTCCAGCCTTATGTCTCAACCAGCTGTGGGTGTAGATGTGGTCAATCCCGGTTGCATCACATGCCCTGAGTGAATTATTTAAGAATTGCTCTCTATTTCACTGTCTTTGTGTTTTGTTTTCGAAATTTATTTTGATAATGGGATTTATCGGATTTTCACTGCTGCGTTTCGGCCGCTGTACACACGCTTGATTCTCTTACAGAGACATATATATCCATGGGTTTTAAGATTCTTCCTAGTCAGGTATATTCTTAGGCGTTGAATATGTGGTGTTGAGTCCATTTCGTTGAGCAAGGAGTAGGTCTTGTCTATTACATATTTGGCTTATGGAATGTTATCTGTGCTAATTTCAGTCTCTGGTTTTATGCAGCACCCCAAGGCACCTTTCCCCATAAGCAAGCACTACTTTGTTTTCTAAATTTGAGACCCTGTTCTGTTTTGTAATTCAGTTCATGTGTAGTCAAGTTTACATTCCGTGTATTAGTGATATCTTATGATGTTTCTTTTTCTGTGTGACGTAGTTCACGTAGAATCACCGTACCTGCATCCACTCACTATGCCGCTATGGGCCTGATGACACAGATTTCATTGCTGAGTGATACTGCATTGCACGTACGTGCCACGACTTCTTTATCCATTTTTTGCTTTCTGGGATATTTACCTGGTACTGTAGACGAGCTTCTTGGGAACACAGCCGTCCCAAACTGTGGGGTGGCTCTCTGTTTTTGATTTTAATTTCCCTAAGGAATAGGGCCATAAGTGCAATTGCCATAGGCTGTGTTGCTTTATTTCTTACATTTTTCAGGAAACACCATACACTTCTCCAGGGTGGCTGTTGGCAATTTACATCCTGCCAATCAGCATAACAAGGCTCCCTGTTCTCCATATCCTGTCCTACCTTTCTGGATTTTACACTTTTTTCAGATGGCCCTCTTGCCCGGGGGGCAGTGAGACTTCATTGTAGTGCAGATTTCCTTTACAGGCTTGCTTGGTTGGCCAAAAAGTGCGTATGCGTTTTTTCCTGAATATATTCAGGAAAATACGCATACGCACTTTTTGGCCAAGTGCATCATTGACGACGTTCTGCCTCTTTTCCTATGCTTTCAGGGCAATTCCAGTCTACCCCCTGCAATCGTTTTCCTGAAATTCTGCTCCGCTTTCAAGTCCCCTTCGCAGGCTTACTTCAATATATTTTTGGAGGATAGCTGCCATTTATAACTCTGCAGTTTTGTGAATTACAGTGCCCCTGAGCTCCTTTCTTCAACTCGCTTTCTTGTGAGCTGGGCAGAAAACCGCAGGATTGCTTCAGGCCCTAATTTTTTTCCAGCAGGGCACACTGAGCCTTTGTTTAATTCCTCTTCCTGGTGGGCAATGAGCGTTACATTTGCCCGTGCAGACACCTACAGCTAGTCTCTCATTGCTTCTCCCTATTCCTGTTCATCTTGCACAGAAATTGCAAGCTGTGCCTAAGAGGAGGTTAAAGGCACTGACTCTCCAAGCGGGGAGAGTGTTAGTAAAGCATCTGGAATGGTGAACCCGAGGACCAGGATACGAAAACTGAGATGCATTTTAAATCGTTTCCCAATCACACAGTGGACCATACTGTGGGTTTCCCATGCATGTTTTAGCTGGAGGACGAATCCCTTGAACCTGAAGTGTTGGGACCCATGGAATAGGTACCATGCAGTATGACTTCAAAGTGTCTGCATTTGCTCACCGAAACTCACCAATGCTATCATCCTGAAGTGTCCAGCCTTATGTCTCAACCAGCTCTGGGTGTAGATGTGGTCAATCCCGGTTGAATCACATGCCCTGAGTGAATTATTTAAGAATTGCTCTCTATTTCACTGTCTTTGTGTTTTGTTTTCGAAATTTATTTTGATAATAGGATTTATCGGATTTTCACTGCTGCGTTTCGGCCGCTGTACACACGCTTGATTCTCTTACGGAGACATATATATCCATGGGTTTTAAGATTCTTCCTAGTCATGTATATTCTTAGGCGTTGAATATGTGGTGTTGAGTCCATTTCGTTGAGCAAGGAGTAGGTCTTTTCTATTACATATTTGGCTTATGGAATGTTATCTGTGCTAATTTCAGTCTCTGGTTTTATGCAGCACCCCAAGGCACCTTTCCCCATAAGCAAGCACTAGTTTGTTTTCTAAATTTGAGACCCTGTTCTGTTTTGTAATTCAGTTCATGTGTAGTCAAGTTTACATTCCGTGTATTAGTGATATCTTATGATGTTTCTTTTTCTGTGTGACGTAGTTCACGTAGAATCACCGTACCTACATCCACTCACTATGCCGCTATGGGCCTGATGACACAGATTTCATTGCTGAGTGATACTGCATTGCACGTACGTGCCACAACTTCTTTATCCATTTTTTGCTTTCTGGGATATTTACCTGGTACTGTAGACGAGCTTCTTGGGAACACAGCCGTCCCAAACTGTGGGGTGGCTCTCTGTTTTGATTTTAATTTCCCTAAGGAATAGGACCATAAGTGCAATTGCCATAGGCTGTGTTGCTTTATTTCTTACGTTTTTCAGGAAACACCATACACTTCTCCAGGGTGGCTGTTGGCAATTTACATCTTGCCAATCAGCATAACAAGGCTCCCTGTTCTCCATATCCTGTCCTACCTTTCTGGATTTTACACATTTTTCAGATGGCCCTTTTGCCCGGGGGGCAGTGAGACTTCATTGTAGTGCAGATTTCCTTTACAGGCTTGCTTGGTTGGCCAAAAAGGGCGTATGCGTTTTTTCCTGAATATATTCAGGAAAAAACGCATACGCCCTTTTTGGCCAAGTGCATCATTGTCAACATTCTGCCTCTTTTCCTATGCTTTCTGGGCAATTCCAGTCTACCCCCTGCAATCGTTTTCCTGAAATTCTGCCCCGCTTTCCAGTCCCCTTCGCAGGCTTACTTCAATATACTTTTGGGAGATAGCTGTCATTTATAACTGTGCAGGTTTGTGAATTACAGTGCCACTGAGCTCCTTTCTTCAACTCGCTTTCTTGTGAGCTGGGCACAAAACCGCAGGAATGCTTCAGGCCCTAATCTGTTTCCAGCAGGGCACACTGAGCCTTTGTTTAATTCCTCTTCCTGGTGGGCAATGAGCGTTACATTTGCCCGTGCAGACACCTACAGCTAGTCTCTCATTGGTTCTCCCTATTCCTGTTCATCTTGCACAGAAATTGCAAGCTGTGCCAAAGAGGAGGTTAAAGGCAATGACTCTCCAAGCGGGGAGAGTGTTAGTAAAGCATCTGGAATGGTGAACCCGAGGACCAGGATACGAAAACGGAGATGCATTTTAAATCGTTTCCCAATCACACGGTGGACGATACTCTGGGTTTCCCATGCATGTTTTAGCTGGAGGAAGAATCCCTTGAACCTGGAGAGTTGGGACCCATGGAATGGGTACCATGCAGTATGACTTCAAAGGGCCTGAATTTGCTCACCGAAACTCACCAATGCTATCAGCCTGAAGTGTCCAGCCTTATGTCTCAACCAGCTCTGGGTGTAGATGTGGTCAATCCCGGTTGCATCACATGCCCTGAGTGAATTATTTAAGAATTGCTCTCTATTTCACTGTCTTTGTGTTTTGGTTTCGAAATTTATTTTGATAATGGGATTTATCGGATTTTCCCTGCTGCGTTTCGGCCGCTGTACACACGCTTGATTCTCTTACGGAGACATATATATCCATGGGTTTTAAGATTCTTCCTAGTCAGGTATATTCCTAGGCGTTGAATATGTGGTGTTGGGTCCATTTCGTTGAGCAAGGAGTAGGTCTTGTCTATTACATATTTGGCTTATGGAAAGTTATCTGTGCTAATTTCAGTCTCTGGTTTTATGCAGCACCCAAACGCACCTTTCCCCATAAGCAAGCACTAGTTTGTTTTCTAAATTTGAGACCCTGTTCTGTTTTGTAATTCAGTTCATGTGTAGTCAAGTTTACATTCCGTGTATTAGTGATATCTTATGATGTTTCTTTTTCTGTGTGACGTAGTTCACGTAGAATCACCGTACCTGCATCCACTCACTATGCCGCTATGGGCCTGATGACACAGATTTCATTGCTGAGTGATACTGCATTGCACGTACGTGCCACAACTTCTTTATCCATTTTTTGCTTTCTGGGATATTTACCTGGTACTGTAGACGAGCTTCTTGGGAACACAGCCGTCCCAAACTGTGGGGTGGCTCTCTGTTTTGATTTTAATTTCCCTAAGGAATAGGACCATAAGTGCAATTGCCATAGGCTGTGTTGCTTTATTTCTTACGTTTTTCAGGAAACACCATACACTTCTCCAGGGTGGCTGTTGGCAATTTACATCCTGCCAATCAGCATAACAAGGCTCCCTGTTCTCCATATCCTGTCCTACCTTTCTGGATTTTACACATTTTTCAGATGGCCCTTTTGCCCGGGGGGCAGTGAGACTTCATTGTAGTGCAGATTTCCTTTACAGGCTTGCTTGGTTGGCCAAAAAGGGCGTATGCGTTTTTTCCTGAATATATTCAGGAAAAAACGCATACGCCCTTTTTGGCCAAGTGCATCATTGTCAACATTCTGCCTCTTTTCCTATGCTTTCTGGGCAATTCCAGTCTACCCCCTGCAATCGTTTTCCTGAAATTCTGCCCCGCTTTCCAGTCCCCTTCGCAGGCTTACTTCAATATACTTTTGGGAGATAGCTGTCATTTATAACTGTGCAGGTTTGTGAATTACAGTGCCACTGAGCTCCTTTCTTCAACTCGCTTTCTTGTGAGCTGGGCACAAAACCGCAGGAATGCTTCAGGCCCTAATCTGTTTCCAGCAGGGCACACTGAGCCTTTGTTTAATTCCTCTTCCTGGTGGGCAATGAGCGTTACATTTGCCCGTGCAGACACCTACAGCTAGTCTCTCATTGGTTCTCCCTATTCCTGTTCATCTTGCACAGAAATTGCAAGCTGTGCCAAAGAGGAGGTTAAAGGCAATGACTCTCCAAGCGGGGAGAGTGTTAGTAAAGCATCTGGAATGGTGAACCCGAGGACCAGGATACGAAAACGGAGATGCATTTTAAATCGTTTCCCAATCACACGGTGGACGATACTCTGGGTTTCCCATGCATGTTTTAGCTGGAGGAAGAATCCCTTGAACCTGGAGAGTTGGGACCCATGGAATGGGTACCATGCAGTATGACTTCAAAGGGCCTGAATTTGCTCACCGAAACTCACCAATGCTATCAGCCTGAAGTGTCCAGCCTTATGTCTCAACCAGCTCTGGGTGTAGATGTGGTCAATCCCGGTTGCATCACATGCCCTGAGTGAATTATTTAAGAGTTGCTCTCTATTTCACTGTCTTTGTGTTTGATTTCGAAATTTATTTTGATAATGGGATTTATCGGATTTTCACTGCTGCGTTTCGGCCGCTGTACACACGCTTGATTCTCTTACGGAGACATATATATCCATGGGTTTTAAGATTCTTCCTAGTCAGGTATATTCCTAGGCGTTGAATATGTGGTGTTGGGTCCATTTCGTTGAGCAAGGAGTAGGTCTTGTCTATTACATATTTGGCTTATGGAATGTTATCTGTGCTAATTTCAGTCTCTGGTTTTATGCAGCACCCCAAGGCACCTTTCCCCATAAGCAAGCACTAGTTGGTTTTCTAAATTTGAGACCCTGTTCTGTTTTGTAATTCAGTTCATGTGTAGTCAAGTTTACATTCCGTGTATTAGTGATATCTTATGATGTTTCGTTTTCTGTGTGACGTAGTTCACGTAGAAGCACCGTACCTGTATCCACTCACTATGCCGCTACGGGCCTGATGACACAGATTTCATTGCTGAGTGATATTGCATTGCACGTACGTGCCACAACTTCTTTATCCATTTTTGCTTTCTGGGATATTTACCTGGTACTGTAGACGAGCTTCTTGGGAACACAGCCGTCCCAAATATTGGGGTGGCTGTCTGTTTTTGATTTTAATTTCCGTAAGCTATAGGACCATAAGTGGAAGTGCCATAGGCTGTGTTGCTTTGTTTCTTACGTGTTTCAGGAAACACCATACACTTCTCCAGGGTGGCTGCTGGCAATTTACATCCTGCCAATCAGCATAACAAGGCTCCCTGTTCTCCATATCCTGTCCTACCTTTCTGGATTTTACACTTTTTTCAGATGGCCCTTTTGCCCGGGGGGCAGTGAGACTTCATTGTAGTGCAGATTTCCTTTACAGGCTTGCTTGGTTGGCCAAAAAGGGCGTATGCGTTTTTTACTGAATATATTCAGGAAAAAACGCATACGCCCTTTTTGGCCAAGTGCATCATTGTCGACGTTCTGCCTCTTTTCCTATGCTTTCTGGGCAATTCCAGTCTACCCCCTGCAATCCTTTTTCGGAAATTCTGCCCCGCTTTCCAGTCCCCTTCGCAGGCTTACTTCAATATATTTTTGGAGGATAGCTGTCATTTATAACTCTGCAGTTTTGTGAATTACAGTGCCCCTGGGCTCCTTTCTTCAACTCGCTTTCCGGTGAGCTGAGCCCAAAACCGCAGGATTGCTTCAGGCCCTAATCTGTTTCTGGCAGGGCATGCTGAGCCTTTGGTTAATTCCTCTTCCTGGTGGGAAATGAGCGTTACATTTGCCCGTGCAGACACCTACATCTAGTCTCACATTGCTTCTCTTATTCCTGTTCATCTTGCACAGAAATTGCAAGCTGTGCCAAATACGAGGTTAAAGGCACTGACTCTCCAAGCGGGGAGATTGTTAGTAAAGCATCTGGAATTGTGAACCCGAGGACCAGGATACGAAAACTGAGATGCATTTTAAATCGTTTCCCAATCACACGGTGGACCATACTGTGGGTTTCCCATGCATGTTTTAGCTGGAGGAAGAATCCCTTGAACCTGAAGAGTTGGGACCCATGGAATAGGTACCATGCAGTATGACTTCAAAGGGTCTGCATTTGCTCACCGAAACTCACCAATGCTATCAGCCTGAAGTGTCCAGCCTTATGTCTCAACCAGCTCTGGGTGTAGATGTGTTAAATCGCGGTTGCATCACATGCCCTGAGTGAATTATTTAAGAATTGCTCTCTATTTCACTGTCTTTGTGTTTTGTTTTTGAAATTTATTTTGATAATGGGATTTATCGGATTTTCACTGCTGTGTTTATGCCGCTGTACACACGCTTGATTCTCTTACGGAGACATATATATCCATGGGTTTTAAGATTCTTCCTAGTCAGGTATATTCCTAGGCGTTGAATATGTGGTGTTGAGTCCATTTCGTTGAGCAAGGAGTAGGTCTTGTCTATTACATATTTGGCTTTTGGAATGTTATCTGTGCTAATTTCAGTGTCTGGTTTTATGCAGCACCCTAAGGCACCTTTCCCCATAAGCAAGCACTAGTTGGTTTTCTAAATTTGAGACCCTGTTCTGTTTTGTAATTCAGTTCATGTGTAGTCAAGTTTACATTCCGTGTATTAGTGATATCTTATGATGTTTCTTTTTCTGTATGACGTACTTCACGTAGAATCACCATACCTGCATCCACTCACTATGCCGCTACCGGCCTGATGACACAGATTTCATTGCTGAGAGATATTGCTTTGCATGTACGTGCCACAACTTCTTTATCCATTTTTTGCTTTCTGGGATATTTACCTGGTACTGTAGACGAGCTTCTTGGGAACACAGCCGTCCCAAACTTTGGGGTTGCTCTCTGTTTTTGATTTTAATTTCCCTAAGCAATAGGACCATAAGTGCAATTGCCATAGGCTGTGTTGCTTTATTTCTTACGTGTTTCAGGAAACACCATACACTTCTCCAGGGTGGCTGTTCACAATTTACATCGTGCCAAGCAGCATAACAAGGCTCCCTGTTCTCCATATCCTGTCCTAACTTTCTGGATTTTACACTTTTTTCAGATGGCCCTTTTGCCCGGGGGGCAGTGAGACTTCATTGGAGTGCAGATTTCCTTTACAGGCTTGCTTGGTTGGCCAAAAAGGGCGTATGCGTTTTTTCCTGAATATATTCAGGAAAAAACGCATACGCCCTTTTTGGCCAAGTGCATCATTGTCGACGTTCTGCCTCTTTTCCTATGCTTTCAGGGCAATTCCAGTCTACCCCCTGCAATCGTTTTCCTGAAATTCTGCCCCGCTTTCAAGTCCCATTCGCAGGCTTACTTCAATATATTTTTGGAGGATAGTTGTCATTTATAACTCTGCAGGTTTGTGAATTACAGTGCCCCTGAGCTCCTTTCTTCAACTCGCTTTCTTGTGAGCTGGGCACAAAACCGCAGGATTGCTTCAGGCCCTAATCTGTTTCCAGCAGGGCACACTGAGCCTTTGTTTAATTCCTCTTCCTGGTGGGCAATGAGCGTTACATTTGCCCGTGCAGACACCTACAGCTAGTCTCTCATTGGTTCTCCCTATTCCTGTTCATCTTGCACAGAAATTGCAAGCTGTGCCAAAGAGGAGGTTAAAGGCACTGACTCTCCAAGCGGGGAGAGTGTTAGTAAAGCATCTGGAATGGTGAACCCGAGTACGAGGATACGAAAACTGAGATGTATTTTAAATCATTTCCCAATCACACGGTGGATGATACTCTGGGTTTCCCATGCATGTTTTAGCTGGAGGAAGAATGCCTTGAACCTGTAGAGTTGGGACCCATGGAATGGGTATCATGCAGTATGACTTCAAAGGGTCTGCATTTGCTCACCGAAACTCACCAATGCTATCAGCCTGAAGTGTCCAGCCTTATGTCTCAACCAGCTCTGGGTGTAGATGTGGTCAATCCCGGTTGCATCACATGCCCTGAGTGAATTATTTAAGAATTGCTCTCTATTTCACTGTCTTTGTGTTTTGTTTTCGAAATTTATTTGATAATGGCATTTATCGGATTTTCACTGCTGCGTTTCGGGCGCTGTACACACGCTTGCTTCTCTTACAGAGACATATATATCCATGGGTTTTAAGATTCTTCCTAGTCAGGTATATTCCTAGGCGTTGAATATGTGGTGTTGGGTCCATTTCGTTGAGCAAGGAGTAGGTCTTGTCTATTACATATTTGGCTTATGGAAAGTTATCTGTGCTAATTTCAGACTCTGGTTTTATGCAGCACCCCAAGGCACCTTTCCCCATAAGCAAGCACTAGTTGGTTTTCTAAATTTGAGACCCTGTTCTGTTTTGTAATTCAGTTCATGTGTAGTCAAGTTTACATTCCGTGTATTAGTGATATCTTATGATGTTTCTTTTTCTGTGTGACGTAGTTCACGTAGAATCACCGTACCTGCATCCACTTACTATGCCGCTACGGGCCTGATGACACAGATATCATTGCTGAGTGATATTGCATTGCACGTACGTGCCAGCACTTCTTTATCCATTTTTTGCTTTCTGGGATATTTACCTGATACTGTAGACGAGCTTCTTGTGAACACAGCCGTCCCAAATATTGGGGTGGCTGTCTGTTTTTGATTTTAATTTCCGTAAGCTATAGGCCCATAAGTGGAAGTGCCATAGGCTGTGTTGCTTTGTTTCTTACATGTTTCAGGAAACACCATACACTTCTCCAGGGTGGCTGCTGGCAATTTACATACTGCCAATCAGCATAACAAGGCTCCCTGTTCTCCATATCCTGTCCAACCTTTCTGGATTTTATACTTTTTTCAGATGGCCCTTTTGCCCATGGGGCAGTGAGACTACATTTTTGTGCAGATTTCCTTTACAGGCTTGCTTGGTTGGCCAAAAAGGGCGTATGCGTTTTTTCCTGAATATATTCAGGAAAAAATGCATACGCCCTTTTTGGCCAAGTGCATCATTGTCGACGTTCTGCCTCTTTTCCTATGCTTTCAGGGCAATTCCAGTCTACCCCCTGCAATCGTTTTCCTGAAATTCTGCCCCGCTTTCAAGTCCCCTACGCAGGCTTACTTCAATATATTTTTGGAGGATAGCTGTCATTTATAACTCTGCAGGTTTGTGAATTACAGTGCCCCTGAGCTCCTTTCTTCAACTCGCTTTCTTGTGAGCTGGGCACAAAACCGCAGGATTGCTTCAGGCCCTAATCTGTTTCTGGCAGGGCATGCTGAGCCTTTGTTTAATTCCTCTTCCTGGTGGGAAATGAGCGTTACATTTGCCCGTGCAGACACCTATAGCTAGTCTCTCATTGGTTCTCCCTATTCCTGTTCATCTTGCACAGAAATTGCAAGCTGTGCCAAACAGGAGGTTAAAGGCACTGACTCTCCAAGCAGGGAGAGTGTTAGTAAAGCGTCTGGAATGGTGAACCCGAGGACCAGGATACGAAAACGGAGATGCATTTTAAATCTTTCCCAATCACACGGTGGACCATACTGTGGGTTTCCCATGCATGTTTTAGCTGGAGGAAGAATCCCTTGAACCTGAGGAGTTGGGACCCATGGAATGGGTACCATGCAGTATGACTTCAAAGGGTCTGCATTTGCTCACCGAAATTCACCAATGCTATCAGCCTGAAGTGTCCAGCCTTATGTCTAAACCAGCTCTGGGTGTAGATGTGGTCAATCCCGGTTGCATCACATGTCCTGAGTGAATTATTTAAGAATTGCTCTCTATTTCACTGTCTTTGTGTTTTGTTTTCGAAATTTATTTTGATAATGGGATTTATCGGATTTTCACTGCTGCGTTTCGGCCGCTGTACACACGCTTGATTCTCTTACGGAGACATATATATCCATGGGTTTTAAGATTCTTCCTAGTCAGGTATATTCCTAGGCATTGAATATGTGGTGTTGGGTCAATTTCGTTGAACAAGGAGTAGGTCTTGTCTATTACATATTTGGCTTATGGAAAGTTATCTGTGCTAATTTCAGTCTCTGGTTTTATGCAGCACCCCAAGGCACCTTTCCCCATAAGCAAGCACTAGTTGGTTTTCTAAATTTGAGACCCTGTTCTGTTTTGTAATTCAGTTCATGTGTAGTCAAGTTTACATTCCGTGTATTAGTGATATCTTATGATGTTTCTTATTCTGTGTGACGTAGTTCACGTAGAATCACCGTACCAGCATCCACTCACTATGCCCCTACGGGCCTGATGACACAGATTTCATTGCTGAGTGATACTTCATTGCACGTACGTGCCACAACTTCTTTATCCATTTTTTGCTTTCTGGGATATTCACCTGGTACTGTAGACGAGCTTCTTGGGAACACAGCCGTCCCAAACTTTGGGGTGGCTCTCTATTTGTGATTTTAATTTCCCTAAGGAATAGGACCATAAGTGCAATTGCCATAGGCTGTGTTGCTTTATTTCTTACGTGTTTCAGGAAACACCATACACTTCTCCAGGGTGGCTGTTGGCAATTTACATCCTGCCAATCAGCATACCAAGGCTCCCTGTTCTCCATATCCTGTCCTACCTTTGTGGATTTTACACTTTTTTCAGATGGCCCTTTTGCCCGGGGGGGCAGTGAGACTTCATTGTAGTGCAGATTTCCTTTACAGGATTGCTTGCTTGGCCAAAAAGGGCGTATGCGTTTTTTCCTGAATATATATTTTTCCTGAATATATTCAGGAAAAAACGCATACGCCCTTTTTGGCCAAGTGCATCATTGTCGACGTTGTGCCTCTTTTCCTATGCTTTCAGTGCAATTCCAGTCAACCCCATTCAGTCGTTTTCCTGAAATTCTGCCCCGCTTTCAAGTCCCCTTCGCAGGCTTACTTCAATATATTTTTGGAGAATAGCTGTCAATTATAACTCTGCAGGTTTGTGAATTACAGTGCCCCTGAGCTCCTTTCTTCAACTCGCTTTCTTGTGAGCTGGGCACAAAACCGCAGGATTGCTTCAGGCCCTAATCTGTTTCCAGCAGGGCACACTGAGCCTTTGTTTAATTCCTCTTCCTGGTGGGCAATGAGTGTTACATTTGCCCGTGCAGACCCCTACAGCTAGTCTCTCATTGGTTCTCCCTATTCCTGTTCATCTTGCACAGAAATTGCAAACTGTGCCAAACAGGAGGTTAAAGGCACTGACTCTCCAAGTGGGGAGAGTGTTAGTAAAGCATCTGGAATGGTGAACCCGAGGACCAGGATACGAAAACTGAGATGCATTTTAAATCGTTTCCCAATCACACGGTGGACGATACTCTGGGTTTCCCATGCATGTTTTAGCTGGAGGAAGAATGCCTTGAACCTGGAGAGTTGGCACCCATGGAATGGGTAGCATGCAGTATGACTTCAAAGGGTCTGCATTTACTCACCGAAACTCACCAATGCTATCAGCCTGAAGTGTCCAGCCTTATGTCTCAACCAGCTCTGGGTGTAGATGTGGACAATCCCGGTTGCATCACATGCCCTGAGTGAATTATTTAAGAATTGCTCTCTATTTCACTGTCTTTGTGTTTTGTTTTCGAAATTTATTTTGATAATGGGATTTATCGGGTTTTCACTGCTGCGTTTCGGCCGCTGTACACACGCTTGATACTCTTACGGAGACATATATATCCATGGGTTTTAAGATTCTTCCTAGTCAGGTATATTCCTAGGCATTGAATATGTGGTGTTGGGTCCATTTCGTTGAGCAAGGAGTAGGTCTTGTCTATTACATATTTGGCTTATGGAATGTTATCTGTGCTAATTTCAGTTTGTGGTTTTATGCAGCACCCCAAGGCACCTTTCCCCATAAGCAAGCACTAGTTGGTTTTCTAAATTTGAGACCCTGTTCTGTTTTGTAATTCAGTTCATGTGTAGTCAAGTTTACATTCCGTGTATTAGTGATATCTTATGATGTTTCTTTTTCTGTGTGACGTAGTTCACGTAGAATCACCGTACCTGCATCCACTTACTATGCCGCTACGGGCCTGATGACACAGATATAATTGCTGAGTGATATTGCATTGCACGTACGTGCCACAACTTCTTTATCCATTTTTTGCTTTCTGGGATATTTACCTGATACTGTAGACGAGCTTCTTGTGAACACAGCCGTCCCAAATATTGGGGTGGCTGTCTGTTTTTGATTTTATTTTCCATAAGCTATAGGACCATAAGTGGAAGTGCCATAGGCTGTGTTGCTTTGTTTCTTACATGTTTCAGGAAACACCATACACTTCTCCAGGGTGGCTGCTGGCAATTTACATCCTGCCAATCAGCACAACAAGGCTCCCTGTTCTCCATATCCTGTCCAAACTTTCTGGATTTTATACTTTTTTCAGATGGCCCTTTTGCCCGGGGGGCAGTGAGACTTCATTGTAGTGCAGATTTCCTTTACAGGCTTGCTTGGTTGGCCAAAAAGGGCATATGCGTTTTTTCCTGAATATATTCAGGAAAAAACGCATACGCCCTTTTTGACCAAGTGCATCATTGTCGACGTTGTCCCTCTTTTCCTATGCTTTCAGGGCAATTCCAGTCTACCCCCTGCAATCGTTTTCCTGAAATTCTGCCCCGCTTTCAAGTCCCCTTCGCAGGCTTACTTCAATATATTTTTGGAGGATAGCTGTCATTTATAACTCTGCAGGTTTGTGAATTACAGTGCCCCTGAGCTCCTTTCTTCAACTCGCTTTCTTGTGAGCTGGGCACAAAACCGCAGGATTGCTTCAGGCCCTAATCTGTTTTCGGCAGGGCACGCTGAGCCTTTGTTTAATTCCTCTTTCTGGTGGGAAATGAGCGTTATATTTGCCCGTGCAGACACCTACAGCTAGTCTCTCATTGGTTCTCCCTATTCCTGTTCATCTTGCACAGAAATTGCAAGCTGTGCCAAACAGGAGGTTAAAGGCACTGACTCTCCAAGTGGGGAGAGTGTTAGTAAAGCATCTGGAATTGTGAACCCGAGGACCAGGATACGAAAACTGAGATGCATTTTAAATCGTTTCCCAATCACACGGTGGACGATACTCTGGGTTTCCATGCATGTTTTAGCTGGAGGAAGAATCCCTTGATCCTGGAGAGTTTGGAGCCATGGAATGGGTACCATGCAGTATGACTTCAAAGGGTCTGCATTTGCTCACCGAAACTCACCAATGCTATCAGCCTGAACTGTCCAGCCTTATGTCTCAAACAGCTCTGGGTGTAGATGTGGTCAATACCGGTTGCATCACCTGCCCTGAGTGAATTATTTAAGAATTGCTCTCTATTTCACTGTCTTTGTGTTTTGTTTTCGAAATTTATTTTGATAATGGGATTTATCGGATTTTCACTGCTGCGTTTCGGCCGCTGTACACACGCTTGAATCTCTTACGGAGACATATATATCCATGGGTTTTAAGATTCTTCCTAGTCAGGTATATTCCTAGGCGTTGAATATGTGGTGTTGGGTCCATTTCGTTGAGCAAGGAGTAGGTCTTGTCTATTACATATTTGGCTTATGGAAAGTTATCTGTGCTAATTTCAGTCTCTGGTTTTATGCAGCACCCCAAGGCACCTTTTCCCATAAGCAAGCACTAGTTGGTTTTCTAAATTTGAGACCCTGTTCTGTTTTGTAATTCAGTTCATGTGTAGTCAAGTTTACATTCCGTGTATTAATGATATCTTATGATGTTTCTTTTTATGTGTGACGTAGTTCACGTAGAATCACCGTACCTGCATCCACTCACTATGCTGCTACGGGCCTGAAGACACAGATTTCATTTCTGAGTGATATTGCATTGTACGTACATGCCACAACTTCTTTATCCATATTTTGCTTTCTGGGATATTTACCTGATACTGTAGACGAGCTTCTTGTGAACACAGCCGTCCCAAATATTGGGGTGGCTGTCTGTTTTTGATTTCAATTTCCGTAAGCTATAGGACCATAAGTGGAAGTGCCATAGGCTGTGTTGCTTTGTTTCTTACGTGTTTCAGGAAACACCATACACTTCTCCAGGGTGGCTGCTGGCAATTTACATCCTGACAATCAGCATAACAAGGCTCCCTGTTCTCCATATCCTGTCCTACCTTTCTGGATTTTACACTTTTTTCAGATGGCCCTCTTGCCAGGGGGGCAGTGAGACTTCATTGTAGTGCAGATTTCCTTTACAGGCTTGCTTGGTTGGCCAAAAAGGGCGTATGCGTTTTTACCTGAATATATTCAGGAAAAAACGCATACGCCCTTTTTGGCCAAGTGCATCATTGTCGACGTTCTGCCTCTTTTCCTATGCTTTCAGGGCAATTGCAGTCTACCCCCTGCAATCGTTTTCCTGAAATTCTTCCCCGCTTTCAATTCCCCTTCGCAGGCTTACTTCAGTGTACTTTTGGAAGATAGCTGTCATTTATAACTCTGCAGGTTTGTGAATTACAGTGCCCCTGAGCTCCTTTCTTCAACTCGCTTTCTTGTGAGCTGGGCACAAAACCGCATGATTGCTTCAGGCCCTAATCTGTTTCCAGCAGGGCACACTGAGCCTTTGTTCAATTCCTCTTCCTGGTGGGTAATGAGCGTTACATTTGCCCGTGCAGACACCTACAGCTAGTCTCTCATTGGTTCTCCCTATTCCTGTTCATCTTGCATAGAAATTGCAAGCTGTGCCAAAGAGGAGGTTAAAGGCACTGACTCTCCAAGCGGGGAGACTGTTAGTAAAGCATCTGGAATGGTGAACCCGAGGATCAGGATACGAAAACTGAGATGCATTTTAAATCGTTTCCCAATCACACGGTGGACGATACTCTGGGTTTCCCATGCATGTTTTATCTGGAGGAAGAATCCCTTGAACCTGGAGAGTTGGGACCCATGGAATGGTTACCATGCACTATGACTTCAAAGGGTTTGCATTTGCTCACCGAAACTCACCAATGTTATCAGCCTGAAGTGTCCAGCCTTATGTCTCAACCAGCTCTGGGTGTAGATGTGGTCAATCCCGGTTGCATCACATGCCCTGAGTGAATTATTTAAGAATTGCTCTCTATTTCACTGTCTTTGTGTTTTGTTTTTGAAATTTATTTTGATAATGCGATTTATCGGATTTTCACTGCTGCGTTTATGCCGCTGTACACATGCTTGATTCTCTTACGGAGACATATAAATCCATGGGTTTTAAGATACTTCCTAGTCAGGTATATTCCTAGGCGTTCAATATGTGGTGTTGAGTCCATTTCGTTGAGCAAGGAGTAGGTCTTGTCTATTACATATTTGGCTTATGGAATGTTATCTGTGCTAATTTCAGTCTCTGGTTTTATGCAGCACCCCAAGGCACCTTTCCCCATAAGCAAGCACTAGTTGGTTTTCTAAATTTGAGACCCTGTTCTGTTTTGTAATTCAGTTCATGTGTAGTCAAGTTTACATTCCGTGTATTAGTGATATCTTATGATGTTTCTTTTTCTGTGTGACGTAGTTCACGTAGAATCACCGTACCTGCATCCACTCACTATGCCGCTACGGGCCTGATGACACAGATTTCATTGTTGAGTGATATTGCATTGCACGTACGTGCCACAACTTCTTTATCCATTTTTTGCTTTCTGGGATATTTACCTGACACTGTAGACGAGCTTCTTGGGGACACAGGCGTCCCAAACTTTGGGGTGGCTCTCTGTTTTTGATTTTAATTTCCCTAAGCAATAGGACCATAAGTGCAATTGCCATAGGCTGTGTTGCTTTATTTCTTACTTGTTTCACGAAACACCATACACTTCTCCAGGGTGGCTGCTGGCAATTTACATCCTGCCCATCAGCATAACAAGGCTCCCTCTTCTCCATATCCTGTCCTACCTTTCTGGATTTTACACTTTTTTCAGATGGCCCTTTTGCCCGGGGGGCAGTGAGACTTCATTGTAGTGCAGATTTCCTTTACAGGCTTGCTTGGTTGGCCAAAAAGGGCGTATGCGTTTTTTCCTGAATATATTCAGGAAAAAACGCATACGCCCTTTTTGGCCAAGTGCATCATTGTCGACGCTGTGCCTCTTTTCCTATGCTTTCAGGGCAATTCCAGTCTACCCCCTGCAATCGTTTTCCTGAAATTCTGCCCCGCTTTCAAGTCCCCTTCGCAGGCTTACTTCAATATATTTTTGGAGGATAGCTGTCATTTATAACTCTGCAGGTTTGTGAATTACAGTGTCCCTGAGCTCCTTTCTTCAACTGGCTTTCTTGTGAGCTGGGCACAAAACCGCAGGATTGCTTCAGGCCCTAATCTGTTTCCAGCAGGGCACACTGAGCCTTTGTTTAATTCCACTTCCTGTGGGCAATGAGCATTACATTTGCCCGTGCAGACACCTACAGCTAGTCTCTCATTGGTTCTCCCTATTCCTGTTCATCTTGCACAGAAATTGCAAGCTGTGCCAAAGAGGAGGTTAAAGGAACTGACTCTCCTAGCGGGGAGAGTGTTAGTAAAGCATCTGGAATGGTGAACCCGAGTACCGGGATACGAAAACTGAGATGTATTTTAAATCATTTCCCAATCACACGGTGGACTATACTCTGGGTTTCCCATGCATGTTTTAGCTGGAGGAAGAATGCCTTGAACCTGGAGAGTTGGGACCCATGGAATGGGTATCATGCAGTATGACTTCAAAGGGTCTGCATTTGCTCACCGAAACTCACCAATGCTATCAGCCTGAAGTGTCCAGCCTTATGTCTCAACCAGCTCTGGGTGTAGATGTGGTCAATCCCGGTTGCATCACATGCCCTGAGTGAATTATTTAAGAATTGCTCTCTATTTCACTGTCTTTGTGTTTTGTTTTCGAAATTTATTTTGATAATGGGATTTATCGGATTTTCACTGCTGCGTTTGGGCCGCTGTACACACGCTTGATTCTCTTAAGGAGACATATATATCCATGGGTTTTAAGATTCTTCCTAGTCAGGTATATTCCTAGGCGTTGAATATGAGGTGTTGAGTCCATTTCGTTGAGCAAGGAGTAGGTCTTGTCTATTAAATATTTGGCTTATGGAATGTTATCTGTGCTAATTTCAGTCTCTGGTTTTATGCAGCACCCAAAGGCACCTTTCCCCATAAGCAAGCACTAGTTGGTTTTCTAAATTTGAGACCCTGTTCTGTTTTGTAATTCAGTTCATGTGTAGTCAAGTTTACATTCCGTGTATTAGTGATACCTTATGATGTTTCTTTTTCTGTGTGACGTAGTTCACGAAGAATCACCGTACCTGCATCCACTCACTATGCCGCTACGGGCCTGATGACACAGATTTCATTGCTGAGTGATATTGCATTGTACGTACGTGCCACAACTTCTTTATCCATTTTTTGCTTTCTGGGATATTTACCTGATACTGTAGACGAGCTTCTTGTGAACACAGCCGTCCCAAATATTGGGGTGGCTGTCTGTTTTTGATTTTAATTTCCGTAAGCTATAGGACCATAAGTGGAAGTGCCATAGGCTGTGTTGCTTTGTTTCTTACGTGTTTCAGGAAACACCATACACTTCTCCAGGGTGGCTGCTGGCAATTTACATCCTGCCAATCAGCATAACAAGGCTCCCTGTTCTCCATATCCTGTCCTACCTTTCTGGATTTTACACTTTTTTCAGATGGCCCTTTTGCCCGGTGGGCAGTGAGACTTCATTTTTGTGCAGATTTCCTTTACAGGCTTGCTTGGTTTGCCAAAAAGGGCGTATGCGTTTTTTCCTGAATATATTCAGGAAAAAACGCATACACCATTTTTGGCCAAGTGCATCATTGTCGACGTTGTGCCTCTTTTCCTATGCTTTCAGTGCAATTCCAGTCTACCCCCTGCAATCGTTTTCCTGAAATTCTGCCCCGCTTTCAAGTCCCCTTCGCAGGCTTACTTCAATATATTTTTGGAGGATAGCTGTCAATTATAACTCTGCAGGTTTGTGAATTACAGTGCCCCTGAGCTCCGTTCTTCAACTCGCTTTCTTGTGAGCTGGGCACAAACCCGCAGGATTGCTTCAGGCCCTAATCTGTTTCCAGCAGGGCACACTGAGCCTTTGTTTAATTCCTCTTCCTGGTGGGCAATGAGGGTTACATTTGCCCGTGCAGACACCTAGAGGTAGTTTCTCATTGGTTCTCCCTATTCCTGTTCATCTTGCACAGAAATTGCAAGCAGTGCCAAACAGGAGGTTAAAGGCACTGACTCTCCAAGCGGGGAGACTGTTAGTAAAGCATCTGGAATGGTGAACCCGAGGACCAGGATACGAAAACTGAGATGCATTTTAAATCGTTTCCCAATCACACGGTGGACGATACTCTGGGTTTCCCATGCATGTTTTAGCTGGAGGAAGAATCCCTTGAACCTGGAGAGTTGGGACCCATGGAATGGGTACCATGCAGTATGACTTCAAAGGGTCTGCATTTGCTCACCGAAACTCACCAATGTTATCAGCCTGAAGTGTCCAGCCTTATGTCTCAACCAGCTCTGGGTGTAGATGTGGTCAATCCCGGTTGCATCACATGCCCTGAGTGAATTATTTAAGAATTGCTCTCTATTTCACTGTCTTTGTGTTTTCTTTTTGAAATTTATTTTGAAAGTGCGATTTATCGGATTTTCACTGCTGCGTTTATGCCGCTGTACACACGCTTGATTCTCTTACGGAGACATAAAAATCCATGGGTTTTAAGATTCTTCCTAGTCAGGTATATTCCTAGGCGTTGAATATGTGGTGTTGAGTCCATTTCGTTGAGCAAGGAGTAGGTCTTGTCTATTACATATTTGGCTTATGGAATGTTATCTGTGCTAATTTCAGTCTCTGGTTTTATGAAGCACCCCAACGCACCTTTCCCCATAAGCAAGCACTAGTTGGTTTTCTAAATTTGAGACCCTGTTCTGTTTTGTAATTCAGTTCATGTGTAGTCAAGTTTACATTCCTTGTATTAGTGATATCTTATGATGTTTCTTTTTATGTGTGACGTAGTTCACGTAGAATCACCGTACCTGCATCCACTCACTATGCCGCTACGTGCCTGATGACACAGATTTCATTGCTGAGTGATACTGCATTGCACGTACGTGCCACAACTTCTTTATCCATTTTTTGCTTTCTGGGATATTTACCTGATACTGTAGACGAGCTTCTTGTGAACACAGCCGTCCCAAATATTGGGGTGGCTGTCTGTTTTTGATTTTAATTTCCGTAAGCTATAGGACCATAAGTGGAAGTGCCATAGGCTGCGCTGCTTTGTTTCTTACGTGTTTCAGGAAACACCATACACTTCTCCAAGGTGGCTGCTGGCAATTTACATCCTGCCAATCAGCATAACAAGGCTCCCTGTCCTCCATATCCTGTCCTACCTTTCTGGATTTTACACTTTTTTCAGATGGCCCTTTTGCCCGGGGGGCAGTGAGACTTCATTGTAGTGCAGATTTCCTTTACAGGCTTGCTTGGTTGGCCAAAAAGGGGGTATGCGTTTTTTCCTGAATATATTCAGGAAAAAACGCATACGCCCTTTTTGGCCAAGTGCATCATTGTCGACGTTGTGCTTCTTTTCCTATGCTTTCAGGGCAATTCCAGTCTACCCCCTGCAATCGTTTTCCTGAAATTCTGCCCCGCTTTCAAGTCCCCTTCGCAGGCTTACTTCAATATATTTTTGGAGGATAGCTGTCATTTATAACTCTGCAGGTTTGTGAATTACAGTGCCCCTGAGCTCCTTTCTTCAGCTCGCTTTCTTGTGAGCTGGGCACAAAACCGCAGGATTGCTTCAGGCCCTAATCTGTTTCCAGCAGGGCACACTGAGCCTTTGTTTCTTTCCTCTTCCTGGTGGGCAATTAGTTACATTTGGCCGTGCAGACACCTACAGCTAGTCTCTCATTGGTTCTCCCTATTCCTGTTCATCTTGCACAGAAATTGCAAACTGTGCCAAAGAGGAGTTTAAAGGCACTGACTCTCCAAGCGGGGAAAGTGTTAGTAAAGCGTCTGGAATGGTGAACCCAAGGACAAGGATTCGAAAACTGAGATCCATTTTAAATCGTTTCCCAATCTCACGGTGTAGCATACACTGTTTTTCCCATGCATGTTTTAGCTGAAGGAAGAATCCCTTGAACCTGGAGTGCTGGGACCCATGGAATGGGTACCATGCAGTATGACTTCAAAGGGTCTGCATTTGCTCACCGAAACTCACCAATGCTATCAGCCTGAAGTGTCCAGCCTTATGTCTCAACCAGCTCTGGTTGTAGATGTGTTAAATCCCGGTTGCATCACATGCCCTGAGTGAATTATTTAAGAATTGCTCTCTATTTCACTGTCTTTGTGTTTTGTTTTTGAAATTTATTTTGATAATGTGATTTATCGGATTTTCACTGCTGCGTTTATGCCGCTGTACACACGCTTGATTCTCTTATGGAGACATAAAAATCCATGGGTTTTAAGATTCTTCCTAGTCAGGTATATTCCTAGGCGTTGAATATGTGGTGTTGAGTCCATTTCGTTGAGCAAGGAGTAGGTCTTGTCTATTACATATTTGGCTTATGGAAAGTTATCTGTGCTAATTTCAGTCTCTGGTTTTATGCAGCACCCCAAGGCACCTTTTCCCATAAGGAAGCACTAGTTGGTTTTCTAAATTTGACACCCTGTTCTGTTTTGTAATTCAGTTAATGTGTAGTCAAGTTTACATTCCGTGTATTAGTGATATGATGTTTCTTTTTCTGTGTGACGTAGTTCACGTAGAATCACCATACCTGCATCCACTCACTATGCCGCTACGGGCCTGATGACACAGATTTCATTGCTGAGTGATATTGCATTGTACGTACGTGCCACAACTTCCTTATCCATTTTTTGCTTTCTTCGATATTTACCTGGTACTGTAGACGAGCTTCTTGTGAACACAGCCGTCCCAAATACTGGGGTGGCTGTCTGTTTTTGATTTTAATTTCCGTAAGCTATAGGACCATAAGTGGAAGTGCCATAGGCTGTGTTGCTTTGTTTCTTACGTGTTTCAGGAAACACCATACACATCTCCAGGGTGGCTGCTGGCAATTTACATCCTGCCAATCAGCATAACAAGGCTCCCTGTTCTCCATATCCTGTCCTACCTTTCTGGATTTTACAATTTTTTCAGATGGCCCTTTTGCCCGGGGGGCAGTGAGACTTCATTGTAGTGCAGATTTCCTTTACAGGCTTACTTGTTTGGCCAAAAAGGGCGTATGTGTTTTTTCCTGAATATATTCAGGAAAAAACGCATACGCCTTTTTTCGCCAAGTGCATCATTGCCGACGTTGTGCCTCTATTCCTATGCTTTCAGGGCAATTCCAGTCTACCCCCTGCAATCGTTTTCCTGAAATTCTGCCCCGCATTCAAGTCCCCTTCGCAGGCTTACTTCAATATATTTTTGGAGGATAGCTGTCATTTATAACTCTGCAGGTTTGTGAATTACAGTGCCACTGAGCTCTTTTCTTCAACTCGCTTTCTTGTGAACTGGGCACAAAACCGCAGGATTGCTTCAGGCCCTAATCTGTTTCCAGCAGGGCACACTGAGCCTTTGTTTAATTCCTCTTCCTGTGGGCAATGAGCATTACATTTGCCCGTGCAGACACCTACAGCTAGTCTCTCATTGGTTCTCCCTATTCCTGTTCATCTTGCACAGAAATTGCAAGCTGTGCCAAAGAGGAGGTTAAAGGAACTGACTCTCCTAGCGGGGAGAGTGTTAGTAAAGCATCTGGAATGGTGAACCCGAGTACCGGGATACGAAAACTGAGATGTATTTTAAATCATTTCCCAATCACACGGTGGACTATACTCTGGGTTTCCCATGCATGTTTTAGCTGGAGGAAGAATGCCTTGAACCTGGAGAGTTGGGACCCATGGAATGGGTATCATGCAGTATGACTTCAAAGGGTCTGCATTTGCTCACCGAAACTCACCAATGCTATCAGCCTGAAGTGTCCAGCCTTATGTCTCAACCAGCTCTGGGTGTAGATGTGGTCAATCACGGTTGCATCACATGCCCTGAGTGAATTATTTAAGAATTGCTCTCTATTTCACTGTCTTTGTGTTTTGTTTTCGAAATTTATTTTGATAATGGGATTTATCGGATTTTCACTGCTGCGTTTGGGCCGCTGTACACACGCTTGATTCTCTTAAGGAGACATATATATCCATGGGTTTTAAGATTCTTCCTAGTCAGGTATATTCCTAGGCGTTGAATATGAGGTGTTGAGTCCATTTCGTTGAGCAAGGAGTAGGTCTTGTCTATTAAATATTTGGCTTATGGAATGTTATCTGTGCTAATTTCAGTCTCTGGTTTTATGCAGCACCCCAAGGCACCTTTCCCCATAAGCAAGCACTAGTTGGTTTTCTAAATTTGAGACCCTGTTCTGTTTTGTAATTCAGTTCATGTGTAGTCAAGTTTACATTCCGTGTATTAGTGATACCTTATGATGTTTCTTTTTCTGTGTGACGTAGTTCACGAAGAATCACCGTACCTGCATCCACTCACTATGCCGCTACGGGCCTGATGACACAGATTTCATTGCTGAGTGATATTGCATTGTACGTACGTGCCACAACTTCTTTATCCATTTTTTGCTTTCTGGGATATTTACCTGATACTGTAGACGAGCTTCTTGTGAACACAGCCGTCCCAAATATTGGGGTGGCTGTCTGTTTTTGATTTTAATTTCCGTAAGCTATAGGACCATAAGTGGAAGTGCCATAGGCTGTGTTGCTTTGTTTCTTACGTGTTTCAGGAAACACCATACACTTCTCCAGGGTGGCTGCTGGCAATTTACATCCTGCCAATCAGCATAACAAGGCTCCCTGTTCTCCATATCCTGTCCTACCTTTCTGGATTTTACACTTTTTTCAGATGGCCCTTTTGCCCGGTGGGCAGTGAGACTTCATTTTTGGGCAGATTTCCTTTACAGGCTTGCTTGGTTTGCCAAAAAGGGCGTATGCGTTTTTTCCTGAATATATTCAGGAAAAAACGCATACACCATTTTTGGCCAAGTGCATCATTGTCGACGTTGTGCCTCTTTTCCTATGCTTTCAGTGCAATTCCAGTCTACCCCCTGCAATCGTTTTCCTGAAATTCTGCCCCGCTTTCAAGTCCCCTTCGCAGGCTTACTTCAATATATTTTTGGAGGATAGCTGTCAATTATAACTCTGCAGGTTTGTGAATTACAGTGCCCCTGAGCTCCGTTCTTCAACTCGCTTTCTTGTGAGCTGGGCACAAAACCGCAGGATTGCTTCAGGCCCTAATCTGTTTCCAGCAGGGCACACTGAGCCTTTGTTTAATTCCTCTTCCTGGTGGGCAATGAGCGTTACATTTGCCCGTGCAGACACCTACAGCTAGTCTCTCATTGGTTCTCCCTATTCCTGTTCATTTTGCACAGAAATTGCAAGCTGTGCCAAAGAGGAGGTTAAAGGCACTGACTCTCCAAGCGGGGAGAGTGTTAGTAAAGCATCTGGAATGGTGAACCCGAGGACCAGGATACGAAAACTGAGATGCATTTTAAATCATTTCCCAATCACATGGTGGACGATACTCTTGGTTTCCCATGCATGTTTTAGCTGGAGGAAGAATCCCTTGAACCTGGAGAGTTGGGACCCATGGAATGGGTACCATGCAGTATGACTTCAAAGGGTCTGCATTTGCTCACCAAAACTCACCAATGTTATCAGCCTGAAGTGTCCAGCCTTATGTCTCAACCAGCTCTGGGTGTAGATGTGGTCAATCCCGGTTGCATCACATGCCCTGAGTGAATTATTTAAGAATTGCTCTCTATTTCACTGTCTTTGTGTTTTGTTTTTGAAATTTATTTTGAAAGTGCGATTTATCGGATTTTCACTGCTGCGTTTATGCCGCTGTACACACGCTTGATTCTCTTACGGAGACATATAAATCCATGGGTTTTAAGATTCTTCCTAGTCAGGTATATTCCTAGGCGTTGAATATGTGGTGTTGAGTCCATTTCGTTGAGCAAGGAGTAGGTCTTGTCTATTACATATTTGGGTTATGGAATGTTATCTGTGCTAATTTCAGTCTCTGGTTTTATGCAGCGCCCCAAGGCACCTTTCCCCATAAGCAAGCACTAGTTGGTTTTCTAAATTTGAGACCCTGTTCTGTTTTGTAATTCAGTTCATGTGTAGTCAAGTTTACATTCCTTGTATTAGTGATATCTTATGATGTTTCTTTTTATGTGTGACGTAGTTCACGTAGAATCACCGTACCTGCATCCACTCACTATGCCGCTACGTGCCTGATGACACAGATTTCATTGCTGAGTGATACTGCATTGCACGTACGTGCCACAACTTCTTTATCCATTTTTTGCTTTCTGGGATATTTACCTGATACTGTAGACGAGCTTCTTGTGAACACAGCCGTCCCAAATATTGGGGTGGCTGTCTGTTTTTGATTTTAATTTCCGTAAGCTATAGGACCATAAGTGGAAGTGCCATAGGCTGCGCTGCTTTGTTTCTTACGTGTTTCAGGAAACACCATACATTTCTCCAAGGTGGCTGCTGGCAATTTACATCCTGCCAATCAGCATAACAAGGCTCCCTGTCCTCCATATCCTGTCCTACCTTTCTGGATTTTACACTTTTTTCAGATGGCCCTTTTGCCCGGGGGGCAGTGAGACTTCATTGTAGTGCAGATTTCCTTTACAGGCTTGCTTGGTTGGCCAAAAAGGGGGTATGCGTTTTTTCCTGAATATATTCAGGAAAAAACGCATACGCCCTTTTTGGCCAAGTGCATCATTGTCGACGTTGTGCTTCTTTTCCTATGCTTTCAGGGCAATTCCAGTCTACCCCCTGCAATCGTTTTCCTGAAATTCTGCCCCGCTTTCAAGTCCCCTTCGCAGGCTTACTTCAATATATTTTTGGAGGATAGCTGTCATTTATAACTCTGCAGGTTTGTGAATTACAGTGCCCCTGAGCTCCTTTCTTCAGCTCGCTTTCTTGTGAGCTGGGCACAAAACTGCAGGATTGCTTCAGGCCCTAATCTGTTTCCAGCAGGGCACACTGAGCCTTTGTTTCTTTCCTCTTCCTGGTGGGCAATGAGTTACATTTGGCCGTGCAGACACCTACAGCTAGTCTCTCATTGATTCTCCCTATTCCTGTTCATCTTGCACAGAAATTGCAAACTGTGCCAAACAGGAGGTTAAAGGCACTGACTCTCCAAGCGGGGAAAGTTTTAGTAAAGCGTCTGGAATGGTGAACCCAAGGACAAGGATTCGAAAACTGAGATCCATTTTAAATCGTTTCCCAATCTCATGGTGTAGCATACACTGTTTTTCCCATGCATGTTTTAGCTGAAGGAAGAATCCCTTGAACCTGGAGTGCTGGGACCCATGGAATGGGTACCATGCAGTATGACTTCAAAGGGTCTGCATTTGCTCACCGAAACTCACCAATGCTATCAGCCTGAAGTGTCCAGCCTTATGTCTCAACCAGCTCTGGGTGTAGATGTGGTCAATCCCGGTTGCATCACATGCCCTGAGTGAATTATTTAAGAATTGCTCTCTATTTCACTGTCTTTGTGTTTTGTTTTTGAAATTTATTTTGATAATGTGATTTATCGGATTTTCACTGCTGCGTTTATGCCGCTGTACACACGCTTGATTCTCTTATGGAGACATAAAAATCCATGGGTTTTAAGATTCTTCCTAGTCAGGCATATTCCTAGGCGTTGAATATGTGGTGTTGAGTCCATTTCGTTGAGCAAGGAGTAGGTCTTGTCTATTACATATTTGGCTTATGGAAAGTTATCTGTGCTAATTTCAGTCTCTGGTTTTATGCAGCACCCCAAGGCACCTTTTCCCATAAGGAAGCACTAGTTGGTTTTCTAAATTTGACACCCTGTTCTGTTTTGTAATTCAGTTAATGTGTAGTCAAGTTTACATTCCGTGTATTAGTGATATGATGTTTCTTTTTCTGTGTGACGTAGTTCACGTAGAATCACCATACCTGCATCCACTCACTATGCCGCTACGGGCCTGATGACACAGATTTCATTGCTGAGTGATATTGCATTGTACGTACGTGCCACAACTTCTTTATCCATTTTTTGCTTTCTTCGATATTTACCTGGTACTGTAGACGAGCTTCTTGTGAACACAGCCGTCCCAAATATTGGGGTGGCTGTCTGTTTTTGATTTTAATTTCCGTAAGCTATAGGACCATAAGTGGAAGTGCCATAGGCTGTGTTGCTTTGTTTCTTACGTGTTTCAGGAAACACCATAAACATCTCCAGGGTGGCTGCTGGCAATTTACATCCTGCCAATCAGCATAACAAGGCTCCCTGTTCTCCATATCCTGTCCTACCTTTCTGGATTTTACAATTTTTTCAGATGGCCCTTTTGCCCGGGGGGCAGTGAGACTTCATTGTAGTGCAGATTTCCTTTACAGGCTTACTTGTTTGGACAAAAAGGGCGTATGCGTTTTTTCCTGAATATATTCAGGAAAAAACGCATACGCCTTTTTTCGCCAAGTGCATCATTGCCGACGTTGTGCCTCTATTCCTATGATTTCAGGGCAATTCCAGTCTACCCCCTGCAATCGTTTTCCTGAAATTCTGCCCCGCATTCAAGTCCCCTTCGCAGGCTTACTTCAATATATTTTTGGAGGATAGCTGTCATTTATAACTCTGCAGGTTTGTGAATTACAGTGCCCCTGAGCTCCTTTCTTCAACTCGATTTCTTGTGAGCTGGGCACAAAACCGCAGGATTGCTTCAGGCCCTAATCTGTTTCCAGCAGGGCACACTGAGCCTTTGGTTAATTCCTCTTCCTGGTGGGAAATGAGCGTTACATTTGCCCGTGCAGACACCTACAGCTAGTCTCTCATTGGTTCTCCCTATTCCTGTTCATCTTGCACAGAAATTGCAAGCTGTGCCAAAGAGGAGGTTAAAGGCACTGACTCTCCAAGCGGGGAGAGTGTTAGTAAAACATCTGGAATGGTGAACACAAGGACCAGGATACGAAAACTGAGATGCAATTTAAATCGTTTCCCAATCACACGGTGGACGATACTCTGGGTTTCCCATGCATGTTTTAGCTGGAGGAAGAATCCCTTGAACCTGGAGAGTTGGGACCCATGGAATGGGTACCATGCAGTATGACTTCAAAGGGTCTGCATTTGCTCACCGAAACTCACCAATGCTATCAGCCTGAAGTGTCCAGCCTTATGTCTCAACCAGCTCTGGGTGTAGATGTGGTCAATCCCGGTTGCATCACATGCCCTGAGTGAATTATTTAAGAATTGCTCTCTATTTCACTGTCTTTGTGTTTTGTTTTCGAAATTTATTTTGATAATGGGATTTATCGGATTTTCACTGCTGCGTTTCGGCCGCTGTACACACGCTTGATTCTCTTACAGAGACATATATATCCATGGGTTTTAAGATTCTTCCTAGTCAGGTATATTCCTAGGCGTTGAATATGTGGTGTTGGGTCCATTTCGTTGAGCAAGGAGTAGGTCTTGTCTATTACATATTTGGCTTATGGAAAGTTATCTGTGCTAATTTCAGTCTCTGGTTTTATGCAGCACCCCAAGGCACCTTTCCCCATAAGCAAGCACTAGTTGGTTTTCTAAATTTGAGACCCTGTTCTGTTTTGTAATTCAGTTCATGTGTAGTCAAGTTTACATTCCGTGTATTACTGATATCTTATGATGTTTCTTTTTCTGTGTGACGTAGTTCACGTAGAATCACCGTACCTGCATCCACTCACTATGCCGCTACGGGCCTGATGACACAGATTTCATTGCTGAGTGATATTGCATTGTACGTACGTGCCACAACTTCTTTATCCTTTTTTGCTTTCTGGGATATTTACTTGATACTGTAGACGAGCTTCTTGTGAACACAGCCGTCCCAAATATTGGGGTGGCTGTCTGTTTTTGATTTTAATTTCCGTAAGCTATAGGACCATAAGTGCAAGTGCCATAGGCTGTGTTGCTTTGTTTCTTACGTGTTTCAGGAAACACCATACACTTCTCCAGGGTGGCTGCTGGCAATTTACATCCTGCCAATCAGCATAACAAGGCTCCCTGTTCTCCATATCCTGTCCTACCTTTCTGGATTTTACACTTTTTTCAGATGGCCCTTTTGCCCGGTGGGCAGTGAGACTTCATTTTTGTGCAGATTTCCTTTACAGGCTTGCTTGGTTTGCCAAAATAGCGTATGCGTTTTTTCCTGAATATATTCAGGAAAAAACGCATACACCATTTTTGGCCAAGTGCATCATTGTCGACGTTGTGCCTCTTTTCCTATGCTTTCAGTGCAATTCCAGTCTACCGCCTGCAATCGTTTTCCTGAAATTCTGCCCCGCTTTCAAGTCCCCTTCGCAGGCTTACTTCAATATATTTTTGGAGGATAGCTGTCAATTATAACTCTGCAGGTTTGTGAATTACAGTGCCCCTGAGCTCCGTTCTTCAACTCGCTTTCTTGTGAGCTGGGCACAAAACCGCAGGATTGCTTCAGGCCCTAATCTGTTTCCAGCAGGGCACACTGAGCCTTTGTTTAATTCCTCTTCCTGGTGGGCAATGAGGGTTACATTTGCCCGTGCAGACACCTAGAGGTAGTTTCTCATTGGTTCTCCCTATTCCTGTTCATCTTGCACAGAATTTGCAAGCAGTGCAAAACAGGAGGTTAAAGGCACTGACTCTCCAAGCGGGGAGACTGTTAGTAAAGCATCTGGAATGGTGAACCCGAGGACCAGGATACGAAAACTGAGATGCATTTTAAATCGTTTCCCAATCACACGGTGGACGATACTCTGGGTTTCCCATGCATGTTTTAGCTGGAGGAAGAATCCCTTGAACCTGGAGAGTTGGGACCCATGGAATGGTTACCATGCACTATGACTTCAAAGGGTTTGCATTTGCTCACCGAAACTCACCAATGTTATCAGCCTGAAGTGTCCAGCCTTATGTCTCAACCAGCTCTGGGTGTAGATGTGGTCAATCCCGGTTGCATCACATGCCCTGAGTGAATTATTTAAGAATTGCTCTCTATTTCACTGTCTTTGTGTTTTGTTTTTGAAATTTATTTTGATAATGCGATTTATCGGATTTTCACTGCTGCGTTTATGCCGCTGTACACATGCTTGATTCTCTTACGGAGACATATAAATCCATGGGTTTTAAGATTCTTCCTAGTCAGGTATATTCCTAGGCGTTCAATATGTGGTGTTGAGTCTATTTCGTTGAGCAAGGAGTAGGTCTTGTCTATTACATATTTGGCTTATGGAATGTTATCTGTGCTAATTTCAGTCTCTGGTTTTATGCAGCACCCCAAGGCACCTTTCCCCATAAGCAAGCACTAGTTGGTTTTCTAAATTTGAGACCCTGTTCTGTTTTGTAATTCAGTTCATGTGTAGTCAAGTTTACATTCCGTGTATTAGTGATATCTTATGATGTTTCTTTTTCTGTGTGACGTAGTTCACGTAGAATCCCCGTACCTGCATCCACTCACTATGCCGCTACGGGCCTGATGACACAGATTTCATTGTTGAGTGATATTGCATTGCACGTACGTGCCACAACTTCTTTATCCATTTTTTGCTTTCTGGGATATTTACCTGACACTGTAGACGAGCTTCTTGGGGACACAGGCGTCCCAAACTTTGGGGTGGCTCTCTGTTTTTGATTTTAATTTCCCTAAGCAATAGGACCATAAGTGCAATTGCCATAGGCTGTGTTGCTTTATTTCTTACTTGTTTCACGAAACACCATACACTTCTCCAGGGTGGCTGCTGGCAATTTACATCCTGCCAATCAGCATAACAAGGCTCCCTCTTCTCCATATCCTGTCCTACCTTTCTGGATTTTACACTTTTTTCAGATGGCCCTTTTGCCCGGGGGGCAGTGAGACTTCATTGTAGTGCAGATTTCCTTTACAGGCTTGCTTGGTTGGCCAAAAAGGGCGTATGCGTTTTTTCCTGAATATATTCAGGAAAAAACGCATACGCCCTTTTTGGCCAAGTGCATCATTGTCGACGCTGTGCCTCTATTCCTATGCTTTCAGGGCAATTCCAGTCTACCCCCTGCAATCGTTTTCCTGAAATTCTGCCCCGCTTTCAAGTCCCCTTCGCAGGCTTACTTCAATATATTTTTGGAGGATAGCTGTCATTTATAACTCTGCAGGTTTGTGAATTACAGTGTCCCTGAGCTCCTTTCTTCAACTCGCTTTCTTGTGAGCTGGGCACAAAACCGCAGGATTGCTTCAGGCCCTAATCTGTTTCCAGCAGGGCACACTGAGCCTTTGTTTAATTCCTCTTCCTGTGGGCAATGAGCGTTACATTTGCCCGTGCAGACACCTACAGCTAGTCTCTCATTGGTTCTCCCTATTCCTGTTCATCTTGCACAGAAATTGCAAGCTGTGCCAAAGAGGAGGTTAAAGGAACTGACTCTCCTAGCGGGGAGAGTGTTAGTAAAGCATCTGGAATGGTGAACCCGAGTACCGGGATACGAAAACTGAGATGTATTTTAAATCATTTCCCAATCACACGGTGGACTATACTCTGGGTTTCCCATGCATGTTTTAGCTGGAGGAAGAATCCCTTCAACCTGGAGAGTTGGGACCCATGGAATGGGTACCATGCAGTATGACTTCAAAGGGTCTGCATTTGCTCACCGAAACTCACCAATGCTATCAGCCTGAAGTGTCCCGCCTTATGTCTCAACCAGCTCTGGGTGTAGATGTGGTCAATCCCGGTTGCATCACATGCCCTGAGTGAATTATTTAAGAATTGCTCTCTATTTCACTGTCTTTGTGTTTTGTTTTCGAAATTTATTTTGATAATGGGATTTATCGGATTTTCACTGCTGCGTTTGGGCCGCTGTACACACGCTTGATTCTCTTAAGGAGACATATATATCCATGGGTTTTAAGATTCTTCCTAGTCAGGTATATTCCTAGGCGTTGAATATGTGGTGTTGAGTCCATTTCGTTGAGCAAGGAGTAGGTCTTGTCTATTACATATTTGGCTTATGGAATGTTATCTGTGCTAATTTCAGTCTCTGGTTTTATGCAGCACCCCAAGGCACCTTTCCCCATAAGCAAGCACTAGTTGGTTTTCTAAATTTGAGACCCTGTTCTGTTTTGTAATTCAGTTCATGTGTAGTCAAGTTTACATTCCGTGTATTAGTGATATCTTATGATGTTTCTTTTTATGTGTGACGTAGTTCACGTAGAATCACCGTACCTGCATCCACTCACTATGCCGCTACGTGCCTGATGACACAGATTTCATTGCTGAGTGATACTGCATTGCACGTACGTGCCACAACTTCTTTATCCATTTTTTGCTTTCTGGGATATTTACCTGATACTGTAGACGAGCTTCTTGTGAACACAGCCGTCCCAAATATTGGGGTGGCTGTCTGTTTTTGATTTTAATTTCCGTAAGCTATAGGACCATAAGTGGAAGTGCCATAGGGTGCGCTGCTTTGTTTCTTACGTGTCTCAGGAAACACCATACACTTCTCCAAGGTGGCTGCTGGCAATTTACATCCTGCCAATCAGCATAACAAGGCTCCCTGTCCTCCATATCCTGTCCTACCTTTCTGGATTTTACACTTTTTTCAGATGGCCCTTTTGCCCGGGAGGCAGTGAGACTTCATTGTAGTGCAGATTTCCTTTACAGGCTTGCTTGGTTGGCCAAAAAGGCGGTATGCGTTTTTTCCTGAATATATTCAGGAAAAAACGCATACGCCCTTTTTGGCCAAGTGCATCATTGTCGACATTGTGCTTCTTTTCCTATGCTTTCAGGGCAATTCCAGTCTACCCCCTGCAATCGTTTTCCTGAAATTCTGCCCCGCTTTCAAGTCCCCTTCGCAGGCTTACTTCAATATATTTTTGGAGGATAGCTGTCATTTATAACTCTGCAGGTTTGTGAATTACAGTGCCCCTGAGCTCCTTTCTTCAGCTCGCTTTCTTGTGAGCTGGGCACAAAACCGCAGGATTGCTTCAGGCCCTAATCTGTTTCCAGCAGGGCACACTGAGCCTTTGTTTCTTTCCTCTTCCTGGTGGGCAATGAGTTACATTTGGCCGTGCAGACACCTACAGCTAGTCTCTCATTGGTTCTCCCTATTCCTGTTCATCTTGCACAGAAATTGCAAACTGTGCCAAACAGGAGGTTAAAGGCACTGACTCTCCAAGCGGGGAGAGTGTTAGTAAAGCGTCTGGAATGGTGAACACAAGGACAAGGATTCGAAAACTGAGATCCATTTTAAATCGTTTCCCAATCTCACGGTGTAGCATACACTGTTTTTCCCATGCATGTTTTAGCTGAAGGAAGAATCCCTTGAACCTGGAGTGCTGGGACCCATGGAATGGGTACCATGCAGTATGACTTCAAAGGGTCTGCATTTGCTCACCGAAACTCACCAATGCTATCAGCCTGAAGTGTCCAGCCTTATGTCTCAACCAGCTCTGGGTGTAGATGTGTTAAATCCCGGTTGCATCACATGCCCTGAGTGAATTATTTAAGAATTGCTCTCTATTTCACTGTCTTTGTGTTTTGTTTTTGAAATTTATTTTGATAATGTGATTTATCGGATTTTCACTGCTGCGTTTATGCCGCTGTACACACGCTTGATTCTCTTATGGAGACATAAAAATCCATGGGTTTTAAGATTCTTCCTAGTCAGGTATATTCCTAGGCGTTGAATATGTGGTGTTGAGTCCATTTCGTTGAGCAAGGAGTAGGTCTTGTCTATTACATATTTGGCTTATGGAAAGTTATCTGTGCTAATTTCAGTCTCTGGTTTTATGCAGCACCCCAAGGCACCTTTTCCCATAAGGAAGCACTAGTTGGTTTTCTAAATTTGACACCCTGTTCTGTTTTGTAATTCAGTTAATGTGTAGTCAAGTTTACATTCCGTGTATTAGTGATATGATGTTTCTTTTTCTGTGTGACGTAGTTCACGTAGAATCACCATACCTGCATCCACTCACTATGCCGCTACGGGCCTGATGACACAGATTTCATTGCTGAGTGATATTGCATTGTACGTACGTGCCACAACTTCCTTATCCATTTTTTGCTTTCTTCGATATTTACCTGGTACTGTAGACGAGCTTCTTGTGAACACAGCCGTCCCAAATACTGGGGTGGCTGTCTGTTTTTGATTTTAATTTCCGTAAGCTATAGGACCATAAGTGGAAGTGCCATAGGCTGTGTTGCTTTGTTTCTTACGTGTTTCAGGAAACACCATACACATCTCCAGGGTGGCTGCTGGCAATTTACATCCTGCCAATCAGCATAACAAGGCTCCCTGTTCTCCATATCCTGTCCTACCTTTCTGGATTTTACAATTTTTTCAGATGGCCCTTTTGCCCGGGGGGCAGTGAGACTTCATTGTAGTGCAGATTTCCTTTACAGGCTTACTTGTTTGGCCAAAAAGGGCGTATGCGTTTTTTCCTGAATATATTCAGGAAAAAACGCATACGCCTTTTTTCGCCAAGTGCATCATTGCCGACGTTGTGCCTCTATTCCTATGCTTTCAGGGCAATTCCAGTCTACCCCCTGCAATCGTTTTCCTGAAATTCTGCCCCGCATTCAAGTCCCCTTCACAGGCTTACTTCAATATATTTTTGGAGGATAGCTGTCATTTATAACTCTGCAGGTTTGTGAATTACAGTGCCCCTGAGCTCCTTTCTTCAACTCGCTTTCTTGTGAGCTGGGCACAAAACCGCAGGATTGCTTCAGGCCCTAATCTGTTTCCAGCAGAGCACACTGAGCCTTTGGTTAATTCCTCTTCCTGGTGGGAAATGAGCGTTACATTTGCCCGTGCAGACACCTACAGCTAGTCTCTCATTGGTTCTCCCTATTCCTGTTCATCTTGCACAGAAATTGCAAGCTGTGCCAAAGAGGAGGTTAAAGGCACTGACTCTCCAAGCGGGGAGAGTGTTAGTAAAACATCTGGAATGGTGAACGCGAGGACCAGGATATGAAAACTGAGATGCATTTTAAATCGTTTCCCAATCACACGGTGGACGATACTCTGGGTTTCCCATGCATGTTTTAGCTGGAGGAAGAATCCCTTGAACCTGGAGAGTTGGGACCCATGGAATGGGTACCATGCAGTATGACTTCAAAGGGTCTGCATTTGCTCACCGAAACTCACCAATGCTATCAGCCTGAAGTGTCCAGCCTTATGTCTCAACCAGCTCTGGGTGTAGATGTGGTCAATCCCGGTTGCATCACATGCCCTGAGTGAATTATTTAAGAATTGCTCTCTATTTCACTGTCTTTGTGTTTTGTTTTCGAAATTTATTTTGATAATGGGATTTATCGGATTTTCACTGCTGCGTTTCGGCCGCTGTACACACGCTTGATTCTCTTACAGAGACATATATATCCATGGGTTTTAAGATTCTTCCTAGTCAGGTATATTCCTAGGCGTTGAATATGTGGTGTTGGGTCCATTTCGTTGAGCAAGGAGTAGGTCTTGTCTATTACATATTTGGCTTATGGAAAGTTATCTGTGCTAATTTCAGTCTCTGGTTTTATGCAGCACCCCAAGGCACCTTTCCCCATAAGCAAGCACTAGTTGGTTTTCTAAATTTGAGACCCTGTTCTGTTTTGTAATTCAGTTCATGTGTAGTCAAGTTTACATTCCGTGTATTAATGATATCTTATGATGTTTCTTTTTCTGTGTGACGTAGTTCACGTAGAATCACCGTACCTGCATCCACTCACTATGCCGCTACGGGCCTGATGACACAGATTTCATTGCTGAGTGATATTGCATTGTACGTACGTGCCACAACTTCTTTATCCTTTTTTGCTTTCTGGGATATTTACCTGATACTGTAGACGAGCTTCTTGTGAACACAGCCGTCCCAAATATTGGGGTGGCTGTCTGTTTTTGATTTTAATTTCCGTAAGCTATAGGACCATAAGTGCAAGTGCCATAGGCTGTGTTGCTTTGTTTCTTACGTGTTTCAGGAAACACCATACACTTCTCCAGGGTGGCTGCTGGCAATTTACACCCTGGCAATCAGCATAACAAGGCTCCCTGTTCTGCGTATCCTGTCCTATCTTTCTGGATTTTACACTTTTTTCAGATGGCCCTTTTGCCCGGGGGGCAGTGAGACTTCATTGTAGTGCAGATTTCCTTTACAGGCTTGCTTGGTTGGCCAAAAAGGGCGTATGCGTTTTTTCCTGAATATATTCAGGAAAAAACGCATACGACTTTTTTCGCCAAGTGCATCATTGCCGACGTTGTGCCTCTATTCCTATGCTTTCAGGGCAATTCCAGTCTACCCCCTGCAATCGTTTTCCTGAAATTCTGCCCCGCATTCAAGTCCCTTTCGCAGGCTTACTTCAATATATTTTTGGAGGATAGCTGTCATTTATAACTCTGCAGGTTTGTGAATTACAGTGCCCCTGAGCTCCTTTCTTCAATTCGCTTTCTTGTGAGCTGGGCACAAAACCGCAGGATTGCTTCAGGCCCTAATCTGTTTCCAGCAGGGCACACTGAGCCTTTGGTTAATTCCACTTCCTGGTGGGAAATGAGCGTTACATTTGCCCGTGCAGACACCTACAGCTAGTCTCTCATTGGTTCTCCCTATTCCTGTTCATCTTGCACAGAAATTGCAAGCTGTGCCAAAGAGGAGGTTAAAGGCACTGACTCTCCAAGCGGGGAGAGTGTTAGTAAAACATCTGGAATGGTGAACCCGAGGACCAGGATACGAAAACTGAGATGCATTTTAAATCGTTTCCCAATCACACGGTGGACGATACTCTGGGTTTCCCATGCATGTTTTAGCTGGAGGAAGAATCCCTTGAACCTGGAGAGTTGGGACCCATGGAATGGGTACCATGCAGTATGACTTCAAAGGGTCTGCATTTGCTCACCGAAACTCACCAATGCTATCAGCCTGAAGTGTCCAGCCTTATGTCTCAACCAGCTCTGGGTGTAGATGTGGTCAATCCCGGTTGCATCACATGCCCTGAGTGAATTATTTAAGAATTGCTCTCTATTTCACTGTCTTTGTGTTTTGTTTTTGAAATTTATTTTGATAATGGGATTTATCGGATTTTCACTGCTGCATTTCGGCCGCTGTACACACGCTTGATTCTCTTACGGAGACATATATATCCATGGGTTTTAAGATTCTTCCTAGTCAGGTATATTCCTAGGCGTTGAATATGTGGTGTTGGGTCCACTTCGTTGAGCAAGGAGTAGGTCTTGTCTATTACATATTTGGCTTATGGAAAGTTATCTGTTCTAATTTCAGTCTCTGGGTTTATGCAGCAACCCAAGGCACCTTTCCCCATAAGCAAGCACTAGTTGGTTTTCTAAATTTGAGACCCTGTTCTGTTTTGTAATTCAGTTCATGTGTAGTCAAGTTTACATTCCGTGTATTAGTGATATCTTATGATGTTTCTTTTTATGTGTGACGTAGTTAACGTAGAATCACCGTACCTGCATCCACTCACTATGCCGCTACGGGCCTGATGACACAGATTTCATTGCTGAGTGATATTGCATTGTACGTACGTACCACAACTTCTTTATCCATTTTTTGCTTTCTGGGATATTTACCTGATACTGTAGACGAGCTTCTTGTGAACACAGCCGTCCCAAATATTGGGGTGGCTGTCTGTTTTTGATTTTAATTTCCGTAAGCTATAGGACCATAAGTGGAAGTGCCATAGGCTGTGTTGCTTTTTTTCTTCCGTGTTTCAGGAAACACCATACACTTCTCCAGGGTGGCTGCTGGCAATTTACATCCTGCAAATCAGCATAACAAGGCTCCCTGTTCTCCATATCCTGTCCTACCTTTCTGGATTTTACACTTTTTTCAGATGGCCCTTTTGGCAGGGGGGCAGTGAGACTTCATTGTAGTGCAGATTTCCTTTACAGGCTTGCTTGGTTGGCCAAAAAGGGCGTATGCGTTTTTTCCTGAATATATTCAGGAAAAAACCCATATGCCCTTTTTGGCCAAGCGCATCATTGCCGACGTTGTGCCTCTTTTCCTATGCTTTCAGTGCAATTCCAGTCAACCCCATTCAATCGTTTTCCTGAAATTCTGCCCCGCTTTCAAGTCCCCTTCGCAGGCTTACTTCAATATATTTTTGGAGGATAGCTGTCAATTATAACTCTGCAGGTTTGTGAATTACAGTGCCCCTGAGCTCCTTTCTTCAACTCGCTTTCTTGTGAGCTGGGCACAAAACCGCAGGATTGCTTCAGGCCCTAATCTGTTTCCAGCAGGGCACACTGAGCCTTTGTTTAATTCCTCTTCCTGGTGGGCAATGAGTGTTACAGTTGACCGTGCAGACACCTACAGCTAGTCTCTCATTGGTTCTCCCTATTCCTGTTCATCTTGCACAGAAATTGCAAACTGTGCCAAACAGGAGGTTAAAGGCACTGACTCTCCAAGTGGGGAGAGTGTTAGTAAAGCATCTGGAATGGTGAACCCGAGGACCAGGATACGAAAACTGAGATGCATTTCAAATCGTTTCCCAATCACACGGTGGACGATACTCTGGGTTTCCCATGCATGTTTTAGCTGGAGGAAGAATGCCTTGAACCTGGAGAGTTGGCACCCATGGAATGGGTACCATGCAGTATGACTTCAAAGGGTCTGCATTTACTCACCGAAACTCACCAATGCTATCAGCCTGAAGTGTCCAGCCTTATGTCTCAACCAGCTCTGGGTGTAGATGTGGACAATCCCGGTTGCATCACATGCCCTGAGTGAATTATTTAAGAATTGCTCTCTATTTCACTGTCTTTGTGTTTTGTTTTCGAAATTTATTTTGATAATTGGATTTATCGGGTTTTCACTGCTGCGTTTCGGCCGCTGTACACACGCTTGATACTCTTACGGAGACATATATATCCATGGGTTTTAAGATTCTTCCTAGTCAGGTATATTCCTAGGCGTTGAATATGTGCTGTTGGGTCCATTTCGTTGAGCAAGGAGTAGGTCTTGTCTATTACATATTTGGCTTATGGAATGTTATCTGTGCTAATTTCAGTTTGTGTTTTTATGCAGCACCCCAAGGCACCTTTCCCCATAAGCAAGCACTAGTTGGTTTTCTAAATTTGAGACCCTGTTCTGTTTTGTAATTCAGTTCATGTGTAGTCAAGTTTACATTCCGTGTATTAGTGATAACTTATGATGTTTCTTTTTCTGTGTGACGTAGTTCACGTAGAATCACCGTACCTGCATCCACTTACTATGCCGCTACGGGCCTGATGACACAGATATCATTGCTGAGTGATATTGCATTGCACGTACGTGCCACAACTTCTTTATCCATTTTTTGCTATCTGGGATATTTACCTGATACTGTAGACGAGCTTCTTGTGAACACAGCCGTCCCAAATATTGGGGTGGCTGTCTGTTTTTGATTTTAATTTCCGTAAGCTATAGGACCATAAGTGGAAGTGCCATAGGCTGTGTTGCTTTGTTTCTTACATGTTTCAGGAAACACCATACACTTCTCCAGGGTGGCTGCTGGCAATTTACATCCTGCCAATCAGCATAACAAGGCTCCCTGTTCTCCATATCCTGTCCAAACTTTCTGGATTTTATACTTTTTTCAGATGGCCCTTTTGCCCGGGGGGCAGTGAGACTTCATTGTAGTGCAGATTTCCTTTACAGGCTTGCTTGGTTGGCCAAAAAGGGCGTATGCGTTTTTTCCTGAATATATTCAGGAAAAAACGCATACGCCCTTTTTGGCCAAGTGCATCATTGTCGACGTTCTGCCTCTTTTCCTATGCTTTCAGGGCAATTCCAGTCTACCCCCTGCAATCGTTTTCCTGTAATTCTGCCCCGCTTTCAAGTCCCCTACGCAGGCTTACTTCAATATATTTTTGGAGGATAGCTGTCATTTATAACTCTGCAGGTTTGTGAATTACAGTGCCCCTGAGCTCCTTTCTTCAACTCGCTTTCTTGTGAGCTGGGCACAAAACCGCAGGATTGCTTCAGGCCCTAATCTGTTTCCGGCAGGGCATGCTGAGCCTTTGGTTAATTCCTCTTCCTGGTGGGAAATGACCATTACATTTGCCCGTGCATACACCTACAGCTAGTCTCTCATTGGTTCTCCCTATTCCTGTTCATCTTGCACAGAAATTGCAAGCTGTGCCAGACAGGAGGTTAAAGGCACTGACTCTCCAGGCGGGGAGAGTGTTAGTAAAGCATCTGGAATGGTGAACCCGAGGACCAGGATACGAAAACTGAGATGTATTTTAAATCATTTCCCAATCACACGGTGGACGATACTCTGGGTTTCCCATGCATGTTTTAGCTGGAGGAAGAATGCCTTGAACCTGGAGAGTTGGGACCCATGGAATGGGTACCATGCAGTATGACTTCAAAGGGTCTGCATTTGCTCACCGAAACTCACCAATGCTATCAGCCTGAAATGTCCAGCCTTATGTCTCAACCAGCTCTGGGAGTAGATGTGGTCAATCCCGGTTGCATCACATGCCCTGAGTGAATTATTTAAGAATTGCTCTCTATTTCACTGTCTTTGTGTTTTGTTTTCGCAATTTATTTTGATAATGGGATTTATCGGATTTTCACTGCTGTGTTTATGCCGCTGTACACACGCTTGATTCTCCTATGGAGACATATAAATCCATGGGTTTTAAGATTCTTCCTAGTCAGGTATATTCCTAGGCGTTGAATATGTGGTATTGATTCCATTTCTTTGAGCAAGGAGTAGGTCTTGTCTATTAAATATTTGGCTTATGGAATGTTATCTGTGCTAATTTCAGTCTCTGGTTTTATGCAGCACGCCAAGGCACCTTTCCCCGTAAGCAAGCAGTAGTTGGTTTTCTAAATTTGAGACCCTGTTCTGTTTTGTAATTCAGTTCATGTGTAGTCAAGTTTATATTCCGTGTATTAGAGATATCTTATGATGTTTCTTTTTCTGTGTGACGTAGTTCACGTAGAATCACCATACCTGCATCCACTCACTATGCCGCTACGGGCCTGATGACACAGATTTCATTGCTGAGTTATATTGCATTGCACGTACGTGCCACAACTTCTTTATCCATTTTTTGCTTTCTGGGATATTTACCTGGTACTGTAGACGAGCTTCTTGGGAACACAGCCGTCAAAAACTTTGGGGTGGCTCTCTGTTTTTGATTTTAATTTCCCTAAGCAATAGGACCATAATTGCAATTGCCATAGGCTGTGTTGCTTTATTTATTACGTGTTTCAGGAAACACCATACACTTCTCCAGGGTGGCTGTTCACAATTTACATCCTGCCAATCAGCATAACAAGGCTCCCTGTTCTACATATCCTGTCCTACCTTTCTGGATTTTACACTTTTTTCAGATGGCACTTTTGCCTGGGTGGGGCAGTGAGATTTCATTGTAGTGCAGATTTCCTTTACAGGCTTTCTTGGTAGGCCAAAATGGGCGTATGCGTTTTTTCCTGAATATATTCAGGAAAAAACGCATACGCACTTTTTGGCCAAGTGCATCATTGTCGACGTTGTGCCTCTTTTCCTGTGCTTCCAGGGCAATTCCAGTCTAGCCCCTGCAATCGTTTTCCTGAAATTCTGTCCCGCTTTCAAGTCCCCTTCGCAGGCTTACTTCAATATACTTTTGGAGGGTAGCTGTCATTTTAACTGTAGAGGTTTGTGAATTACAGTGCCCCTGAGCTCCTTTCTTCAACTCGCTTTCTTGTGAACTGGGCACAAAACCGCAGGATTGCTTCAGGCCCTAATCTGTTTTCAGCAGGGCACGCTGAGCCTTTGTTTAATTCCTCTTCCTGTTCGACAATGAGCGTTACATTTGCCCGTGCAGACACCTACAGCTAGTCTCTCATTGGTTCTCCCTATTCCTGTTCATCTTGCACAGAAATTGCAAGCTGTGCCAAACAGGAGGTTAAAGGCACTGACTCTCCAAGCGGGGAGAGTGTTAGTAAAGCATCTGGAATGGTGAACTCGAGGACCAGGATACTAAAACTGAGATGCATTTTAAATCGTTTCCCAATCACACGGTGGACGATACTCTGGGTTTCCCATGCATGTTTTAGCTGGAGGAAGAATGCCTTGAACCTGGAGAGTTGGGACCCATGGAATGGGTACCATGCAGTATGACTTCAAAGGGTCTGCATTTGCTCACCGAAACTCACCAATGCTAGCAACCTGAAGTGTCCAGCCTTATGTCTCAACCAGCTCTGGGTGTAGATGTGGTCAATACCGGTTGCATCACCTGCCCTGAGTGAATTATTTAAGAATTGCTCTCTATTGCACTGTCTTTGTGTTTTGTTTTCGAAATTTATTTTGATAATGGGATTTATTGGATTTTCACTACTGCGTTTCGGCCGCTGTACACACGCTTGATTCTCTTACGGAGACATATATATCCATGGGTTTTAAGATTCTTCCTAGTCAGGTATATTCCTAGGCGTTGAATATGTGGTGTTGGGTCCATTTCGTTGAGCAAGGAGTAGGTCTTGTCTATTACATATTTGGCTTATGGAATGTTATCTGTGCTAATTTCAGTCTCTGGTTTTATGCAGCACCCCAAGGCACCTTTCCCCATAAGCAAGCACTAGTTGGTTTTCTAAATTTGAGACCCTGTTCTGTTTTGTAATTCAGTTCATGTGTAGTCAAGTTTACATTCCGTGTATTAGTGATATCTTATGATGTTTCTTTTTCTGTGTGACGTAGTTCACGTAGAATCACCGTACCTGCATCTACTCGCTATGCCGCTACGGGCATGATGACACAGATTTCATTGCTGAGTGATATTGCATTGTACGTACTTGCCACAACTTCTTTATCCATTTTTTGCTTTCTGGGATATTTACCTGGTACTGTAGACGAGCTTCTTGGGAACACAGCCGTCCCAAACTTTGGGGTGGCTCTCTGTTTTTGATTTTAATTTCCCTAAGGAATAGGACCATAAGTGCAATTGCCATAGGCTGTGCTGCTTTATTTCTTATGTGTTTCAGTAAACACCATACACTTCTCCAGGGTGGCTGTTGGCAATTTACATCCTGCCAATCAGCATAACAAGGCTCCCTGTTCTCCATATCCTGTCCTACCTTTCTGCATTTTACACTTTTTTCAGATGGCCTTTTTGCCTGGGGGGCAGTGAGACTTCATTGTAGTGCAGAATTCCTTTACAGGCATGCTTGGTTGGCCAAAAAGTGCGTATGCGTTTTTTCCTGAATATATTCAGGTAAAAACGCATACGCCTTTTTTAGCCAATTGCATCATTGTCGACGTTCTGCCTCTTTTCCTATGCTTTCAGGGCAATTCCAGTCTACCCCCTGCAATCGTTTTCCTGAAATTCTGCCCCGCTTTCAAGTCCCCTTCGCAGGCTTACTTCAATATATTTTTGGAGGATAGCTGTCATTTATAACTCTGCAGGTTTGTGAATTACAGTGCCCCTGAGCTCCTTTCTTCAACTCACTTTCTTTTGAGCTGGGCACAAAACCGCAGGATTGCTTCAGGCCCTAATCTCTTTCCGGCAGGGAACACTGAGCCTTTGGTTATTTCCTCTTCCTGGTGGGAATTGAGCGTTACATTTGCCCGTTCAGACACCTACAGCTAGTCTCTCATTGGTTCTCCCTATTCCTGTTCATCTTGCACAGAATTTGCAAGCGGTGCCAAACAGGAGGTTAAAGGCACTGACTCTCCAAGCGGAGAGAGTTTTAGTAAAGCATCTGGAATGGTGAACCCGAGGACCAGGATACGAAAACTGAGATGCATTTTAAATCGTTTCCCAATCACACGGTGGACCATACTGTGGGTTTCCCATGCATGTTTTAGCTGGAGGAAGAATGCCTTGAACCTGGAGAGTTGGAACCATGGAATGGGTACCATGTAGTATGACTTCAAAGGGTCTGCATTTAGTCACCAAAACTCACCACTGCTATCAGCCTGAAGTGTCCAGCCTTATGTCTCAACCAGCTCTGGGTGTAGATGTGGTCAATCCCGGTTGCATCACATGCCCTGAGTGAATTATTTAAGAATTGCTCTCTATTTCACTGTCTTTGTGTTTTGTTTTCGAAATTTATTTTGATAATGGGATTTATCGGATTTTCACTGCTGCGTTTCGGCCGCTGTACACACGCTTGATTCTCTTACGGAGACATATATATCCATGGGTTTTAAGATTCTTCCTAGTCAGGTATATTCCTAGGCGTTGAATATGTGGTGTTGGGTCCATTTCGTTGAGAAAGGAGTAGGTCTTGTCTATTACATATTTGGCTTATGGAAAGTTATCTGTGCTAATTTCAGTCTCTGGTTTTATGCAGCACCCCAAGGCACCTTTCCCCATAAGCAAGCACTAGTTGGTTTTGTAAATTTGAGACCCTGTTCTGTTTTGTAATTCAGTTCATGTGTAGTCAAGTTTACATTCCGTGTATTACTGATATCTTATGATGTTTCTTTTTCTGTGTTACGTAGTTCACGTAGAATCACCGTACCTGCATCCACTCACTATGCCGCTATGGGCCTGATGACACAGATTTCATTGCTGAGTGATATTGCATGGTACGTACGTGCCACAACTTCTTTATCCATTTTTTGCTTTCTGGGATATTTACCTGATACTGTAGACGAGCTTCTTGTGAACACAGCCGTCCCAAATATTGGGGTGGCTGTCTGTTTTTGATTTTAATTTCCGTAAGCTATAGGACCATAAGTGGAAGTGACATAGGCTGTGTTGCTTTGTTTCTTACGTGTTTCAGGAAACACCATACACTTCTCCACGGTGGCTGCTGGCAATTTACATCCTGCCAATCAGCATAACAAGGCTCCCTGTTCTCCATATCCTGTCCTACCTTTCTGGATTTTACACTTTTTTCAGATGGCCCTTTTGCCCGGGGGGCAGTGAGACTTCATTGTAGTGCAGATTTCATTTACAGGCTTGCTTGGTTGGCCAAAAAGGGCGTATGCGTTTTTTCCTGAATATATTCAGGAAAAAACGCATACGCACTTTTTGGCCAAGTGCATCATTGTCGACGTTCTGCCTCTTTTCCTATGCTTTCAGGGCAATTCCAGTCTACCCCCTGCAATCGTTTTCCTGAAATTCTGCCCCGCTTTCAAGTCCCCTTCGCAGGCTTACTTCAATATATTTTTGGAGGATAGCTGTCATTTATAACTCTGCAGTTTTGTGAATTACAGTGCCCCTGAGCTCCTTTCTTCAACTCGCTTTCTTGTGAGCTGGGCACAAAACCGCAGGATTGCTTCAGGCCCTAATCTGTTTCCAGCAGGGCACACTGAGCCTTTGTTTAATTACTCTTCCTGCTGGGCAATGAGCGTTACATTTGCCCGTGCAGACACCTACAGCTAGTCTCTCATTGGTTCTCCCTATTCCTGTTCATCTTGCACAGAAATTGCAAGCTGTGCCAAACAGGAGGTTAAAGGCACTGACTCTCCAAGCGGGGAGAGTGTTAGTAAAGCATCTGGAATGGTGAACCCGAGGACCAGGATACGAAAACTGAGATGCATTTTAAATCGTTTCCCAATCACACGGTGGACGATACTCTGGGTTTCCCATGCATGTTTTATCTGGAGGAAGAATCCCTTGAACCTGGAGAGTTGGGACCCATGGAATGGGTACCATGCAGTATGACTTCAAAGAGTCTGCATTTGCTCACCGAAACTCACCAATGCTATCAGCCTGAAGTGTCCAGCCTTATGTCTCAACCAGCTCTGGGTGTAGATGTGGTCAATCCCGGTTGCATCACATGCCCTGAGTGAATTATTTAAGAATTGCTCTCTATTTCACTGTCTTTGTGCTATTGTTTTCGAAATTTATTTTGATAATGGGATTTATCGGATTTTCACTGCTGCGTTTCGGCCACGTACACACGCTTGATTCTCTTACAGAGACATATATATCCATGGGTTTTAAGATTCTTCCTACTCAGGTATATTCCTAGGCGTTTAATATGTGGTGTTGGGTCCATTTCGTTGAGCAAGGAGTAGGTCTTGTCTATTACATATTTGGCTTATGGAAAGTTATCTGTGCTAATTTCAGTCTCTGGTTTTATGCAGCACCCCAAGGCACCTTTCCCCATAAGCAAGCACTAGTTGGTTTTCTAATTTTGAGACCCTGTTCTGTTTTGTAATTCAGTTCATGTGTAGTCAAGTTTACATTCCGTGTATTAGTGATATCTTATGATGTTTCTTTTTCTGTGTGACGTAGTTTACGTAGAATCACCGTACCTGCATCCACTCACTATGCCGCTACGGTCCTGATGACACAGATTTCATTGCTGCGTGATATTGCATTGTACGTACGTGCCACAACTTCTTTATCCATTTTTTGCTTTCTGGGATATTTACCTGATACTGTAGACGAGCTTCTTGTGAACCCAGCCATCCCAAATACTGGGGTGGCTGTCTGTTTTTGATTTTAATTTCCGTAAGCTATAGGACCATAAGTGAAAGTGCCATAGGCTGTGTTGCTTTGTTTCTTACGTGTTTCAGGAAACACCATACACTTCTCCAGGGTGGCTGCTGGCAATTTACATCCTGCCAATCAGCATAACAAGGCTCCCTGTTCTCCATATCCTGTCCTACCTTTCTGGATTTTACACTTTTTTCAGATTGCCCTTTTTCCCGGCGGGCAGTCAGACATCATTGTAGTGCAGATTTCCTTTACAGGCTTGCTTGGTTGGCCAAAAAGGGCGTATGCGTTTTTTCCTTAATATATTCAGGAAAAAACGCATATGCACTTTTTGGCCAAGTGCATCATTTTCGACGTTGTGCCTCTCTTCCTATGCTTTCAGGGCAATTCCTGTCTACCCCCTGCAATCGTTTTCCTGAAATTCTGCCCCGCTTTCAAGTCCCCTTCGCAGGCTTACTTCAATATATTTTTGCAGGATAGCTGTCATTTATAACTCTGCAGGTTTGTGAATTACAGTGCCCCTGAGCTCCTTTCTTCAACTCGCTTTCTTGTGAGCTGGGCACAAAACCGCAGGATTGCTTCAGGCCCTAATCTGTTTTCAGCAGGGCACGCTGAGCCTTTGTTGAATTCCTCTTCCAGGTGGAAAATGAGCATTACATTTGCCCGTGCAGACACCTACAGCTAGTCTCTCATTGGTTCTCCCTATTCCTGTTCATCTTGCACAGAAATTGCAAGCTGTGCCAAACAGGAGGTTAAAGGCACTGACTCTCCAAGCGGGGAGAGTTTTAGTAAAGCATCTGGAATGGTGAACCCGAGGACCAGGATACGAAAACTGAGATGCATTTTAAATCGTTTCCCAATCACACGGTGGACCATACTGTGGGTTTCCCATGCATGTTTTAGCTGGAGGAAGAATGCCTTGAACCTGGAGAGTTGGAACCATGGAATGGGTACCATGCAGTATGACTTCAAAGGGTCTGCATTTGCTCACCAAAACTCACCACTGCTATCAGCCTGAAGTGTCCAGCCTTATGTCTCAACCAGCTCTGGGTGTAGATGTGGTCAATCCCGGTTGCATCACATGCCCTGAGTGAATTATTTAAGAATTGCTCTCTATTTCACTGTCTTTGTGTTTTGTTTTCGAAATTTATTTTGATAATGGGATTTATCGGATTTTCACTGCTGCGTTTCGGCCGCTGTACACATGCTTGATTCTCTTACGGAGACATATATATCCATGGGTTTTAAGATTCTTCCTAGTCAGGTATATTCCTAGGCGTTGAATATGTGGTGTTGGGTCCATTTCGTTGAGCAAGGAGTAGGTCTTGTCTATTACATATTTGGCTTATGGAAAGTTATCTGTGCTAATTTCAGTCTCTGGTTTTATGCAGCACCCCAAAGCACCTTTTCCCATAAGCAAGCACTAGTTGGTTTTCTAAATTTGAGACCCTGTTCTGTTTTGTAATTCAGTTCATGTGTAGTCAAGTTTACATTCCGTGTATTAATGATATCTTATGATGTTTCTTTTTCTGTGTGACGTAGTTCACGTAGAATCACCGTACCTGCATCCACTCACTATGCTGCTACGGGCCTGAAGACACAGATTTCATTTCTGAGTGATATTGCATTGTACGTACATGCCACAACTTCTTTATCCATTTTTTGCTTTCTGGGATATTTACCTGATACTGTAGACGAGCTTCTTGTGAACACAGCCGTCCCAAATATTGGGGTGGCTGTCTGTTTTTGATTTCAATTTCCGTAAGCTATAGGACCATAAGTGGAAGTGCCATAGGCTGTGTTGCTTTGTTTCTTACGTGTTGCAGGAAACACCATACACTTCTCCAGGGTGGCTGCTGGCAATTTACATCCTGCCAATCAGCATAACAGGGCTCCCTGTTCTCCATATCCTGTCCTACCTTTCTGGATTTTACACTTTTTTCAGATGGCCCTTTTGCCCAGGGGGCAGTGAGACTTCATTGTAGTGCAGATTTCCTTTACAGGCTTGCTTGGTTGGCCAAAAAGGGCGTATGCGTTTTTTCCTGAATATATTCAGGAAAAAACGCATACGCCCTTTTTGGCCAAGTGCATCATTGTCGACGTTGTCCCTCTTTTCCTATGCTTTCAGGGCAATTCCAGTCTACCCCCTGCAATCGTTTTCCTGAAATTCTGACCCGCTTTCAAGTCCCCTTCGCAGGCTTACTTCAATATATTTTTGGAGGAGAGCTGTCATTTATAACTCTGCAGGTTTGTGAATTACAGTGACCCTGAGCCCCTTTGTTCAACTCGCTTTCTTGTGAGCTGGGCACAAAACCGCAGGATTGCTTCAGGCCCTAATCTTTTTTCAGCAGGGCACGCTGAGCCTTTGTTTAATTCCTCTTCCTGGTGGGAAATGAGCGTTACATTTGCCCGTGCAGACACCTACACTTAGTCTCTCCTTGGTTCTCCCTATTCCTGTTCATCTTGCACAGAAATTGCAAGCTGTGCCAAACAGGAGGTTAAAGGCACTGACTCTCCAAGCGGGGAGAGTTTTAGTGAAGCATCTGGAATGGTGAACCCGAGGACCAGGATACGAAAACTGAGATGCATTTTAAATCGTTTCCCAATCACACGGTGGACCATACTGTGGGTTTCCCATGCATGTTTTAGATGGAGGAAGAATCCCTTGAACCTGAAGAGTTGGGACCCATGGAATAGGTACCATGCAGTATGACTTCAAAGGGTCTGCATTTGCTCACCGAAACTCACCAATGCTATCAGCCTGAAGTGTCCAGCCTTATGTCTCAACCAGCTCTGGGTGTAGATGTGGTCAATCCCGGTTGCATCACATGCCCTGAGTGAATTATTTAAGAATTGCTCTCTATTTCACTGTCTTTGTGTTTTTTTTTCGAAATTTATTTTGATAATGGGATTTATCGGATTTTCACTGCTGCGTTTCGGCCGCTGTACACACGCTTGATTCTCTTACGGAGACATATATATCCTTGGGTTAAGATTCTTCCTAGTCAGGTATATTCCTAGGCGTTGAATATGTGGTGTTGGGTCCATTTCGTTGAGCAAGGAGTAGGTCTTGTCTATTGCATATTTGGCTTATGGAAAGTTATCTGTGCTAATTTCAGTCTCTGGTTTTATGCAGCACCCCAAGGCACCTTTCCCCATAAGCAAGCAGTAGTTAGTTTTCTAAATTTGAGACCCTGTTCTGTTTTGTAATTCAGTTCATGTGTAGTCAAGTTTTCATTCCGTGTATTAGTGATATCTTATGATGTTTCTTTTTCTGTGTGACGTAGTTCACGTAGAATCACCGTACCTGCATCCACTCACTATGCCGCTACGGGCCTGATGACACAGATTTCATTGCTGAGTGATACTGCATTGCACGTACGTGCCACAACTTCTTTATCCATTTTTTGCTTTCTGGGGTATTTACCTGGTACTGTAGACGAGCTTCTTGGGAACACAGCCGTCCCAAACTTTGGGGTGGCTGTCTGTTTTTGATTTTAATTTCCCTAAGGAATATTACCATAAGTGCAATTGCCATAGGCTGTGTTGCTTTATTTCTTACGTGTTTCAGGAAACACCATACACTTCTCCAGGGTGGCTGTTGGCAATTTACATCCTGCCAATCAGCATAACAAGGCTCCCTGTTCTCCATATCCTGTCCTACCTTTCTGGATTTTACACTTTTTTCAGATGGCCCTATTGCCCAGGGGGCAGTGAGACTTCATTGTAGTGCAGATTTCCTTTACAGGCTTGCTTGGTTGGCCAAAAAGGGCGTATGCGTTTTTTCCTGAATATATTCAGGAAAAAACGCATACGCCCTTTTTGGCCAAGTGCATCATTGTTGACGTTGTCCCTCTTTTCCTATGCTTTCAGGGCAATTCCAGTCTACCCCCTGCAATCGTTTTCCTGAAATTCTGACCCGCTTTCAAGTCCCCTTCGCAGTCTTACTTCAATATATTTTTGGAGGAGAGCTGTCATTTATAACTCTGCAGGTTTGTGAATTACAGTGACCCTGAGCCCCTTTCTTCAACTCGCTTTCTTGTGAGCTGGGCACAAAACCGCAGGATTGCTTCAGGCCCTAATCTTTTTTCAGCAGGGCACGCTGAGCCTTTGTTTAATTCCTCTTCCTGGTGGGAAATGAGCGTTACATTTGCCCGTGCAGACACCTACACTTAGTCTCTCATTGGTTCTCCCTATTCCTGTTCATCTTGCACAGAAATTGCAAGCTGTGCCAAACAGGAGGTTAAAGGCACTGACTCTCCAAGCGGGGAGAGTTTTAGTGAAGCATCTGGAATGGTGAACCCGAGGACCAGGATACGAAAACTGAGATGCATTTTAAATCGTTTCCCAATCACACGGTGGACCATACTGTGGGTTTCCCATGCATGTTTTAGATGGAGGAAGAATCCCTTGAACCTGAAGAGTTGGGACCCATGGAATAAGTACCATGCAGTATGACTTCAAAGGGTCTGCATTTGCTCACCGAAACTCACCAATGCTATCAGCCTGAAGTGTCCAGCCTTATGTCTCAACCAGCTCTGGGTGTAGATGTGGTCAATCCCGGTTGCATCACATGCCCTGAGTGAATTATTTAAGAATTGCTCTCTATTTCACTGTCTTTGTGTTTTGTTTTCGAAATTTATTTTGATAATGGGATTTATCGGATTTTCACTGCTGCGTTTCGGCCGCTGTACACACGCTTGATTCTCTTACGGAGACATATATATCCATGGGTTAAGATTCTTCCTAGTCAGGTATATTCCTAGGCGTTGAATATGTGGTGTTGGGTCCATTTCGTTGAGCAAGGAGTAGGTCTTGTCTATTGCATATTTGGCTTATGGAAAGTTATCTGTGCTAATTTCAGTCTCTGGTTTTATGCAGCACCCCAAGGCACCTTTCCCCATAAGCAAGCAGTAGTTAGTTTTCTAAATTTGAGACCCTGTTCTGTTTTGTAATTCAGTTCATGTGTAGTCAAGTTTTCATTCCGTGTATTAGTGATATCTTATGATGTTTCTTTTTCTGTGTGACGTAGTTCACGTAGAATCACCGTACCTGCATCCACTCACTATGCCGCTACGGGCCTGATGACACAGATTTCATTGCTGAGTGATACTGCATTGCACGTATGTGCCACAACTTCTTTATCCATTTTTTGCTTTCTGGGGTATTTACCTGGTACTGTAGACGAGCTTCTTGGGAACACAGCCGTCCCAAACTTTGGGGTGGCTCTCTGTTTTTGATTTTAATTTCCCTAAGGAATAGGACCATAAGTGCAATTGCCATAGGCTGTGTTGCTTTATTTCTTACGTGTTTCAGGAAACACCATACACTTCTCCAGGGTGGCTGTTGGCAATTTACATCCTGCCAATCAGCATAACAAGGCTCCCTGTTCTCCATATCCTGTCCTACCTTTCTGGATTTTACACTTTTTTCAGATGGCCCTTTTGCCCGGGGGGCAGTGAGACTTCATTGTAGTGCAGATTTCCTTTGCAGGCTTGCTTGGTTGGCAAAAAAGTGCGTATGCGTTTTTTCCTGAATATATTCAGGAAAAAACGCATACGCCCTTTTTGGCCAAGTGCATCATTGTCGACGTTGTGCCTCTTTTCCTATACTTTCAAGGCAATTCCAGTGTACCCCTGCAATCGTTTTCCTGAAATTCTGCCTCGCTTTCAAGTCCCCTTCGCAGGCTTACTTCAATATACTTTTGGAAGATAGCTGTCATTTATAACTCTGCAGGTTTGTGAATTACAGTGCCCCTGAGCTCCTTTTTTCAACTCGCTTTCTTGTGAGCTGGGCACAAAACCGCAGGATTGCTTCAGGCCCTAATCTGTTTCCAGCAGGGCACACTGAGCCTTTGTTTAATTCCTCTTCCTGCAGGGCAATGAGCGTTACATTTGCCCGTGCAGACACCTACAGCTAGTCTCTCATTGGTTCTCCCTATTCCTGTACATCTTGCACAGAAATTGCAAGCTGTGCCAAATAGGAGGTTAAAGGCACTGACTCTCCAAGCGGGGAGAGTGTTAGTAAAGCATCTGGAATGGTGAACCCGAGGACCAGGATACGAAAACTGAGATGCATTTTAAATCGTTTCCCAATCACACGGTGGACGATACTCTGGGTTTCCCATGCATGTTTTAGGTGGAGGAAGAATCCCTTGAACCTGGAGAGTTGGGACCCATGGAATGGGTACCATGCAGTATGACTTCAAAGGGTCTGCATTTGCTCACCGAAACTCACCAATGCTATCAGCCTGAACTGTCCAGCCTTATGTCTCAACCAGCTCTGGGTGTAGATGTGTTCAATCCCGGTTGCATCACATGCCCTGAGTGAATTATTTAAGAATTGCTCTCTATTTCACTGTCTTTGTGTTTTGTTTTTAAAATTTATTTTGATAATGGGATTTATCGGATTTTCACTGCTGCGTTTCGGCCGCTGTACACACGCTTGATTCTCTTACGGAGACATATATATCCATGGGTTTTAAGATTCTTCCTAGTCAGGTATATTCCTAGGCGTTGAATATGTGGTGTTGGGTCCATTTCGTTGAGCAAGGAGTAGGTCTTGTCTATTACATATTTGGCTAATGGAAAGTTATCTGTGCTAATTTCAGTCTCTGGTTTTATGCAGCACCCCAAGGCACCTTTCCCCATAAGCAAGCACTAGTTGGTTTTCTAAATTTGAGAACCTGTTCTGTTTTGTAATTCAGTTCATGTGTAGTCAAGTTTACATTCCGTGTATTAGTGATATCTTATGATGTTTCTTTTTCTGTGTGACGTAGTTCACGTAGAATCACCGTACCTGCATCCACTCACTATGCCGCTACTGGCCTGATGACACAGATTTCATTGCTGAGTGATATTGCATTGCACGTACGTGCCACAACTTCTTTATCCATTTTTTGCTTTCTGGGACATATACCTGGTACTGTAGACTAGCTTCTTGTGAACACAGCCGTCCCAAATATTGGGATGACTATCTGTTTTTGATTTTAATTTCCGTAAGCTATAGGACCATAAGTGGAAGTGCCATAGGCTGTGTTGCTTTGTTTCTTACATGTTTCAGGAAACACCATACACTTCTCCAGAGTGGCTGCTGGCAATTTATATCCTGCCAGTCTGCATAACAAGGCACCCTGTTCTCCATATCCTGTCCTACGTTTCTGGATTTTACACTTTTTTCAGATGGCCCTTTTGCCCGGGGGGCAGTGAGACTTCATTGTAGTGCAGATTTCCTTTGCAGGCTTGCTTGGTTGGCAAAAAAGTGCGTATGCGTTTTTTCCTGAATATATTCAGGAAAAAACGCATACGCCCTTTTTGGCCAAGTGCATCATTGTCGACGTTGTGCCTCTTTTCCTATGCTTTCAGTGCAAATCCAGTCTACCCCCTGCAATCGTTTTCCTGAAATTCTGCCCCGCTTTCAAGTCCCCTTCGCAGGCTTACTTCAATATATTTTTGGAGGATAGCTGTCATTTATAACTCTGCAGGTTTGTGAATTACAGTGCCCCTGAGCTCCTTTCTTCAACTCGCTTTCTTGTGAGCTGGGCACAAAACCGCAGGATTGCTTCAGGCCCTAATCTGTTTCCAGCAGGGCACACTGAGCCTTTGTTTAATTCCTCTTCCTGCTGGGCAATGAGCGTTACATTTGCCCGTGCAGACACCTACAGCTAGTCTCTCATTGGTTCTCCCTATTCCTGTACATCATGCACAGAAATTGCAAGCTGTGCCAAATAGGAGGTTAAAGGCACTGACTCTCCAAGCGGGGAGAGTGTTAGTAAAGCATCTGGAATGGTGAACCCGAGGACCAGGATACGAAAACTGAGATGCATTTTAAATCGTTTCCCAATCACACGGTGGACGATACTCTGGGTTTCCCGTGCATGTTTTAGGTGGAGGAAGAATCCCTTGAACCTGGAGAGTTGGGACCCATGGAATGCGTACCATGCAGTATGACTTCAAAGGGTCTGCATTTGCTCACCGAAACTCACCAATGCTATCAGCCTGAACTGTCCAGCCTTATGTCTCAACCAGCTCTGGGTGTAGATGTGGTCAATCCCGGTTGCATCACATGCCCTGAGTGAATTATTTAAGAATTGCTCTCTATTTAACTGTCTTTGTGTTTTGTTTTCGAAATTTATTTTGATAATGGGATTTATCGGATTTTCACTGCTGTGCTTCGGCCGCTGTACACACGCTTGATTCTCTTACGGAGACATATATATACATGGGTTTTAAGTTTCACCCTAGTCAGGTATATTCCTAGGCGTTGAATATGTGGTGTTGAGTCCATTTCGTTGAGCAAGGAGTAGGTCTTGTCTATTACATATTTGGCTTATGGAAAGTTATCTGTGCCAATTTCAGTCTCTGGTTTTATGCAGCACCCCAACGCACCTTTCCCCATAAACAAGCACTAGGTGGTTTTCTAAATTTGAGACCCTGTTCTGTTTTGTAATTCAGTTCATGTGTAGACAAGTTTACATTCCGTGTATTAGTGATACCTTATGATGTTTCTTTTTCTGTGTGACGTAGTTCACGTAGAATCACCGTACCTGCATCCACTCACTATGCCGCTATGGGCCTGATGACACAGATTTCATTGCTGAGTGATATTGCATTGTACGTACGTGCCACAACTTCTTTATCCATTTTTTGCTTTCTGGGATATTTACCTGATACTGTAGACGAGCTTCTTGTGAACACAGCCGTCCCAAATATTGGGGTGGCTGTCTTTTTTTGATTTTAATTTCCGTAAGCTATAGGACCATAAGTGGAAGTGCCATAGGCTGTGTTGCTTTGTTTCTTACGTGTTTCAGGAAACACCATACACTTCTCCAGGGTGGCTGCTGGCAATTTACATCCTGCCAATCAGCATAACAAGGCTCCCTGTTCTCCATATCCTGTCCTACCTTTCTGGATTTTACCCTTTTTTCAGATGGCCCTTTTGCCCGGGGGGCAGTGAGACTTCATTGTAGTGCAGATTTCCTTTACAGGCTTGCTTGGTTGGCCAAAAAGGGCGTATGCGTTTTTTCCTGAATATATTCAGGAAAAAACGCATACGCACTTTTTGGCCAAGTGCATCATTGTCGACGTTGTCCCTCTTTTCCTATGCTTTCAGGGCAATTCCAGTCTATACCCTGCAATCGTTTTCCTGAAATTCTGCCCCGCTTTCAAGTCCCCTTCGCAGGCTTACTTCAATATATTTTTGGAGGATAGCTGTCATTTATAACTCTGCAGGTTTGTGAATTACAGTGCCCCTGAGCCCCTTTCTTCAACTCGCTTTCTGGTGAGCTGGGCACAAAACCGCAGGATTGCTTCAGGCCCTAATCTGTTTTCAGCAGGGCACGCTGAGCCTTTGTTTAATTCCTCTTCCTGGTGGGAAATGAGCGTTACATTTGCCCGTGAAGACACCTACAGCTAGTCTCTCATTGGTTCTCCCTATTCCTGTTCATCTTGCACAGAAATTGCAAGCTGTGCCAAACAGGAGGTTAAAGGCACTGACTCTCCAAGTGGGGAGAGTGTTAGTAAAGCATCTGGAATTGTGAACACGAGGACCAGGATACGAAAACTGAGATGCATTTTAAATCGTTTCCCAATCACACGGTGGACGATACTCTGGGTTTCCCATGCATGTTTTAGCTGGAGGAAGAATCCCTTGAACCTGGAGAGTTGGGACCCATGGAATGGGTACCAAGCAGTATGACTTCAAAGGGTCTGCATTTGCTCACCGAAACTCACCAATGCTATCAGCCTGAAGTGTCCAGCCTTATGTCTCAAACAGCTCTGGGTGTAGATGTGGTCAATCCCGGTTGCATCACATGCCCTGAGTGAATTATTTAAGAATTGCTCTCTATTTCACTGTCTTTGTGTTTTGTTTTCGAAATTTATTTTGATAATGGGATTTATCGGATTTTCACTGCTGCGTGTCGGCCGCTGTACACACGCTTGATTCTCTTACGGAGACATATATATCCATGGGTTTTAAGATTCTTCCTAGTCAGGTATATTCCTAGGCGTTGAATATGTGGTGTTGGGTCCATTTCGTTGAGCAAGGAGTAGGTCTTGTCTATTACATATTTGGCTTATGGAAAGTTTTCTGTGCTAATTTCAGTCTCTGGTTTTATGCAGCACCCCAAGGCCCCTTTCCCCATAAGCAAGCACTAGTTGGTTTTCTAAATTTGAGACCCTGTTCTGTTTTGTAATTCAGTTCATGTGTAGTCAAGTTTTCATTCCGTGTATTAGTGATATCTTATGATGTTTCTTTTTCTGTGTGACGTAGTTCACGTAGAATCACCGTACCTGCATCCACTCACTATGCCGCTACGGGCCTGATGACACAGATTTCATTGCTGAGTGATACTGCATTGCACGTACGTGCCACAACTTCTTTATCCATTTTTTGCTTTCTGGGGTATTTACCTGGTACTGTAGACGAGCTTCTTGGGAACACAGCCGTCCCAAACTTTGGGGTGGCTCTCTGTTTTGATTTTAATTTCCCTAAGGAATAGGACCATAAGTGCAATTGCCATAGGCTGTGTTGCTTTATTTCTTACGTGTTTCAGGAAACACCATACACTTCTCCAGGGTGGCTGTTGGCAATTTACATCCGGCCAATCAGCATAACAAGGCTCCCTGTTCTCCATATCCTGTCCTACCTTTCTGGATGTTACACATTTTTCAGATGGCCCTTTTGCCTGGGGGGCAGTGAGACTTCATTGTAGTGCAGATTTCCTTTACAGGCTTGCTTGGTTGGCCAAAAAGTGCGTATGCGTTTTTTTCCTGAATATATTCAGGAAAAAACGCATACGCCCTTTTTAGCCAAGTGCATCATTGTCGACGTTGTGCCTCTTTTCCTATGCTTTCAGGGCAATTCCAGTGTACCCCTGCAATCGTTTTCCTGAAATTCTGCCTCGCTTTCAAGTCCCCTTCGCAGGCTTACTTCAATATACTTTTGGAAGATAGCTGTCATTTATAACTCTGCAGGTTTGTGAATTACAGTGCCCCTGAGCTCCTTTCTTCAACTCGCTTTCTTGTGAGCTGGGCACAAAACCGCAGGATTGCTTCAGGCCCTAATCTGTTTCCAGCAGGGCACACTGAGCCTTTGTTTAATTCCTCTTCCTGGTGGGAAATGAGCGTTACATTTGCCCGTGCAGACACCTACACTTAGTCTCTCATTGGTTCTCCCTATTCCTGTTCATCTTGCACAGAAATTGCAAGCTGTGCCAAACAGGAGGTTAAAGGCACTGACTCTCCAAGCGGGGAGAGTTTTAGTAAAGCATCTGGAATGGTGAACCCGAGGACCAGGATACGAAAACTGAGATGCATTTTAAATCGTTTCCCAATCACACGGTGGACCATAATGTGGGTTTCCCATGCATGTTTTAGATGGAGTAAGAATCCCTTGAACCTGAAGAGTTGGGACACATGGAATAGGTACCATGCAGTATGACTTCAAAGGGTCTGCATTTGCTCACCGAAACTCACCAATGCTATCAGCCTGAAGTGTCCAGCCTTATGTCTCAACCAGCTCTGGGTGTAGATGTGGTCAATCCCAGTTGCATCACATGCCCTGAGTGAATTATTTAAGAATTGCTCTCTATTTCACTGTCTTTGTGTTTTGTTTTCGAAATTTATTTTGATAATGGGATTTATCGGATTTTCACTGCTGCGTTTCGGCCGCTGTACACACGCTTGATTCTCTTACGGAGACATATATATCCATGGGTTTTAAGATTCTTCCTAGTCAGGTATATTCCTAGGCGTTGAATATGTGGTGTTGGGTCCATTTCGTTGAGCAAGGAGTAGGTCTTGTCTATTACATATTTGGCTTATGGAAAGTTATCTGTGCTAATTTCAGTCTCTGGTTTTATGCAGCACCCCAAGGCACCTTTCCCCATAAGCAAGCACTAGTTGGTTTTCTAAATTTGAGACCCTGTTCTGTTTTGTAATTCAGTTCATGTGTAGTCAAGTTTTCATTCCGTGTATTAGTGATATCTTATGATGTTTCTTTTTCTGTGTGACGTAGTTCACGTAGAATCACCGTACCTGCATCCACTCACTATGCCGCTACAGGCCTGATGACACAGATTTCATTGCTGAGTGATACTGCATTGCACGTACGTGCCACAACTTCTTTATCCATTTTTTGCTTTATGGGGTATTTACCTGGTACTGTAGACGAGCTTCTTGGGAACACAGCCGTCCTAAACTTTGGGGTGGCTCTCTGTTTTTGATTTTAATTTCCCTAAGGAATAGGACCATAAGTGCAATTGCCATAGGCTGTGTTGCTTTATTTCTTACGTGTTTCAGGAAACACCATACACTTCTCCAGGGTGACTGTTGGCAATTTACATCCTGCCAATCAGCATAACAAGGCTCCCTGTTCTCCATATCCTGTCCTACCTTTCTGGATTTTACCCTTTTTTCAGATGGCCCTTTTGCCCGGGGGGCAGTGAGACTTCATTGTAGTGCAGATTTCCTTTACAGGCTTGCTTGGTTGGCCAAAAAGTGCGTATGCGTTTTTTCCTGAATATATTCAGGAAAAAACGCATACGCCCTTTTTGGCCAAGTGCATCATTGTCGACGTTGTGCCTCTTTTCCTATGCTTTCAGGGCAAATCCAGTCTACCCCCTGCAATCGTTTTCCTGAAATTCTGCCCCGCTTTCAAGTCCCGTTCGCAGGCTTACTTCAATATATTTTTGGAGGATAGCTGTCATTTATAACTCGGCAGGTTTTTGAATTACAGTGCCCCTGAGCTCCTTTCTTCAACTCACTTTCTTGTGAGCTGGGCACAAAACCGCAGGATTGCTTCAGGCCCTAATCTTTTTCCGGCAGGGCATGCTGTGCCTTTGGTTAATTCCTCTTCCTGGTGGGAAATGAGCATTACTTTTGCCCGTGGAGACACCTACAGCTAGTCTCTCATTGGTTCTCCCTATTCCTGTTCATCTTGCACAGAAATTGCAAGCTGTGCCAAACAGGAGGTTAAAGGCACTGAGTCTCCAAGCAGGGAGAGTGTTAGTAAAGCATCTGGAATGGTGAAACCGAGGAGCAGGATACGAAAACTGAGATGCATTTTAAATCGTTTCCCAATCACATGGTGGACCATACTGTGGGTTTCCCATGCATGTTTTAGCTGGAGGAAGAATCCCTTGAACCTGAAGAGTTGGGACCCATGGAATAGGTACCATGCAGAATGACTTCAAAGGGTCTGCATTTGCTCACCGAAACTCACCAATGTTATCACCCTGAAGTGTCCAGCCTTATGTCTCAACCAGCTCTGGGTTTAGATGTGGTCAATCCCGGTTGCATCACATGCCCTGAGTGAATTATTTAAGAATTGCTCTCTATTTCACTGTCTTTGTGTTTTGTTTTCGAAATTTATTTTGATAATGGGATTTATCGGATTTTCACTGCTGTGCTTCGGCCGCTGTACACACGCTTGATTCTCTTACGGAGACATATATATCCATGGGTTTTAATTTTCACCCTAGTCAGGTATATTCCTAGGCGTTGAATATGTGGTGTTGAGTCCATTTCGTTGAGCAAGGAGTAGGTATTGTCTATTACATATTTGGCTTATGGAAAGTTATCTGTGCCAATTTCAGTCTCTGGTTTTATGCAGCACCCCAACGCACCTTTCCCCATAAACAAGCACTAGGTGGTTTTCTAAATTTGAGACCCTGTTCTGTTTTGTAATTCAGTTCATGTGTAGTCAAGTTTACATTCCGTGTATTAGTGATATCTTATGATGTTTCTTTTTCTGTGTGACGTAGTTCACGTAGAATCACCGTACCTGCATCCACTCACTATGGCGCTATGGGCCTGATGACACAGATTTCATTGCTGAGTGATATTGCATTGTACGTACGTGCCACAACTTTTTTATCCATTTTTTGCTTTCTGGGATATTTACCTGATACTGTAGACGAGCTTCTTGTGAACACAGCCGTCCCAAATATTGGGGTGGCTGTCTGTTTTTGATTTTAATTTCCATAAGCTATAGGACCATAAGTGGAAGTGCCATAGGCTGTGTTGCTTTGTTTCTTACGTGTTTCAGGAAACACCATACACTTCTCCAGGGTGGCTGCTGGCAATTTACATCCTGCCAATCAGCATAACAAGGCTCCCTGTTCTCCATATCCTGTCCTACCTTTCTGGATTTTACCCTTTTTTCAGATGGCCCTTTTGCCCGGGAGGCAGTGAGACTTCATTGTAGTGCAGATTTCCTTTACAGGCTTGCTTGGTTGGCCAAAAAGGGCGTATGCGTTTTTTCCTGAATATATTCAGGAAAAAACGCATACGCACTTTTTGGCCAAGTGCATCATTGTCGACTTTGTGCCTCTTTTCCTATGCTTTCAGGGCAATTCCTGTCTACCCCCTGCAATCGTTTTCCTGAAATTCTGCCCCGCTTTCAAGTCCCCTTCGCAGGCTTACTTCAATATATTTTTGGAGGATAGCTGTCATTTATAACTCTGCAGGTTTGTGAATTACAGTGCCCCTGAGCTCCTTTCTTCAACTCGCTTTCTTGTGAGCTGGGCACAAAACCGCAGGATTGCTTCAGGCCCTAATCTGTTTCCGGCAGGGCACGCTGAGCCTTTGTTTAATTCCTCTTCCTGGTGGGCAATGAGCATTACATTTGCCCGTGCAGACACCTACAGCTAGTCTCTCATTGGTTCTCCCTATTCCTGTTCATCTTGCACAGAAATTGCAAGCTGTGCCTAACAGGAGGTTAAAGGCACTGACTCTCCAAGCGGGGAGAGTGTTAGTAAAGCATCTGGAATGGTGAACCCGAGGACCAGGATACGAAAACTGAGATGCATTTTAAATCGTTTCCCAATCACACGGTGGACGATACTCTGGGTTTCCCATGCATGTTTAGCTGGAGGAAGAATCCCATGAACCTGGAGAGTTGGGATCCATGGAATGGGTACCATGCAGTATGACTTCAAAGGGTCTGCATTTGCTCACCGAAACGCACCAATGCTATCACCCTGAAGTGTCCAGCCTTATGTCTCAACCAGCTCTGGGTGTAGATGTGGTCAATCCCGGTTGCATCACATGCCCTGAGTGAATTATTTAAGAATTGCTCTCTATTTCACTGTCTTTGTGTTTTGTTTTCGAAATTTATTTTTATAATGGGATTTATCGGATATTCACTGCTGCGTTTCGGCCGCAGTACACCCGCTTGATTCTCTTACGGAGACATATATATCCATGGGTTTTAAGATTCTTCCTAGTCAGGTATATTCCTAGGCGTTGAATATGTGGTGTTGGGTCCATTTCGTTGAGCAAGGAGTAGGTCTTGTCTATTACATATTTGGCTTATGGAAAGTTATCTGTGCTAATTTCAGTCTCTGGTTTTATGCAGCACCCCAAGGCACCTTTCCCCATAAGCAAGCACTAGTTGGTTTTCTAAATTTGAGACCCTGTTCTGTTTTGTAATTCAGTTCATGTGTAGTCAAGTTTACATTCCGTGTATAAGTAATATCTTATGATGTTTCTTTTTCTGTGTGACGTAGTTCACGTAGAATCACCGTACCTGCATCCACTCACTATGCCACTACTGGCCTGATGACACAGATTTCATTGCTGAGTGATATTGCATTGTACGTACGTGCCACAACTTCTTTATCCATTTTTTGTTTTCTGGGATATTTACCTGATACTGTAGACGAGCTTCTTGTGAACACAGCCGTCCGAAATATTGGGGTGGCTGTCTGTTTTTGATTTTAATTTCCGTAAGCTATAGGACCATAAGTGGAAGTGGCATAGGCTGTGTTGCTTTGTTTCTTACGTGTTTCAGGAAACACCATACACTTCTCCAGGGTGGCTGCTGGCAATTTACATCCTGCCAATCAGCTTAACAAGGCTCCCTGTTCTCCATATCCTGTCCTACCTTTCTGGATTTTACACGTTTTTCAGATGGCCCTTTTGCCCGGGGGGCAGTGAGACTTCATTGTAGTGCAGATTTCCTTTACAGGCTTGCTTGGTTGGCCAAAAAGGGCGTATGCGTTTTTTCCTGAATATATTCAGGAAAAAACGCATACGCCCTTTTTGGCCAAGTGCATCATTGTCAACGTTGTCCCTCTTTTCCTATGCTTTCAGGGCAATTCCAGTCTAGCCCCTGCAATCGTTTTCCTGAAATTCTGCCCCGCTCTCAAGTCCCCTTCGCAGGCTTACTTCAATATATTTTTGGAGGATAGCTGTCATTTATAACTCTGCAGGTTTGTGAATTACAGTGCCCCTGAGCCCCTTTCTTCAACTCGATTTCTTGTGAGCTGGGCACAAAACCGCAGGATTGCTTCAGGCCCTAATCTGTTTTCAGCAGGGCACGCTGAGCCTTTGTTTAATTCCTCATCCTGGTGGGAAATGAGCGTTACATTTGCCCGTGCAGACACCTACAGCTAGTCTCTCATTGGTTCTCCCTATTCCTATTCATCTTGCACAGAAATTGCAAGCTGTGCCAAACAGGAGGTTAAAGGCACTGACTCTCCAAGTGGGGAGAGTGTTAGTAAAGCATCTGGAATTGTGAACCCGAGGACCAGGATACGAAAACTGAGATGCATTTTAAATCGTTTCCCAATCACACGGTGGACGATACTGTGGGTTTCCCATGCATGTTTTAGCTGGAGGAAGAATCCCTTGAACCTGGAGAGTTTGGAGCCATGGAATGGGTACCATGCAGACTGACTTCAAAGGGTCTGCATTTGCTCACCGAAACTCACCAATGCTATCAGCCTGAACTGTCCAGCCTTATGTCTCAAACAGCTCTGGGTGTAGATGTGGTCAATACCGGTTGCATCACCTGCCCTGAGTGAATTATTTAAGAATTGCTCTCTATTTCACTGTCTTTGTGTTTTGTTTCCGAAATTTATTTTGATAATGGGATTTATCGGATTTTCACTGCTGCGTTTCGGCCGCTGTACACACGCTTGAATCTCTTACAGAGACATATATATCCATGGGTTTTAAGATTCTTCCTAGTCAGGTATATTCCTAGGCGTTGAATATGTGGTGTTGGGTCCATTTCGTTGAGCAAGGAGTAGGTCTTGTCTATTACATATTTGGCTTATGGAAAGTTATCTGTGCTAATTTCAGTCTCTGGTTTTATGCAGCACCCCAAGGCACCTTTTCCCATAAGCAAGCACTAGTTGGTTTTCTAAATTTGAGACCCTGTTCTGTTTTGTAATTCAGTTCATGTGTAGTCAAGTTTACATTCCGTGTATTAATGATATCTTATGATGTTTCTTTTTCTGTGTGACGTAGTTCACGTAGAATCAACGTACCTGCATCCACTCACTATGCCGCTACGGCCCTGAAGACAAAGATTTCATTTCTGAGTGATATTGCATTGTACGTACATGCCACAACTTCTTTATCCATTTTTTGCTTTCTGGGATATTTACCTGATACTGTAGACGAGCTTCTTGTGAACACAGCCGTCCCAAATATTGGGGTGGCTGTCTGTTTTTGATTTTAATTTCCGTAAGCTATAGGACCATAAGTGGAAGTGCCATAGGCTGTGTTGCTTTGTTTCTTACGTGTTGCAGGAAACACCATACACTTCTCCAGGGTGGCTGTTGGCAATTGACATCCTGCCAATCAGCATAACAAGGCTCCCTGTTCTCCATATCCTGTCCTACCTTTCTGGATTTTACACTTTTTTCAGATGGCCCTTTTGCCCGGGGGGCAGTGAGACTTCATTGTAGTGCAGATTTCCTTTACAGGCTTGCTTGGTTGGCCAAAAAGGGCGTATGTGTTTTTTCCTGAATATATTCAGGAAAAAACGCATACGCCCTTTTTGGCCAAGTGCATCATTGTCGACGTTGTGCCTCTTTTCCTATGCTTTCAGGGCAATTCCAGTCTACCCCCTGCAATCGTTTTCCTGAAATTCTGCCCCGCTTTCAAGTCCCCTTCGCAGGCTTACTTCAATATATTTTTGGAGGATAGCTGTCATTTATAACTCTGCAGGTTTGTGAATTACAGTGCCCCTGAGCTGCTTTCTTCAACTCACTTTCTTGTGAGCTGGGCACAAAACCGCAGGATTGCTTCAGGCCCTAATCTGTTTCCGGCAGGGCATGCTGTGCCTTTGGTTAATTCCTCTTCCTGGTGGGAAATGAGCGTTACATTTGCCCGTGCAGACACCTACAGCTAGTCTCTCATTGGTTCTCCCTATTCCTGTTCATCTTGCACAGAAATTGCAAGCTGTGCCAAACAGGAGGTTAAAGGCACTGACTCTCCAAGCAGGGAGACTGTTAGTAAATCATCTGGAATGGTGAAACCGAGGAGCAGGATACGAAAACTGAGATGCATTTTAAATCGTTTCCCATTCACACGGTGGACAATACTGTGGGTTTCCCATGCATGTTTTAGCTGGAGGAAGAATCCCTTGAACCTGAAGAGTTGGGACCCATGGAATAGGTACCATGCAGTATTATTTCAAAGGGTCTGCATTTGCTCACCGAAACTCACCAATGCTATCAGCCTGAAGTGTCCAGCCTTATGTCTCAACCAGCTCTGGGTGTAGATGTGGTCAATCCCGGTTGCATCACATGCCCTGAGTGAATTATTGAAGAATTGCTCTCTATTTCACTGTGTTTGTGTTTTGTTTTCGAAATTTATTTTGATAATAGGATTTATCGGATTTTCACTGCTGCGTTTCGGCCGCTGTACACACGCTTGATTCTCTTACGGAGACATATATATCCATGGGTTTTAAGATTCTTCCTAGTCAGTTATATTCCTAGGCGTTGAATATGTGGTGTTGAGTCCATTTCGTTGAGCAAGGAGTAGGTCTTGTTTATTACATATTTGGCTTATGGAATGTTATCTGTGCTAATTTCAGTCTCTGGTTTTATGCAGCACCCCAAGGCACCTTTCCCCATAAGCAAGCACTAGTTGGTTTTCTAAATTTGAGACCCTGTTCTGTTTTGTAATACAGTTCATGTGTAGTCAAGTTTACATTCCGTGTATTAGTGATATCTTATGATGTTTCTTTTTCTGTGTGACGTAGTTCACGAAGAATCACCGTACCTGCATCCACTCACTATGCCGCTACGGGCCTGATGACACAGATTTCATTGCTGAGTGCTACTGCATTGCACGTACGTGCCACAACTTCTTTATCCATTTTTTGCTTTCTGCGATATTTACCCGGTACTGTAGACGAGCTTATTGGGAACACAGCCGTCCCAAACTTTGGGGTGGCTCTCTGTTTTTGATTTTAATTTCCCTAAGGAATAGGACCATAAGTGCAATTGCCATAGGCTGTGTTGCTTTATTTCTTACGTGTTTCCGGAAACACCATACACTTCTCCAGGGTGGCTGTTAGCAATTTACATCCTACCAATCAGCATAACAAGGCTCCCTGTTCTCCATATCCTGTCCTACCTTTCTGGATTTTACACTTTTTTCAGATGGCCCTTTTGCCCGGGGGGCAGTGAGACTTCATTGTAGTGGAGATTTCCTTTACAGGCTTGCTTGGTTGGCCAAAAAGTGCGTATGCGTTTTTTCCTGAATATATTCAGGAAAAAACGCATAAGCCCTTTTTGGCCAAGTGCATCATTGTCGACGTTCTGCCTGTTTTCCTATGCTTTCAGGGCAATTCCAGTCTACCCCTTGCAATCGTTTTCCTGAAATTCTGCCCCGCTTTCAAGTCCCCTTCGCAGGCTTACTTCAATATATTTTTGGAGGATAGCTGTCATTTATAACTCTGCAGGTTTGTGAATTACAGTACCCTTGAGCTCCTTTCTTCAACTCGCTTTCTTGTGAGCTGGGCACAAAACCGCAGGATTGCTTCAGGCCCTAATCTGTTTCCGGCAGGGCATGCTGAGCCTTTGGTTAATTTTTCTTCCTGGTGGGAAATGAGCGTTACATTTGCCCGTGCAGATATCTACAGCTAGTCTCTCATTGGTTCTCCCTATTCCTGTTCATCTTGCACAGAAATTGCAAGCTGTGCCAAACAGGAGGTTAAAGGCACTGACTCTCCAACCAGGGAGAGTGTTAGTAAAGCATCTGGAATGGTGAAACCGAGGAGCAGGATACGAAAACTGAGATGCATTTTAAATCGTTTCCCATTCACACGGTGGACAATACTGTGGGTTTCCCATGCATGTTTTAGCTGGAGGAAGAATCCCTTGAACCTGAAGAGTTGGGACCCATGGAATAGGTACCATGCAGTATTATTTCAAAGGGTCTGCATTTGCTCACCGAAACTCACCAATGCTATCAGCCTGAAGTGTCCAGCCTTATGTCTCAAACAGCTCTGGGTGTAGATGTGGTCAATCCCGGTTGCATCACATGCCCTGAGTGAATTATTGAAGAATTGCTCTCTATTTCACTATCTTTGTGTTTGTTTTCGAAATTTATTTTGATAATGGGATTTATCGGATTTTCACTGCTGCGTTTCGGCCGCTGTACACATGCTTGATTCTCTTACGGAGACATATATATCCATGGGTTTTAAGATTCTTCCTAGTCAGGTATATTCCTAGGCATTGAATATGTGGTGTTGAGTCCATTTCACTGAGCAAGGAGTAGGTTTTGTCTATTACATATTTGGCTTATGGAAAGTTATCTGTGCTAATTTCAGTCTCTGGTTTTATGCAGCACCCCAACGCACCTTTCCCCATAAGCAAGCACTAGTTGGTTTTCTAAATTTGAGACCCTGTTCTGTTTTGTAATTCAGTTCATGTGTAGTCAAGTTTACATTCCGTGTATTAGTGATATCTTATGACGTTTCTTTTTCTGTGTGACGTAGTTCACGTAGAATCACCGTACCTGCATCCACTCACTATGCCGCTACAGGCCTGATGACACAGATTTCATTGCTGAGTGATACTGCATTGCACGTACGTGCCACAACTTCTTTATCCATTTTTTGCTTTCTGGGATATTTACCTGATACTGTAGACGAGCTTCTTGTGAACACAGCCATCCCAAATATTGGGGTGGCTGTCTGTTTTTGATTTTAATTTCCGTAAGCTATAGGACCATAAGTGGAAGAGGCATAGGCTGTGTTGCTTTGTTTCTTACGTGTTTCAGGAAACACCATACACTTCTCCAGGGTGGCTGCTGGCAATTTACATCCTGCCAATCAGCATAACAAGGCTCCCTGTTCTCCATATCCTGTCCTACCTTTCTGGATTTTACACTTTTTTCAGATGGCCCTTTTGCCCGGGGGGCAGTGAGACTGCATTGTAGTTCACATTTCCTTTACAGGCTTGCTAGGTTGACCAAAAAGGGCGTATGCGTTTTTTCCTGAATATATTCAGGAAAAAACGGATACGCCCTTTTTGGCCAAGTGCATCATTGTCGACGTTCTGCCTGTTTTCCTATGCTTTCAGGGCAATTCCAGTCTACCCCCTGCAATCGTTTTCCTGAAATTCTGCCCCGCTTTCAAGTCCCCTTCGCAGGCTTACTTCAATATATTTTTGGAGGATAGCTGTCATTTATAACTCTGCAGGTTTGTGAATTACAGTGCCCTTGAGCTCCTTTCTTCAACTCGCTTTCTTGTGAGCTGGGCACAAAACCGCAGGATTGCTTCAGGCCCTAATCTGTTTCCGGCAGGGCATGCTGAGCCTTTGGTTAATTTTACTTCCTGGTGGGAAATGAGCGTTACATTTGCCCGTGCAGACATCTACAGCTAGTCTCTCATTGGTTCTCCCTATTCCTGTTCATCTTGCACAGAAATTGCAAGCTGTGCCAAACAGGAGGTTAAAGGCACTGACTCTCCAAGCGGGGAGAGTGTTAGTAAAGCATCTGGAATGGTGAACCCGAGGACCAGGATACGAAAACTGAGATGCATTTTAAATCGTTTCCCAATCACATGGTGGACGATACTCTGGGTTTCCCATGCATGTTTTAGCTGGAGGAAGAATCCCTTGAACCTGGAGAGTTGGGACCCATGGAATGGGTACCATGCAGTATGACTTCAAAGGGTCTGCATTTGCTCACCGAAACTCACCAATGCTATCAGCCTGAAGTGTCCAGCCTTATGTCTCAACCAGCTCTGGGTGTAGATGTGGTCAATCCCGGTTGCATCACATGCCCTGAGTGAATTATTTAAGAATTGCTCTCTATTTCACTGTCTTTGTGTTTTGTTTTCGAAATTTATTTTGATAATGGGATTTATCGGATTTTCACTGCTGCGTTTCGGCCGCTGTACACACGCTTGATTCTCTTACGGAGACATATATATCCATGGGTTTTAAGATTCTTCCTAGTCAGGTATATTCCTAGGCGTTGAATATGTGGTGTTGGGTCCATTTCGTTGAGCAAGGAGTAGGTCTTGTCTATTACATATTTGGCTTATGGAAAGTTATCTGTGCTAATTTCAGTCTCTGGTTTGATGCAGCACCCCAAGGCACCTTTTCCCATAAGCAAGCACTAGTTGGTTTTCTAAATTTGAGACCCTGTTCTGTTTTGTAATTCAGTTCATGTGTAGTCAAGTTTACATTCCGTGTATTAGTGATATCTTATGATGTTTCTTTTTCTGTGTGACGTAGTTCACGTAGAATCACCGTAACTGCATCCACTCACTATGCCGCTACGGGCCTGATGACACAGATTTCATTGCTGAGTGATATTGCATTGTACGTACGGGCCACAACTTCTTTATCCATTTTTTGCTTTCTGGGATATTTACCTGATACTGTAGACGAGCTTCTTGTGAACACCGCCGTCCCAAATATTGGGGTGGCTGTCTGTTTTTGATTTTAATTTGCGTAAACTATAGGACCATAAGTGGAAGTGCCATAGGCTGTGTTGCTTTGTTTCTTACTTGTTGCAGGAAACACCATACACTTCTCCAGGGTGGCTGCTGTCAATTTACATCCTGCCCATCAGCATAACAAGGCTCCCTGTTCTCCATATCCTGTCCTACCTTTCTGGATTTTACACTTTTTTCAGATGGCCCTTTTGCCCGGGGGGCAGTGAGACTTCATTTTAGTGCAGATTTCCTTTACAGGCTTGCTTGGTTGGCCAAAAAGGGCATATGCTTTTTTCCTGAATATATTCAGGAAAAAACGCATACGCCCTTTTTGGCCAAGTGCATCATTGTCAACGTTGTGCCTCTTTTCCTATGCTTTCAGGGCAATTCCAGTCTACCCCCTGCAATCGTTTTCCTGAAATTCTGCCCCGCTTTCAAGTCCCCTTCGCAGGCTTACTTCAATATATTTTTGGAGGATAGCTGTCATTTATAACTCTGCAGGTTTGTGAATTACAGTGCCCCTGAGCTGCTTTCTTCAACTCACTTTCTTGTGAGCTGGGCACAAAACCGCAGGATTGCTTCAGGCCCTAATCTGTTTCCGGCAGGGCATGCTGTGCCTTTGGTTAATTCCTCTTCCTGGTGGGAAATGAGCGTTACATTTGCCCGTGCAGACACCTACAGCTAGTCTCTCATTGGTTCTCCCTATTCCTGTTCATCTTGCACAGAAATTGCAAACTGTGCCAAACAGGAGGTTAAAGGCACTGACTCTCCAAGCGGGGAGAGTGTTAGTAAAGCGTCTGGAATGGTGAACCCGAGGACAAGGATACGAAAACTGAGATCCATTTCAAATCGTTTCCCAATCTCACGGTGTACCATACTCTGTGTTTCCCATGCATGTTTTAGCTGAAGGAAGAAGCCCTTGAACCTGGAGAGTTGGGACTCATGGAATGGGTACCATGCAGTATGACTTCAAAGGGTCTGCATTTGCTCACAGAAACTCACCAATGCTATCAGCCTGAAGTGTCCAGCCTTATGTCTCAACCAGCTCTGGGTGTAGATGTGTTAAATCCCTGTTGCATCACATGCCCTGAGTGAATTATTTAAGAAGTGCTCTCTATTTCACTGTCTTTGTGTTTTGTTTTCGAAATTTATTTTGATAATGGGATTTATCGCATTTTCACTGCTGCGTTTATGCCGCTGTACACACGGTTGATTCTCTTACGGAGACATATATATCCATGGGTTTTAAGATTCTTCCTAGTCAGGTATATTCCTAGGTGTTGAATATGTGGTGTTGGGTCCATTTCGTTGAGAAACGAGTAGGTCTTGTCTATTACATATTTGGCTTATGGAAAGTTATCTGTGCTAATTTCAGTCTCTGGTTTTATGCAGCACCCCAAGGCACCTTTCCCCATAAGCAAGCACTAGTTGGTTTTCTAAATTTGAGACCCTGTTCTGTTTTGTAATTCAGTTCATGTGTAGTCAAGTTTTCATTCCGTGTATTAGTGATATCTTATGATGTTTCTTTTTCTGTGTGACGTAGTTCACGTAGAATCACCGTACCTGCATCCACTCACTATGCCGCTACGGGCCTGATGACACAGATTTCATTGCTGAGTGATACTGCATTGCACGTACGTGCCACAACTTCTTTATCCATTTTTTGCTTTCTGGGGTATTTACCTGGTACTGTAGACGAGCTTCTTGGGAACACAGCCGTCCCAACCTTTGGGGTGGCTCTCTGTTTTTGATTTTAATTTCCCTAAGGAATAGGACCATAAGTGCAATTGCCATAGGCTGTGTTGCTTTATTTCTTACGTGTTTCAGGAAACACCATACACTTCTCCAGGGTGGCTGTTGGCAATTTACATCCGGCCAATCAGCATAACAAGGCTCCCTGTTCTCCATATCCTGTCCTATCTTTCTGGATGTTACACTTTTTTCAGATGGCCCTTTTCCCGGGGGGCAGTGAGACTTCATTGTAGTGCAGATTTCCTTTACAGGCTTGCTTGGTTGGCCAAAAAGGGCGTGTGCGTTTTTTTCCTGAATATATTCAGGAAAAAACGCATACGCCCTTTTTGGCCAAGTGCATCATTGTCGACGTTGTGCCTCTTTTCCTATGCTTTCAGGGCAATTCCAGTGTACCCCTGCAATCGTTTTCCTGAAATTCTGCCTCGCTTTCAAGTCCCCTTCGCAGGCTTACTTCAATATACTTTTGGAAGATAGCTGTCATTTATAACTCTGCAGGTTTGTGAATTACAGTGCCCCTGAGCTCCTTTCTTCAACTCGCTTTCTTGTGAGCTGGGCACAAAACCGCAGGATTGCTTCAGGCCCTAATCTGTTTCCAGCAGGGCACACTGAGCCTTTGTTTAATTCCTCTTCCTGGTGGGCAATGAGCGTTACATTTGCCCGTGCAGACACCTACAGCTAGTCTCTCATTGGTTCTCCCTATTGCTGTTCATCTTGCTCAGAAATTGCAAGCTGTGCCAAACAGGAGGTTAAAGGCACTGACTCTCCAAGCGGAGAGAGTGTTAGTAAAGCATCTGGAATGGTGAACCCGAGGACCAGGATACGAAAACTGAGATGCATTTTAAATCGTTTCCCAATCACACGGTGGACCATACTGTGGGTTTCCCATGCATGTTTTAGATGGAGGAAGAATCCCTTGAACCTGAAGAGTTGGGACCCATGGAATAGGTACCATGCAGTATGACTTCAAAGGGTCTGCATTTGCTCACCGAAACTCACCAATGCTATCAGCCTGAAGTGTCCAGCCTTATGTCTCAACCAGCTCTGGGTGTAGATGTGGTCAATCCCGGTTGCATCACATGCCCTGAGTGAATTATTTAAGAATTGCTCTCTATTTCACTGTCTTTGTGTTTTGTTTTCGAAATTTATTTTGATAATGGGATTTATCGGATTTTCACTGCTGCGTTTCGGCCGCTGTACACCCGCTTGATTCTCTTACGGAGACATATATATCCATGGGTTTTAAGATTCTTCCTAGTCAGGTATATTCCTAGGCGTTGAATATGTGGTGTTGGGTCCATTTCGTTGAGCAAGGAGTAGGTCTTGTCTATTACATATTTGGCTTATGGAAAGTTATCTGTGCTAATTTCAGTCTCTGGTTTTATGCAGCACCCCAAGGCACCTTTCCCCATAAGCAAGCACTAGTTGGTTTTCTAAATTTGAGACCCTGTTCTGTTTTGTAATTCAGTTCATGTGTAGTCAAGTTTTCATTCCGTGTATTAGTGATATCTTATGATGTTTCTTTTTCTGTGTGACGTAGTTCACGTAGAATCACCGTACCTGCATCCACTCACTATGCCGCTACGGGCCTGATGACACAGATTTCATTGCTGAGTGATACTGCATTGCACGTACGTGCCACAACTTCTTTATCCATTTTTTGCTTTCTGGGGTATTTACCTGGTACTGTAGACGAGCTTCTTGGGAACACAGCCGTCCCAAACTTTGGGGTGGCTCTCTGTCTTTCATTTTAATTTCCCTAAGGAATAGGACCATAAGTGCAATTGCCATAGGCTGTGTTGCTTTATTTCTTACGTGTTTCAGGAAACACCATACACTTCTCCAGGGTGGCTGTTGGCAATTTCCATCCTGCCAATCAGCATAACAAGGCTCCCTGTTCTCCATATCCTGTCCTACCTTTCTGGATTTTACCCTTTTTTCAGATGGCCCTTTTGCCCGGGGGGCAGTGAGACTTCATTGTAGTGCAGATTTCCTTTACAGGCTTGCTTGGTTGGCCAAAAAGTGCGTATGCGTTTTTTCCTGAATATATTCAGGAAAAAACGCATACGCCGTTTTTGGCCAAGTTCATCATTGTCGACGTTGTGCCTCTTTTCCTATGCTTTCCGGGCAATTCCAGTCTACCCCCTGCAATCGTTTTTCCTGAAATTCTGCCCCGCTTTCAAGTCCCCTTCGCAGGCTTACTTCAATATATTTTTGGAGGATAGCTGTCATTTATAACTCTGCAGGTTTGTGAATTACAGTGCCCCTGAGCTCCTTTCTTCAACTCGCTTTCTTGTGAGCTGGGCACAAAACCGCAGGATTGCTTCAGGCCCTAATCTGTTTCCGGCAGGGCACGCTGAGCCTTTGGTTAATTCCTCTTCCTGGTGGGCAATGAGCGTTACATTTGCCCGTGCAGACACCTACAGCTAGTCTCTCATTGGTTCTCCCTATTCCTGTTCATTTTGCACAGAAATTGCAAGCTGTGCCAAAGAGGAGGTTAAAGGCACTGACTCTCCAAGCGGGGAGAGTGTTAGTAAAGCATCTGGAATGGTGAACCCGAGGACCAGGATACGAAAACTGAGATGCATTTTAAATCATTTCCCAATCACATGGTGGACGATACTCTTGGTTTCCCATGCATGTTTTAGCTGGAGGAAGAATCCCTTGAACCTGGAGAGTTGGGACCCATGGAATGGGTACCATGCAGTATGACTTCAAAGGGTCTGCATTTGCTCACCAAAACTCACCAATGCTATCAGCCTGAAGTGTCCAGCCTTATGTCTCAACCAGCTCTGGGTGTAGATGTGTTAAATCCCGGTTGCATCACATGCCCTGAGTGAATTATTTAAGAATTGCTCTCTATTTCACTGTCTTTATGATTTTTTTTTGAAATTTATTTTGATAATGGGATTTATCGGATTTTCACTGCTGCGTTTATGCCGCTGTACACACGCTTGATTCTCTTACGGAGACATATATATCCATGGGTTTTAAGATTCTTCCTAGTCAGGTATATTCCTAGGCGTTGAATATGTGGTGTTGGGTCCATTTCGTTGAGCAAGGAGTAGGTCTTGTCTATTACATATTTGGCTTATGGAAAGTTATCTGTGCTAATTTCAGTCTCTGGTTTTATGAAGCACCCCAACGCACCTTTCCCCATAAGCAAGCACTAGTTGGTTTTCTAAATTTGAGACCCTGTTCTGTTTTGTAATTCAGTTCATGTGTAGTCAAGTTTACATTCCGTGTATTAGTGATATCTTATGATGTTTCTTTTTCTGTGTGACGTAGTTCACGTAGAATCACCGTACCTGCATCCACTCACTATGCCGCTACGTGCCTGATGACACAGATTTCATTGCTGAATGATACTGCATTGCACGTACGTGCCACAACTTCTTTATCCATTTTTTGCTTTCTGGGATATTTACCTGATACTGTAGACGAGCTTCTTGTGAACACAGCCGTCCCAAATATTGGGGTGGCTGTCTGTTTTTGATTTTAATTTCCGTAAGCTATAGGACCATAAGTGGAAGTGCCATAGACTGTGTTGCTTTGTTTCTTATGTGTTTCAGGAAACACCATACACTTCTCCAGGCTGGCTGCTGGCAATTTACATCCTGCCAATCAGCATAACAAGGCTCCCTGTTCTCCATATCCTGTCCTACCTTTCTGGATTTTACACTTTTTTCAGATGGCCCTCTTGCCCGGGGGGCAGTGAGACTTCATTGTAGTGCAGATTTCCTTTACAGGCTTGCTTGGTTGGCCAAAAAGGGCGTATGCGTTTTTTCCTGAATATATTCAGGAAAAAACGCATACGCCCTTTTTGGCCAAGTGCATCATTGTCGACGTTCTGCCTCTTTTCCTATGCTTTCAGGGCAATTCCAGTCTACCCCCTGCAATCGTTTTCCTGAAATTCTGCCCCGCTTTCAAGTCCCCTTCGCAGGCTTACTTCAATATATTTTTGGAGGATAGCTGTCATTTATAACTCTGCAGGTTTGTGAATTACAGTGCCCCTGAGCTCCTTTCTTCAACTCGCTTTCTTGTGAACTGGGCACAAAACCGCAGGATTGCTTCAGGCCCTAATCTGTTTCGGGCAGGGCATGCTGAGCCTTTGGTAAATTCCTCTTCCTGGTGGGAAATGAGCGTTACATTTGCCCGTGCAGACACCTACAGCTAGTCTCTCATTGGTTCTCCCTATTCCTGTTCATCTTGCACAGAAATTGCAAGCTGTGCCAAACAGGAGGTTAAAGGCACTGACTCTCCAAGCAGGGAGACTGTTAGTAAATCATCTGGAATGGTGAACCCGAGGACCAGGATACGAAAACTGAGATGCATTTTAAATCATTTCCCCATAACACGGTGGACCATACTGTGGGTTTCACATGCATGTTTTAGCTGGAGGAAGAATCCCTTGAACCTGAAGAGTTGGGACCCATGGAATAGGTACCATACAGTATGACTTCAAAGGGTGTGCATTTGCTCACCGAAACTCACCAATGCTATCAGCCTGAAGTGTCCAGCCTTATGTCTCAACCAGCTCTGGGTGTAGATGTGGTCAATCCCGGTTGCATCACATGCCCTGAGTGAATTATTTAAGAATTGCTCTCTATTTCACTGTCTTTGTGTTTTGTTTTCGAAATTTATTTTGATAATGGGATTTATCGGATTTTCACTGCTGCCTTTCGGCCGCTGTACACACCCTTGATTCTCTTACGGAGACATATATATCCATGGGTTTTAAGATTCTTCCTAGTCAGGTATATTCCTAGGCGTTGAATATGTGGTGTTGGGTCCATTTCGTTGAGCAAGGAATAGGTCTTGTCTATTACATATTGGGCTTATGGAAAGTTATCTGTGCTAATTTCAGTCTCTGGTTTTATGCAGCACCCCAAGGCACCTTTCCCCATAAGCAAGCACTAGTTGGTTTTCTAAATTTGAGACCCTTTTCTATTTTGTAATTCAGTTCATGTGTAGTCAAGTTTACATTCCGTGTATTCGTGATATCTTATGATGTTTCTTTTTCTGTGTGACGTAGTTCACGTAGAATCACCGTACCTGCATCCACTCACTATGCCGCTATGGGCCTGATGACACAGATTTCATTGCTGAGTGATATTGCATTGTACGTACGTGCCACAAGTTCTTTATCCATTTTTTGCTTTCTGGGATATTTACCTGATACTGTAGACGAGCTTCTTGTGAACACAGCCGTCTCAAATATTGGGGTGGCTGTCTGTTTTTGATTTTAATTTCCGTAAGCTATAGGACCATAAGTGGAAGTGCCATAGGCTGTGTTGCTTTGTTTCTTTCGTGTTTCAGGAAACACCATACACTTCTCCAGGGTGGCTGCTGGCAATTTACATCCTGCCAATCAGCATAACAAGGCTCCCTGTTCTCCATATCCTGTCCTACCTTTCTGGATTTTACACTTTTTTCAGATGGCCCTTTTGCCAGGGGGGCAGTGAGACTTCATTGTAGTGCAGATTTCATTTACAGGCTTGCTTGGTTGGCCAAAAAGGGCGTATGCGTTTTTTCCTGAATATATTCAGGAAAAAACGCATACGCCCTTTTTGGCCAAGTGCATCATTGTCGACGTTCTGCCTCTTTTCCTATGCTTTCAGGGCAATTCCAGTCTACCCCCTGCAATCGTTTTCCTGAAATTCTGCCCCGCTTTCAAGTCCCCTTCGCAGGCTTACTTCAATATATTTTTGGAGGAAAGCTGTCATTTATAACTCTGCAGGTTTGTGAATTACAGTGCCCCTGAGCTCCTTTCTTCAACTCGCTTTCTTGTGAGCTGGGCACAAAACCGCAGGATTGCTTCAGGCCCTAATCTGTTTCCAGCAGGGCACACTGAGCCTTTGTTTAATTCCTCTTCCTGGTGGGCAATGAGCGTTACATTTGCCCGTGCAGACACCTACAGCTAGTCTCTCATTGGTTCTCCCTATTCCTGTTCATTTTGCACAGAAATTGCAAGCTGTGCCAAAGAGGAGGTTAAAGGCACTGACTCTCCAAGCGGGGAGAGTGTTAGTAAAGCATCTGGAATGGTGAACCCGAGGACCAGGATACGAAAACTGAGATGCATTTTAAATCATTTCCCAATCACATGGTGGACGATACTCTTGGTTTCCCATGCATGTTTTAGCTGGAGGAAGAATCCCTTGAACCTGGAGAGTTGGGACCCATGGAATGGGTACCATGCAGTATGACTTCAAAGGGTCTGCATTTGCTCACCGAAACTCACCAATGCTATCAGCCTGAAGTGTCCAGCCTTATGTCTCAACCAGCTCTGGGTGTAGATGTGTTAAATCCCGGTTGCATCACATGCCCTGAGTGAATTATTTAAGAATTGCTCTCTATTTCACTGTCTTTATGATTTTTTTTTGAAATTTATTTTGATAATGGGATTTATCGGATTTTCACTGCTGCGTTTATGCCGCTGTACACACGCTTGATTCTCTTACGGAGACATATATATCCATGGGTTTTAAGATTCTTCCTAGTCAGGTATATTCCTAGGCGTTGAATATGTGGTGTTGGGTCCATTTCGTTGAGCAAGGAGTAGGTCTTGTCTATTACATATTTGGCTTATGGAAAGTTATCTGTGCTAATTTCAGTCTCTGGTTTTATGAAGCACCCCAACGCACCTTTCCCCATAAGCAAGCACTAGTTGGTTTTCTAAATTTGAGACCCTGTTCTGTTTTGTAATTCAGTTCATGTGTAGTCAAGTTTACATTCCGTGTATTAGTGATATCTTATGATGTTTCTTTTTCTGTGTGACGTAGTTCACGTAGAATCACCGTACCTGCATCCACTCACTATGCCGCTACGGGCCTGATGACACAGATTTCATTGCGGAGTGATATTGCATTGTACGTACGTGCCACAACTTCTTTATCCATATTTTGCTTTCTGGGATATTTACCTGTTACTGTAGACGAGCTTCTTGTGAACACAGCCGTCCCAAATATTGGGGTGGCTGTCTGTTTTTGATTTTAATTTCCGTAAGCTATAGGACCATAAGTGGAAGTGCCATAGACTGTGTTGCTTTGTTTCTTATGTGTTTCAGGAAACACCATACACTTCTCCAGGCTGGCTGCTGGCAATTTACATCCTGCCAATCAGCATAACAAGGCTCCCTGTTCTCCATATCCTGTCCTACCTTTCTGGATTTTACACTTTTTTCAGATGGCCCTCTTGCCCGGGGGGCAGTGAGACTTCATTGTAGTGCAGATTTCCTTTACAGGCTTGCTTGGTTGGCCAAAAAGGGCGTATGCGTTTTTTCCTGAATATATTCAGGAAAAAACGCATACGCCCTTTTTGGCCAAGTGCATCATTGTCGACGTTCTGCCTCTTTTCCTATGCTTTCAGGGCAATTCCAGTCTACCCCCTGCAATCGTTTTCCTGAAATTCTGCCCCGCTTTCAAGTCCCCTTCGCAGGCTTACTTCAATATATTTTTGGAGGATAGCTGTCATTTATAACTCTGCAGGTTTGTGAATTACAGTGCCCCTGAGCTCCTTTCTTCAACTCGCTTTCTTGTGAACTGGGCACAAAACCGCAGGATTGCTTCAGGCCCTAATCTGTTTCGGGCAGGGCATGCTGAGCCTTTGGTAAATTCCTCTTCCTGGTGGGAAATGAGCGTTCCATTTGCCCGTGCAGACACCTACAGCTAGTCTCTCATTGGTTCTCCCTATTCCTGTTCATCTTGCACAGAAATTGCAAGCTGTGCCAAACAGGAGGTTAAAGGCACTGACTCTCCAAGCAGGGAGACTGTTAGTAAATCATCTGGAATGGTGAACCCGAGGACCAGGATACGAAAACTGAGATGCATTTTAAATCATTTCCCCATAACACGGTGGACCATACTGTGGGTTTCACATGCATGTTTTAGCTGGAGGAAGAATCCCTTGAACCTGAAGAGTTGGGACCCATGGAATAGGTACCATACAGTATGACTTCAAAGGGTGTGCATTTGCTCACCTAAACTCACCAATGCTATCAGCCTGAAGTGTCCAGCCTTATGTCTCAACCAGCTCTGGGTGTAGATGTGGTCAATCCCGGTTGCATCACATGCCCTGAGTGAATTATTTAAGAATTGCTCTCTATTTCACTGTCTTTGTGTTTTGTTTTCGAAATTTATTTTGATAATGGGATTTATCGGATTTTCACTGCTGCCTTTCGGCCGCTGTACACACCCTTGATTCTCTTACGGAGACATATATATCCATGGGTTTTAAGATTCTTCCTAGTCAGGTATATTCCTAGGCGTTGAATATGTGGTGTTGGGTCCATTTCGTTGAGCAAGGAGTAGGTCTTGTCTATTACATATTGGGCTTATGGAAAGTTATCTGTGCTAATTTCAGTCTCTGGTTTTATGCAGCACCCCAAGGCACCTTTCCCCATAAGCAAGCACTAGTTGGTTTTATAAATTTGAGACCCTTTTCTATTTTGTAATTCAGTTCATGTGTAGTCAAGTTTACATTCCGTGTATTCGTGATATATTATGATGTTTCTTTTTCTGTGTGACGTAGTTCACGTAGAATCACCGTACCTGCATCCACTCACTATGCCGCTATGGGCCTGATGACACAGATTTCATTGCTGAGTGATATTGCATTGTACGTACGTGCCACAAGTTCTTTATCCATTTTTTGCTTTCTGGGATATTTACCTGATACTGTAGACGAGCTTCTTGTGAACACAGCCATCTCAAATATTGGGGTGGCTGTCTGTTTTTGATTTTAATTTCCGTAAGCTATAGGACCATAAGTGGAAGTGCCATAGGCTGTGTTGCTTTGTTTCTTTCGTGTTTCAGGAAACACCATACACTTCTCCAGGCTGGCTGCTGGCAATTTACATCCTGCCAATCAGCATAACAAGGCTCCCTGTTCTCCATATCCTGTCCTACCTTTCTGGATTTTACACTTTTTTCAGATGGCCCTTTTGCCAGGGGGGCAGTGAGACTTCATTGTAGTGCAGATTTCATTTACAGGCTTGCTTGGTTGGCCAAAAAGGGCGTATGCGTTTTTTCCTGAATATATTCAGGAAAAAACACATACGCCCTTTTTGGCCAAGTGCATCATTGTCGACGTTCTGCCTCTTTTCCTATGCTTTCAGGGCAATTCCAGTCTACCCCCTGCAATCGTTTTCCTGAAATTCTGCCCCGCTTTCAAGTCCCCTTCGCAGGCTTACTTCAATATATTTTTGGAGGAAAGCTGTCATTTATAACTCTGCAGGTTTGTGAATTACAGTGCCCCTGAGCTCCTTTCTTCAACTCGCTTTCTTGTGAGCTGGGCACAAAACCGCAGGATTGCTTCAGGCCCTAATCTGTTTCCAGCAGGGCACACTGAGCCTTTGTTTAATTCCTCTTCCTGGTGGGCAATGAGCGTTACATTTGCCCGTGCAGACACCTACAGCTAGTCTCTCATTGGTTCTCCCTATTCCTGTTCATTTTGCACAGAAATTGCAAGCTGTGCCAAAGAGGAGGTTAAAGGCACTGACTCTCCAAGCGGGGAGAGTGTTAGTAAAGCATCTGGAATGGTGAACCCGAGGACCAGGATACGAAAACTGAGATGCATTTTAAATCATTTCCCAATCACATGGTGGACGATACTCTTGGTTTCCCATGCATGTTTTAGCTGGAGGAAGAATCCCTTGAACCTGGAGAGTTGGGACCCATGGAATGGGTACCATGCAGTATGACTTCAAAGGGTCTGCATTTGCTCACCGAAACTCACCAATGCTATCAGCCTGAAGTGTCCAGCCTTATGTCTCAACCAGCTCTGGGTGTAGATGTGTTAAATCCCGGTTGCATCACATGCCCTGAGTGAATTATTTAAGAATTGCTCTCTATTTCACGGTCTTTATGATTTTTTTTTGAAATTTATTTTGATAATGGGATTTATCGGATTTTCACTGCTGCGTTTATGCCGCTGTACACACGCTTGATTCTCTTATGGAGACATATATATCCATGGGTTTTAAGATTCTTCCTAGTCAGGTATATTCCTAGGCGTTGAATATGTGGTGTTGGGTCCATTTCGTTGAGCAAGGAGTAGGTCTTGTCTATTACATATTTGGCTTATGGAAAGTTATCTGTGCTAATTTCAGTCTCTGGTTTTATGAAGCACCCCAACGCACCTTTCCCCATAAGCAAGCACTAGTTGGTTTTCTAAATTTGAGACCCTGTTCTGTTTTGTAATTCAGTTCATGTGTAGTCAAGTTTACATTCCGTGTATTAGTGATATCTTATGATGTTTCTTTTTCTGTGTGACGTAGTTCACATAGAATCACCGTACCTGCATCCACTCACTATGCCGCTACGGGCCTGATGACACAGATTTCATTGCTGAGTGATATTGCATTGTACGTACGTGCCACAACTTCTTTATCCATATTTTGCTTTCTGGGATATTTACCTGTTACTGTAGACGAGCTTCTTGTGAACACAGCCGTCCCAAATATTGGGGTGGCTGTCTGTTTTTGATTTTAATTTCCGTAAGCTATAGGACCATAAGTGGAAGTGCCATAGACTGTGTTGCTTTGTTTCTTATGTGTTTCAGGAAACACCATACACTTCTCCACGCTGGCTGCTGGCAATTTACATCCTGCCAATCAGCATAACAAGGCTCCCTGTTCTCCATATCCTGTCCTACCTTTCTGGATTTTACACTTTTTTCAGATGGCCCTCTTGCCCGGGGGGCAGTGAGACTTCATTGTAGTGCAGATTTCATTTACAGGCTTGCTTGGTTGGCCAAAAAGGGCATATGCGTTTTTTCCTGAATATATTCAGGAAAAAACGCATACGCCCTTTTTGGCCAAGTGCATCATTGTCGACGTTCTGCCTCTTTTCCTATGCTTTCAGGGCAATTCCAGTCTACCCCCTGCAATCGTTTTCCTGAAATTCTGCCCCGCTTTCAAGTCCCCTTCGCAGGCTTACTTCAATATATTTTTGGAGGATAGCTGTCATTTATAACTCTGCAGGTTTGTGAATTACAGTGCCCCTGAGCTCCTTTCTTCAACTCGCTTTCTTGTGAACTGGGCACAAAACCGCAGGATTGCTTCAGGCCCTAATCTGTTTCGGGCAGGGCATGCTGAGCCTTTGGTAAATTCCTCTTCCTGGTGGGAAATGAGCGTTACATTTGCCCGTGCAGACACCTACAGCTAGTCTCTCATTGGTTCTCCCTATTCCTGTTCATCTTGCACAGAAATTGCAAGCTGTGCCAAACAGGAGGTTAAAGGCACTGACTCTCCAAGCAGGGAGACTGTTAGTAAATCATCTGGAATGGTGAACCCGAGGACCAGGATACGAAAACTGAGATGCATTTTAAATCATTTCCCCATAACACGGTGGACCATACTGTGGGTTTCACATGCATGTTTTAGCTGGAGGAAGAATCCCTTGAACCTGAAGAGTTGGGACCCATGGAATAGGTACCATACAGTATGACTTCAAAGGGTGTGCATTTGCTCACCTAAACTCACCAATGCTATCAGCCTGAAGTGTCCAGCCTTATGTCTCAACCAGCTCTGGGTGTAGATGTGGTCAATCCCGGTTGCATCACATGCCCTGAGTGAATTATTTAAGAATTGCTCTCTATTTCACTGTCTTTGTGTTTTGTTTTCGAAATTTATTTTGATAATGGGATTTATCGGATTTTCACTGCTGCCTTTCGGCCGCTGTACACACCCTTGATTCTCTTACGGAGACATATATATCCATGGGTTTTAAGATTCTTCCTAGTCAGGTATATTCCTAGGCGTTGAATATGTGGTGTTGGGTCCATTTCGTTGAGCAAGGAGTAGGTCTTGTCTATTACATATTGGGCTTATGGAAAGTTATCTGTGCTAATTTCAGTCTCTGGTTTTATGCAGCACCCCAAGGCACCTTTCCCCATAAGCAAGCACTAGTTGGTTTTCTAAATTTGAGACCCTTTTCTATTTTGTAATTCAGTTCATGTGTAGTCAAGTTTACATTCCGTGTATTCGTGATATCTTATGATGTTTCTTTTTCTGTGTGACGTAGTTCACGTAGAATCACCGTACCTGCATCCACTCACTATGCCGCTATGGGCCTGATGACACAGATTTCATTGCTGAGTGATATTGCATTGTACGTACGTGCCACAAGTTCTTTATCCATTTTTTGCTTTCTGGGATATTTACCTGATACTGTAGACGAGCTTCTTGTGAACACAGCCGTCTCAAATATTGGGGTGGCTGTCTGTTTTTGATTTTAATTTCCGTAAGCTATAGGACCATAAGTGGAAGTGCCATAGGCTGTGTTGCTTTGTTTCTTTCGTGTTTCAGGAAACACCATACACTTCTCCAGGGTGGCTGCTGGCAATTTACATCCTGCCAATCAGCATAACAAGGCTCCCTGTTCTCCATATCCTGTCCTACCTTTCTGGATTTTACACTTTTTTCAGATGGCCCTTTTGCCAGGGGGGCAGTGAGACTTCATTGTAGTGCAGATTTCATTTACAGGCTTGCTTGGTTGGCCAAAAAGGGCGTATGCGTTTTTTCCTGAATATATTCAGGAAAAAACGCATACGCCCTTTTTGGCCAAGTGCATCATTGTCGACGTTCTGCCTCTTTTCCTATGCTTTCAGGGCAATTCCAGTCTACCCCCTGCAATCGTTTTCCTGAAATTCTGCCCCGCTTTCAAGTCCCCTTCGCAGGCTTACTTCAATATATTTTTGGAGGAAAGCTGTCATTTATAACTCTGCAGGTTTGTGAATTACAGTGCCCCTGAGCTCCTTTCTTCAACTCGCTTTCTTGTGAGCTGGGCACAAAACCGCAGGATTGCTTCAGGCCCTAATCTGTTTCCAGCAGGGCACACTGAGCCTTTGTTTAATTCCTCTTCCTGGTGGGCAATGAGCGTTACATTTGCCCGTGCAGACACCTACAGCTAGTCTCTCATTGGTTCTCCCTATTCCTGTTCATTTTGCACAGAAATTGCAAGCTGTGCCAAAGAGGAGGTTAAAGGCACTGACTCTCCAAGCGGGGAGAGTGTTAGTAAAGCATCTGGAATGGTGAACCCGAGGACCAGGATACGAAAACTGAGATGCATTTTAAATCATTTCCCAATCACATGGTGGACGATACTCTTGGTTTCCCATGCATGTTTTAGCTGGAGGAAGACTCCCTTGAACCTGGAGAGTTGGGACCCATGGAATGGGTACCATGCAGTATGACTTCAAAGGGTCTGCATTTGCTCACCGAAACTCACCAATGCTATCAGCCTGAAGTGTCCAGCCTTATGTCTCAACCAGCTCTGGGTGTAGATGTGTTAAATCCCGGTTGCATCACATGCCCTGAGTGAATTATTTAAGAATTGCTCTCTATTTCACTGTCTTTATGATTTTTTTTTGAAATTTATTTTGATAATGGGATTTATCGGATTTTCACTGCTGCGTTTATGCCGCTGTACACACGCTTGATTCTCTTACGGAGACATATATATCCATGGGTTTTAAGATTCTTCCTAGTCAGGTATATTCCTAGGCGTTGAATATGTGGTGTTGGGTCCATTTCGTTGAGCAAGGAGTAGGTCTTGTCTATTACATATTTGGCTTATGGAAAGTTATCTGTGCTAATTTCAGTCTCTGGTTTTATGAAGCACCCCAACGCACCTTTCCCCATAAGCAAGCACTAGTTGGTTTTCTAAATTTGAGACCCTGTTCTGTTTTGTAATTCAGTTCATGTGTAGTCAAGTTTACATTCCGTGTATTAGTGATATCTTATGATGTTTCTTTTTCTGTGTGACGTAGTTCACGTAGAATCACCGTACCTGCATCCACTCACTATGCCGCTACGGGCCTGATGACACAGATTTCATTGCTGAGTGATATTGCATTGTACGTACGTGCCACAACTTCTTTATCCATATTTTGCTTTCTGGGATATTTACCTGTTACTGTAGACGAGCTTCTTGTGAACACAGCCGTCCCAAATATTGGGGTGGCTGTCTGTTTTTGATTTTAATTTCCGTAAGCTATAGGACCATAAGTGGAAGTGCCATAGACTGTGTTGCTTTGTTTCTTATGTGTTTCAGGAAACACCATACACTTCTCCAGGCTGGCTGCTGGCAATTTACATCCTGCCAATCAGCATAACAAGGCTCCCTGTTCTCCATATACTGTCCTACCTTTCTGGATTTTACACTTTTTTCAGATGGCCCTCTTGCCCGGGGGGCAGTGAGACTTCATTGTAGTGCAGATTTCCTTTACAGGCCTGCTTGGTTGGCCAAAAAGGGCGTATGCGTTTTTTCCTGAATATATTCAGGAAAAAACGCATACGCCCTTTTTAGCCAAGTGCATCATTGTCGACGTTCTGCCTCTTTTCCTATGCTTTCAGGGCAATTCCAGTCTACCCCCTGCAATCATTTTCCTGAAATTCTGCCCCGCTTTCAAGTCCCCTTCGCAGGCTTACTTCAATATATTTTTGGAGGATAGCTGTCATTTATAACTCTGCAGGTTTGTGAATTACAGTGCCCCTGAGCTCCTTTCTTCAACTCGCTTTCTTGTGAACTGGGCACAAAACCGCAGGATTGCTTCAGGCCCTAATCTGTTTCGGGCAGGGCATGCTGAGCCTTTGGTAAATTCCTCTTCCTGGTGGGAAATGAGCGTTACATTTGCCCGTGCAGACACCTACAGCTAGTCTCTCATTGGTTCTCCCTATTCCTGTTCATCTTGCACAGAAATTGCAAGCTGTGCCAAACAGGAGGTTAAAGGCACTGACTCTCCAAGCAGGGAGACTGTTAGTAAATCATCTGGAATGGTGAACCCGAGGACCAGGATACGAAAACTGAGATGCATTTTAAATCATTTCCCCATAACACGGTGGACCATACTGTGGGTTTCACATGCATGTTTTAGCTGGAGGAAGAATCCCTTGAACCTGAAGAGTTGGGACCCATGGAATAGGTACCATACAGTATGACTTCAAAGGGTGTGCATTTGCTCACCTAAACTCACCAATGCTATCAGCCTGAAGTGTCCAGCCTTATGTCTCAACCAGCTCTGGGTGTAGATGTGGTCAATCCCGGTTGCATCACATGCCCTGAGTGAATTATTTAAGAATTGCTCTCTATTTCACTGTCTTTGTGTTTTGTTTTCGAAATTTATTTTGATAATGGGATTTATCGGATTTTCACTGCTGCCTTTCGGCCGCTGTACACACCCTTGATTCTCTTACGGAGACATATATATCCATGGGTTTTAAGATTCTTCCTAGTCAGGTATATTCCTAGGCGTTGAATATGTGGTGTTGGGTCCATTTCGTTGAGCAAGGAGTAGGTCTTGTCTATTACATATTGGGCTTATGGAAAGTTATCTGTGCTAATTTCAGTCTCTGGTTTTATGCAGCACCCCAAGGCACCTTTCCCCATAAGCAAGCACTAGTTGGTTTTATAAATTTGAGACCCTTTTCTATTTTGTAATTCAGTTCATGTGTAGTCAAGTTTACATTCCGTGTATTCGTGATATCTTATGATGTTTCTTTTTCTGTGTGACGTAGTTCACGTAGAATCACCGTACCTGCATCCACTCACTATGCCGCTATGGGCCTGATGACAGATTTCATTGCTGAGTGATATTGCATTGTACGTACGTGCCACAAGTTCTTTATCCATTTTTTGCTTTCTGGGATATTTACCTGATACTGTAGACGAGCTTCTTGTGAACACAGCCGTCTCAAATATTGGGGTGGCTGTCTGTTTTTGATTTTAATTTCCGTAAGCTATAGGACCATAAGTGGAAGTGCCATAGGCTGTGTTGCTTTGTTTCTTTCGTGTTTCAGGAAACACCATACACTTCTCCAGGGTGGCTGCTGGCAATTTACATCCTGCCAATCAGCATAACAAGGCTCCCTGTTCTCCATATCCTGTCCTACCTTTCTGGATTTTACACTTTTTTCAGATGGCCCTTTTGCCAGGGGGGCAGTGAGACTTCATTGTAGTGCAGATTTCATTTACAGGCTTGCTTGGTTGGCCAAAAAGGGCGTATGCGTTTTTTCCTGAATATATTCAGGAAAAAACGCATACGCCCTTTTTGGCCAAGTGCATCATTGTCGACGTTCTGCCTCTTTTCCTATGCTTTCAGGGCAATTCCAGTCTACCCCCTGCAATCGTTTTCCTGAAATTCTGCCCCGCTTTCAAGTCCCCTTCGCAGGCTTACTTCAATATATTTTTGGAGGAAAGCTGTCATTTATAACTCTGCAGGTTTGTGAATTACAGTGCCCCTGAGCTCCTTTCTTCAACTCGCTTTCTTGTGAGCTGGGCACAAAACCGCAGGATTGCTTCAGGCCCTAATCTGTTTCCAGCAGGGCACACTGAGCCTTTGTTTAATTCCTCTTCCTGGTGGGCAATGAGCGTTACATTTGCCCGTGCAGACACCTACAGCTAGTCTCTCATTGGTTCTCCCTATTCCTGTTCATTTTGCACAGAAATTGCAAGCTGTGCCAAAGAGGAGGTTAAAGGCACTGACTCTACAAGCGGGGAGACTGTTAGTAAAGCATGTGGAATGGTGAACTCGAGGACCAGGATACGAAAACTGAGATGCATTTTAAATCATTTCCCAATCACATGGTGGACGATACTCTTGGTTTCCCATGCATGTTTTAGCTGGAGGAAGAATCCCTTGAACCTGGAGAGTTGGGACCCATGGAATGGGTACCATGCAGTATGACTTCAAAGGGTCTGCATTTGCTCACCGAAACTCACCAATGCTATCAGCCTGAAGTGTCCAGCCTTATGTCTCAACCAGCTCTGGGTGTAGATGTGTTAAATCCCGGTTGCATCACATGCCCTGAGTGAATTATTTAAGAATTGCTCTCTATTTCACTGTCTTTATGATTTTTTTTGAAATTTATTTTGATAATGGGATTTATCCGATTTTCACTGCTGCGTTTATGCCGCTGTACACACGCTTCATTCTCTTACGGAGACATATATATCCATGGGTTTTAAGATTCTTCCTAGTCAGGTATATTCCTAGGCGTTGAATATGTGGTGTTGGGTCCATTTCGTTGAGCAAGGAGTAGGTCTTGTCTATTACATATTTGGCTTATGGAAAGTTATCTGTGCTAATTTCAGTCTCTGGTTTTATGAAGCACCCCAACGCACCTTTCCCCATAAGCAAGCACTAGTTGGTTTTCTAAATTTGAGACCCTGTTCTGTTTTGTAATTCAGTTCATGTGTAGTCAAGTTTACATTCCGTGTATTAGTGATATCTTATGATGTTTCTTTTTCTGTGTGACGTAGTTCACGTAGAATCACCGTACCTGCATCCACTCACTATGCCGCTACGGGCCTGATGACACAGATTTCATTGCTGAGTGATATTGCATTGTACGTACGTGCCACAACTTCTTTATCCATATTTTGCTTTCTGGGATATTTACCTGTTACTGTAGACGAGCTTCTTGTGAACACAGCCGTCCCAAATATTGGGGTGGCTGTCTGTTTTTGATTTTAATTTCTGTAAGCTATAGGACCATAAGTGGAAGTGCCATAGACTGTGTTGCTTTGTTTCTTATGTGTTTCAGGAAACACCATACACTTCTCCAGGCTGGCTGCTGGCAATTTACATCCTGCCAATCAGCATAACAAGGCTCCCTGTTCTCCATATCCTGTCCTACCTTTCTGGATTTTACACTTTTTTCAGATGGCCCTCTTGCCCGGGGGGCAGTGAGACTTCATTGTAGTGCAGATTTCCTTTACAGGCTTGCTTGGTTGGCCAAAAAGGGCGTATGCGTTTTTTCCTGAATATATTCAGGAAAAAACGCATACGCCCTTTTTGGCCAAGTGCATCATTGTCGACGTTCTGCCTCTTTTCCTATGCTTTCAGGGCAATTCCAGTCTACCCCCTGCAATCGTTTTCCTGAAATTCTGCCCCGCTTTCAAGTCCCCTTCGCAGGCTTACTTCAATATATTTTTGGAGGATAGCTGTCATTTATAACTCTGCAGGTTTGTGAATTACAGTGCCCCTGAGCTCCTTTCTTCAACTCGCTTTCTTGTGAGCTGGGCACAAAACCGCAGGATTGCTTCAGGCCCTAATCTGTTTCGGGCAGGGCATGCTGAGCCTTTGGTAAATTCCTCTTCCTGGTGGGAAATGAGCGTTACATTTGCCCGTGCAGACACCTACAGCTAGTCTCTCATTGGTTCTCCCTATTCCTGTTCATCTTGCACAGAAATTGCAAGCTGTGCCAAACAGGAGGTTAAAGGCACTGACTCTCCAAGCAGGGAGACTGTTAGTAAATCATCTGGAATGGTGAACCCGAGGACCAGGATACGAAAACTGAGATGCATTTTAAATCATTTCCCCATAACACGGTGGACCATACTGTGGGTTTCACATGCATGTTTTAGCTGGAGGAAGAATCCCTTGAACCTGAAGAGTTGGGACCCATGGAATAGGTACCATACAGTATGACTTCAAAGGGTGTGCATTTGCTCACCTAAACTCACCAATGCTATCAGCCTGAAGTGTCCAGCCTTATGTCTCAACCAGCTCTGGGTGTAGATGTGGTCAATCCCGGTTGCATCACATGCCCTGAGTGAATTATTTAAGAATTGCTCTCTATTTCACTGTCTTTGTGTTTTGTTTTCGAAATTTATTTTGATAATGGGATTTATCGGATTTTCACTGCTGCCTTTCAGCCGCTGTACACACCCTTGATTCTCTTACGGAGACATATATATCCATGGGTTTTAAGATTCTTCCTAGTCAGGTATATTCCTAGGCGTTGAATATGTGGTGTTGGGTCCATTTCGTTGAGCAAGGAGTAGGTCTTGTCTATTACATATTAGGCTTATGGAAAGTTATCTGTGCTAATTTCAGTCTCTGGTTTTATGCAGCACCCCAAGGCACCTTTCCCCATAAGCAAGCACTAGTTGGTTTTCTAAATTTGAGACCCTTTTCTATTTTGTAATTCAGTTCATGTGTAGTCAAGTTTACATTCCGTGTATTCGTGATATCTTATGATGTTTCTTTTTCTGTGTGACGTAGTTCACGTAGAATCACCGTACCTGCATCCACTCACTATGCCGCTATGGGCCTGATGACACAGATTTCATTGCTGAGTGATATTGCATTGTACGTACGTGCCACAAGTTCTTTATCCATTTTTTGCTTTCTGGGATATTTACCTGATACTGTAGACGAGCTTCTTGTGAACACAGCCGTCTCAAATATTGGGGTGGCTGTCTGTTTTTGATTTTAATTTCCGTAAGCTATAGGACCATAAGTGGAAGTGCCATAGGCTGTGTTGCTTTGTTTCTTTCGTGTTTCAGGAAACACCATACACTTCTCCAGGGTGGCTGCTGGCAATTTACATCCTGCCAATCAGCATAACAAGGCTCCCTGTTCTCCATATCCTGTCCTACCTTTCTGGATTTTACACTTTTTTCAGATGGCCCTTTTGCCAGGGGGGCAGTGAGACTTCATTGTAGTGCAGATTTCATTTACAGGCTTGCTTGGTTGGCCAAAAAGGGCGTATGCGTTTTTTCCTGAATATATTCAGGAAAAAACGCATACGCCCTTTTTGGCCAAGTGCATCATTGTCGACGTTCTGCCTCTTTTCCTATGCTTTCAGGGCAATTCCAGTCTACCCCCTGCAATCGTTTTCCTGAAATTCTGCCCCGCTTTCAAGTCCCCTTCGCAGGCTTACTTCAATATATTTTTGGAGGAAAGCTGTCATTTATAACTCTGCAGGTTTGTGAATTACAGTGCCCCTGAGCTCCTTTCTTCAACTCGCTTTCTTGTGAGCTGGGCACAAAACCGCAGGATTGCTTCAGGCCCTAATCTGTTTCCAGCAGGGCACACTGAGCCTTTGTTTAATTCCTCTTCCTGGTGGGCAATGAGCGTTACATTTGCCCGTGCAGACACCTACAGCTAGTCTCTCATTGGTTCTCCCTATTCCTGTTCATTTTGCACAGAAATTGCAAGCTGTGCCAAAGAGGAGGTTAAAGGCACTGACTCTCCAAGCGGGGAGAGTGTTAGTAAAGCATCTGGAATGGTGAACCCGAGGACCAGGATACGAAAACTGAGATGCATTTTAAATCATTTCCCAATCACATGGTGGACGATACTCTTGGTTTCCCATGCATGTTTTAGCTGGAGGAAGAATCCCTTGAACCTGGAGAGTTGGGACCCATGGAATGGGTACCATGCAGTATGACTTCAAAGGGTCTGCATTTGCTCACCGAAACTCACCAATGCTATCAGCCTGAAGTGTCCAGCCTTATGTCTCAACCAGCTCTGGGTGTAGATGTGTTAAATCCCGGTTGCATCACATGCCCTGAGTGAATTATTTAAGAATTGCTCTCTATTTCACGGTCTTTATGATTTTTTTTTGAAATTTATTTTGATAATGGGATTTATCGGATTTTCACTGCTGCGTTTATGCCGCTGTACACACGCTTGATTCTCTTACGGAGACATATATATCCATGGGTTTTAAGATTCTTCCTAGTCAGGTATATTCCTAGGCGTTGAATATGTGGTGTTGGGTCCATTTCGTTGAGCAAGGAGTAGGTCTTGTCTATTACATATTTGGCTTATGGAAAGTTATCTGTGCTAATTTCAGTCTCTGGTTTTATGAAGCACCCCAACGCACCTTTCCCCATAAGCAAGCACTAGTTGGTTTTCTAAATTTGAGACCCTGTTCTGTTTTGTAATTCAGTTCATGTGTAGTCAAGTTTACATTCCGTGTATTAGTGATATCTTATGATGTTTCTTTTTCTGTGTGACGTAGTTCACGTAGAATCACCGTACCTGCATCCACTCACTATGCCGCTACGGGCCTGATGACACAGATTTCATTGCTGAGTGATATTGCATTGTACGTACGTGCCACAACTTCTTTATCCATATTTTGCTTTCTGGGATATTTACCTGTTACTGTAGACGAGCTTCTTGTGAACACAGCCGTCCCAAATATTGGGGTGGCTGTCTGTTTTTGATTTTAATTTCCGTAAGCTATAGGACCATAAGTGGAAGTGCCATAGACTGTGTTGCTTTGTTTCTTATGTGTTTCAGGAAACACCATACACTTCTCCAGGCTGGCTGCTGGCAATTTACATCCTGCCAATCAGCATAACAAGGCTCCCTGTTCTCCATATCCTGTCCTACCTTTCTGGATTTTACACTTTTTTCAGATGGCCCTCTTGCCCGGGGGGCAGTGAGACTTCATTGTAGTGCAGATTTCCTTTACAGGCTTGCTTGGTTGGCCAAAAAGGGCGTATGCGTTTTTTCCTGAATATATTCAGGAAAAAACGCATACGCCCTTTTTGGCCAAGTGCATCATTGTCGACGTTCTGCCTCTTTTCCTATGCTTTCAGGGCAATTCCAGTCTACCCCCTGCAATCGTTTTCCTGAAATTCTGCCCCGCTTTCAAGTCCCCTTCGCAGGCTTACTTCAATATATTTTTGGAGGATAGCTGTCATTTATAACTCTGCAGGTTTGTGAATTACAGTGCCCCTGAGCTCCTTTCTTCAACTCGCTTTCTTGTGAACTGGGCACAAAACCGCAGGATTGCTTCAGGCCCTAATCTGTTTCGGGCAGGGCATGCTGAGCCTTTGGTAAATTCCTCTTCCTGGTGGGAAATGAGCGTTACATTTGCCCGTGCAGACACCTACAGCTAGTCTCTCATTGGTTCTCCCTATTCCTGTTCATCTTGCACAGAAATTGCAAGCTGTGCCAAACAGGAGGTTAAAGGCACTGACTCTCCAAGCAGGGAGACTGTTAGTAAATCATCTGGAATGGTGAACCCGAGGACCAGGATACGAAAACTGAGATGCATTTTAAATCATTTCCCCATAACACGGTGGACCATACTGTGGGTTTCACATGCATGTTTTAGCTGGAGGAAGAATCCCTTGAACCTGAAGAGTTGGGACCCATGGAATAGGTACCATACAGTATGACTTCAAAGGGTGTGCATTTGCTCACCTAAACTCACCAATGCTATCAGCCTGAAGTGTCCAGCCTTATGTCTCAACCAGCTCTGGGTGTAGATGTGGTCAATCCCGGTTGCATCACATGCCCTGAGTGAATTATTTAAGAATTGCTCTCTATTTCACTGTCTTTGTGTTTTGTTTTCGAAATTTATTTTGATAATGGGATTTATCGGATTTTCACTGCTGCCTTTCGGCCGCTGTACACACCCTTGATTCTCTTACGGAGACATATATATCCATGGGTTTTAAGATTCTTCCTAGTCAGGTATATTCCTAGGCGTTGAATATGTGGTGTTGGGTCCATTTCGTTGAGCAAGGAGTAGGTCTTGTCTATTACATATTGGGCTTATGGAAAGTTATCTGTGCTAATTTCAGTCTCTGGTTTTATGCAGCACCCCAAGGCACCTTTCCCCATAAGCAAGCACTAGTTGGTTTTCTAAATTTGAGACCCTTTTCTATTTTGTAATTCAGTTCATGTGTAGTCAAGTTTACATTCCGTGTATTCGTGATATCTTATGATGTTTCTTTTTCTGTGTGACGTAGTTCACGTAGAATCACCGTACCTGCATCCACTCACTATGCCGCTATGGGCCTGATGACACAGATTTCATTGCTGAGTGATATTGCATTGTACGTACGTGCCACAAGTTCTTTATCCATTTTTTGCTTTCTGGGATATTTACCTGATACTGTAGACGAGCTTCTTGTGAACACAGCCGTCTCAAATATTGGGGTGGCTGTCTGTTTTTGATTTTAATTTCCGTAAGCTATAGGACCATAAGTGGAAGTGCCATAGGCTGTGTTGCTTTGTTTCTTTCGTGTTTCAGGAAACACCATACACTTCTCCAGGGTGGCTGCTGGCAATTTACATCCTGCCAATCAGCATAAGAAGGCTCCCTGTTCTCCATATCCTGTCCTACCTTTCTGGATTTTACACTTTTTTCAGATGGCCCTTTTGCCAGGGGGGCAGTGAGACTTCATTGTAGTGCAGATTTCATTTACAGGCTTGCTTGGTTGGCCAAAAAGGGCGTATGCGTTTTTTCCTGAATATATTCAGGAAAAAACACATACGCCCTTTTTGGCCAAGTGCATCATTGTCGACGTTCTGCCTCTTTTCCTATGCTTTCAGGGCAATTCCAGTCTACCCCCTGCAATCGTTTTCCTGAAATTCTGCCCCGCTTTCAACTCCCCTTCGCAGGCTTACTTCAATATATTTTTGGAGGATAGCTGTCATTTATAACTCTGCAGGTTTGTGAATTACAGTGCCCCTGAGCTCCTTTCTTCAACTCGCTTTCTTGTGAGCTGGGCACAAAACCGCAGGATTGCTTCAGGCCCTAATCTGTTTCCGGCAGGGCACGCTGAGCCTTTGGTTAATTCCTATTCCTGGTGGGCAATGAGCGTTACATTTGCCCGTGCAGACACCTACAGCTAGTCTCTCATTGGTTCTCCCTATTCCTGTTCATTTTGCACAGAAATTGCAAGCTGTGCCAAAGAGGAGGTTAAAGGCACTGACTCTCCAAGCGGGGAGAGTGTTAGTAAAGCATCTGGAATGGTGAACCCAAGGACCAGGATACGAAAACTGAGATGCATTTTAAATCATTTCCCAATCACATGGTGGACGATACTCTTGGTTTCCCATGCATGTTTTAGCTGGAGGAAGAATCCCTTGAACCTGGAGAGTTGGGACCCATGGAATGGGTACCATGCAGTATGACTTCAAAGGGTCTGCATTTGCTCACCGAAACTCACCAATGCTATCAGCCTGAAGTGTCCAGCCTTATGTCTCAACCAGCTCTGGGTGTAGATGTGTTAAATCCCGGTTGCATCACATGCCCTGAGTGAATTATTTAAGAATTGCTCTCTATTTCACTGTCTTTATGATTTTTTTTTGAAATTTATTTTGATAATGGGATTTATCGGATTTTCACTGCTGCGTTTATGCCGCTGTACACACGCTTGATTCTCTTACGGAGACATATATATCCATGGGTTTTAAGATTCTTCCTAGTCAGGTATATTCCTAGGCGTTGAATATGTGGTGTTGGGTCCATTTCGTTGAGCAAGGAGTAGGTCTTGTCTATTACATATTTGGCTTATGGAAAGTTATCTGTGCTAATTTCAGTCTCTGGTTTTATGAAGCACCCCAACGCACCTTTCCCCATAAGCAAGCACTAGTTGGTTTTCTAAATTTGAGACCCTGTTCTGTTTTGTAATTCAGTTCATGTGTAGTCAAGTTTACATTCCGTGTATTAGTGATATCTTATGATGTTTCTTTTTCTGTGTGACGTAGTTCACGTAGAATCACCGTACCTGCATCCACTCACTATGCCGCTACGGGCCTGATGACACAGATTTCATTGCTGAGTGATATTGCATTGTACGTACGTGCCACAACTTCTTTATCCATATTTTGCTTTCTGGGATATTTACCTGTTACTGTAGACGAGCTTCTTGTGAACACAGCCGTCCCAAATATTGGGGTGGCTGTCTGTTTTTGATTTTAATTTCCGTAAGCTATAGGACCATAAGTGGAAGTGCCATAGACTGTGTTGCTTTGTTTCTTATGTGTTTCAGGAAACACCATACACTTCTCCAGGCTGGCTGCTGGCAATTTACATCCTGCCAATCAGCATAACAAGGCTCCCTGTTCTCCATATCCTGTCCTACCTTTCTGGATTTTACACTTTTTTCAGATGGCCCTCTTGCCCGGGGGGCAGTGAGACTTCATTGTAGTGCAGATTTCCTTTACAGGCCTGCTTGGTTGGCCAAAAAGGGCGTATGCGTTTTTTCCTGAATATATTCAGGAAAAAACGCATACGCCCTTTTTAGCCAAGTGCATCATTGTCGACGTTCTGCCTCTTTTCCTATGCTTTCAGGGCAATTCCAGTCTACCCCCTGCAATCGTTTTCCTGAAATTCTGCCCCGCTTTCAAGTCCCCTTCGCAGGCTTACTTCAATATATTTTTGGAGGATAGCTGTCATTTATAACTCTGCAGGTTTGTGAATTACAGTGCCCCTGAGCTCCTTTCTTCAACTCGCTTTCTTGTGAACTGGGCACAAAACCGCAGGATTGCTTCAGGCCCTAATCTGTTTCGGGCAGGGCATGCTGAGCCTTTGGTAAATTCCTCTTCCTGGTGGGAAATGAGCGTTACATTTGCCCGTGCAGACACCTACAGCTAGTCTCTCATTGGTTCTCCCTATTCCTGTTCATCTTGCACAGAAATAGCAAGCTGTGCCAAACAGGAGGTTAAAGGCACTGACTCTCCAAGCAGGGAGACTGTTAGTAAATCATCTGGAATGGTGAACCCGAGGACCAGGATACGAAAACTGAGATGCATTTTAAATCATTTCCCCATAACACGGTGGACCATACTGTGGGTTTCACATGCATGTTTTAGCTGGAGGAAGAATCCCTTGAACCTGAAGAGTTGGGACCCATGGAATAGGTACCATACAGTATGACTTCAAAGGGTGTGCATTTGCTCACCTAAACTCACCAATGCTATCAGCCTGAAGTGTCCAGCCTTATGTCTCAACCAGCTCTGGGTGTAGATGTGGTCAATCCCGGTTGCATCACATGCCCTGAGTGAATTATTTAAGAATTGCTCTCTATTTCACTGTCTTTGTGTTTTGTTTTCGAAATTTATTTTGATAATGGGATTTATCGGATTTTCACTGCTGCCTTTCGGCCGCTGTACACACCCTTGATTCTCTTACGGAGACATATATATCCATGGGTTTTAAGATTCTTCCTAGTCAGGTATATTCCTAGGCGTTGAATATGTGGTGTTGGGTCCATTTCGTTGAGCAAGGAGTAGGTCTTGTCTATTACATATTGGGCTTATGGAAAGTTATCTGTGCTAATTTCAGTCTCTGGTTTTATGCAGCACCCCAAGGCACCTTTCCCCATAAGCAAGCACTAGTTGGTTTTCTAAATTTGAGACCCTTTTCTATTTTGTAATTCAGTTCATGTGTAGTCAAGTTTACATTCCGTGTATTCGTGATATCTTATGATGTTTCTTTTTCTGTGTGACGTAGTTCACGTAGAATCACCGTACCTGCATCCACTCACTATGCCGCTATGGGCCTGATGACACAGATTTCATTGCTGAGTGATATTGCATTGTACGTACGTGCCACAAGTTCTTTATCCATTTTTTGCTTTCTGGGATATTTACCTGATACTGTAGACGAGCTTCTTGTGAACACAGCCGTCTCAAATATTGGGGTGGCTGTCTGTTTTTGATTTTAATTTCCGTAAGCTATAGGACCATAAGTGGAAGTGCCATAGGCTGTGTTGCTTTGTTTCTTTCGTGTTTCAGGAAACACCATACACTTCTCCAGGGTGGCTGCTGGCAATTTACATCCTGCCAATCAGCATAACAAGGCTCCCTGTTCTCCATATCCTGTCCTACCTTTCTGGATTTTACACTTTTTTCAGATGGCCCTTTTGCCAGGGGGGCAGTGAGACTTCATTGTAGTGCAGATTTCATTTACAGGCTTGCTTGGTTGGCCAAAAAGGGCGTATGCGTTTTTTCCTGAATATATTCAGGAAAAAACGCATACGCCCTTTTTGGCCAAGTGCATCATTGTCGACGTTCTGCCTCTTTTCCTATGCTTTCAGGGCAATTCCAGTCTACCCCCTGCAATCGTTTTCCTGAAATTCTGCCCCGCTTTCAAGTCCCCTTCGCAGGCTTACTTCAATATATTTTTGGAGGAAAGCTGTCATTTATAACTCTGCAGGTTTGTGAATTACAGTGCCCCTGAGCTCCTTATTTCAACTCGCTTTCTTGTGAGCTGGGCACAAAACCGCAGGATTGCTTCAGGCCCTAATCTGTTTCCAGCAGGGCACACTGAGCCTTTGTTTAATTCCTCTTCCTGGTGGGCAATGAGCGTTACATTTGCCCGTGCAGACACCTACAGCTAGTCTCTCATTGGTTCTCCCTATTCCTGTTCATTTTGCACAGAAATTGCAAGCTGTGCCAAAGAGGAGGTTAAAGGCACTGACTCTCCAAGCGGGGAGAGTGTTAGTAAAGCATCTGGAATGGTGAACCCGAGGACCAGGATACGAAAACTGAGATGCATTTTAAATCATTTCCCAATCACATGGTGGACGATACTCTTGGTTTCCCATGCATGTTTTAGCTGGAGGAAGAATCCCTTGAACCTGGAGAGTTGGGACCCATGGAATGGGTACCATGCAGTATGACTTCAAAGGGTCTGCATTTGCTCACCGAAACTCACCAATGCTATCAGCCTGAAGTGTCCAGCCTTATGTCTCAACCAGCTCTGGTTGTAGATGTGTTAAATCCCGGTTGCATCACATGCCCTGAGTGAATTATTTAAGAATTGCTCTCTATTTCACTGTCTTTATGATTTTTTTTTGAAATTTATTTTGATAATGGGATTTATCGGATTTTCACTGCTGCGTTTATGCCGCTGTACACACGCTTGATTCTCTTACGGAGACATATATATCCATGGGTTTTAAGATTCTTCCTAGTCAGGTATATTCCTAGGCGTTGAATATGTGGTGTTGGGTCCATTTCGTTGAGCAAGGAGTAGGTCTTGTCTATTACATATTTGGCTTATGGAAAGTTATCTGTGCTAATTTCAGTCTCTGGTTTTATGAAGCACCCCAACGCACCTTTCCCCATAAGCAAGCACTAGTTGGTTTTCTAAATTTGAGACCCTGTTCTGTTTTGTAATTCAGTTCATGTGTAGTCAAGTTTACATTCCGTGTATTAGTGATATCTTATGATGTTTCTTTTTCTGTGTGACGTAGTTCACGTAGAATCACCGTACCTGCATCCACTCACTATGCCGCTACGGGCCTGATGACACAGATTTCATTGCTGAGTGATATTGCATTGTACGTACGTGCCACAACTTCTTTATCCATATTTTGCTTTCTGGGATATTTACCTGTTACTGTAGACGAGCTTCTTGTGAACACAGCCGTCCCAAATATTGGGGTGGCTGTCTGTTTTTGATTTTAATTTCCGTAAGCTATAGGACCATAAGTGGAAGTGCCATAGACTGTGTTGCTTTGTTTCTTATGTGTTTCAGGAAACACAATACACTTCTCCAGGCTGGCTGCTGGCAATTTACATCCTGCCAATCAGCATAACAAGGCTCCCTGTTCTCCATATCCTGTCCTACCTTTCTGGATTTTACACTTTTTTCAGATGGCCTTCTTGCCCGGGGGGCAGTGAGACTTCATTGTAGTGCAGATTTCCTTTACAGGCTTGCTTGGTTGGCCAAAAAGGGCGTATGCGTTTTTTCCTGAATATATTCAGGAAAAAACGCATACGCCCTTTTTGGCCAAGTGCATCATTGTCGACGTTCTGCCTCTTTTCCTATGCTTTCAGGGCAATTCCAGTCTACCCCCTGCAATCGTTTTCCTGAAATTCTGCCCCGCTTTCAAGTCCCCTTCGCAGGTTTACTTCAATATATTTTTGGAGGATAGCTGTCATTTATAACTCTGCAGGTTTGTGAATTACAGTGCCCCTGAGCTCCTTTCTTCAACTCGCTTTCTTGTGAACTGGGCACAAAACCGCAGGATTGCTTCAGGCCCTAATCTGTTTCGGGCAGGGCATGCTGAGCCTTTGGTAAATTCCTCTTCCTGGTGGGAAATGAGCGTTACATTTGCCCGTGCAGACACCTACAGCTAGTCTCTCATTGGTTCTCCCTATTCCTGTTCATCTTGCACAGAAATTGCAAGCTGTGCCAAACAGGAGGTTAAAGGCACTGACTCTCCAAGCAGGGAGACTGTTAGTAAATCATCTGGAATGGTGAACCCGAGGACCAGGATACGAAAACTGAGATGCATTTTAAATCATTTCCCCATAACACGGTGGACCATACTGTGGGTTTCACATGCATGTTTTAGCTGGAGGAAGAATCCCTTGAACCTGAAGAGTTGGGACCCATGGAATAGGTACCATACAGTATGACTTCAAAGGGTGTGCATTTGCTCACCTAAACTCACCAATGCTATCAGCCTGAAGTGTCCAGCCTTATGTCTCAACCAGCTCTGGGTGTAGATGTGGTCAATCCCGGTTGCATCACATGCCCTGAGTGAATTATTTAAGAATTGCTCTCTATTTCACTGTCTTTGTGTTTTGTTTTCGAAATTTATTTTGATAATGGGATTTATCGGATTTTCACTGCTGCCTGTCGGCCGCTGTACACACCCTTGATTCTCTTACGGAGACATATATATCCATGGGTTTTAAGATTCTTCCTAGTCAGGTATATTCCTAGGCGTTGAATATGTGGTGTTGGGTCCATTTCGTTGAGCAAGGAGTAGGTCTTGTCTATTACATATTGGGCTTATGGAAAGTTATCTGTGCTAATTTCAGTCTCTGGTTTTATGCAGCACCCCAAGGCACCTTTCCCCATAAGCAAGCACTAGTTGGTTTTCTAAATTTGAGACCCTTTTCTATTTTGTAATTCAGTTCATGTGTAGTCAAGTTTACATTCCGTGTATTCGTGATATCTTATGATGTTTCTTTTTCTGTGTGACGTAGTTCACGTAGAATCACCGTACCTGCATCCACTCACTATGCCGCTATGGGCCTGATGACACAGATTTCATTGCTGAGTGATATTGCATTGTACGTACGTGCCACAAGTTCTTTATCCATTTTTTGCTTTCTGGGATATTTACCTGATACTGTAGACGAGCTTCTTGTGAACACAGCCGTCTCAAATATTGGGGTGGCTGTCTGTTTTTGATTTTAATTTCCGTAAGCTATAGGACCATAAGTGGAAGTGCCATAGGCTGTGTTGCTTTGTTTCTTTCGTGTTTCAGGAAACACCATACACTTCTCCAGGGTGGCTGCTGGCAATTTACATCCTGCCAATCAGCATAACAAGGCTCCCTGTTCTCCATATCCTGTCCTACCTTTCTGGATTTTACACTTTTTTCAGATGGCCCTTTTGCCAGGGGGGCAGTGAGACTTCATTGTAGTGCAGATTTCATTTACAGGCTTGCTTGGTTGGCCAAAAAGGGCGTATGCGTTTTTTCCTGAATATATTCAGGAAAAAACGCATACGCCCTTTTTGGCCAAGTGCATCATTGTCGACGTTCTGCCTCTTTTCCTATGCTTTCAGGGCAATTCCAGTCTACCCCCTGCAATCGTTTTCCTGAAATTCTGCCCCGCTTTCAAGTCCCCTTCGCAGGCTTACTTCAATATATTTTTGGAGGAAAGCTGTCATTTATAACTCTGCAGGTTTGTGAATTACAGTGCCCCTGAGCTCCTTTCTTCAACTCGCTTTCTTGTGAGCTGGGCACAAAACCGCAGGATTGCTTCAGGCCCTAATCTGTTTCCAGCAGGGCACACTGAGCCTTTGTTTAATTCCTCTTCCTGGTGGGCAATGAGCGTTACATTTGCCCGTGCAGACACCTGCAGCTAGTCTCTCATTGGTTCTCCCTATTCCTGTTCATCTTGCACAGAAATTGCAAGCTGTGCCAAAGAGGAGGTTAAAGGCACTGACTCTCCAAGCGGGGAGAGTGTTAGTAAAGCATCTGGAATGGTGAACCCGAGGACCAGGATACGAAAACTGAGATGCATTTTAAATCATTTCCCCATAACACGGTGGACCATACTGTGGGTTTCACATGCATGTTTTAGCTGGAGGAAGAATCCCTTGAACCTGAAGAGTTGGGACCCATGGAATAGGTACCATACAGTATGACTTCAAAGGGTGTGCATTTGCTCACCTAAACTCACCAATGCTATCAGCCTGAAGTGTCCAGCCTTATGTCTCAACCAGCTCTGGGTGTAGATGTGGTCAATCCCGGTTGCATCACATGCCCTGAGTGAATTATTTAAGAATTGCTCTCTATTTCACTGTCTTTGTGTTTTGTTTTCGAAATTTATTTTGATAATGGGATTTATCGGATTTTCACTGCTGCCTTTCGGCCGCTGTACACACCCTTGATTCTCTTACGGAGACATATATATCCATGGGTTTTAAGATTCTTCCTAGTCAGGTATAATCCTAGGCGTTGAATATGTGGTGTTGGGTCCATTTCGTTGAGCAAGGAGTAGGTCTTGTCTATTACATATTGGGCTTATGGAAAGTTATCTGTGCTAATTTCAGTCTCTGGTTTTATGCAGCACCCCAAGGCACCTTTCCCCATAAGCAAGCACTAGTTGGTTTTCTAAATTTGAGACCCTTTTCTATTTTGTAATTCAGTTCATGTGTAGTCAAGTTTACATTCCGTGTATTCGTGATATCTTATGATGTTTCTTTTTCTGTGTGACGTAGTTCACGTAGAATCACCGTACCTGCATCCACTCACTATGCCGCTATGGGCCTGATGACACAGATTTCATTGCTGAGTGATATTGCATTGTACGTACGTGCCACAAGTTCTTTATCCATTTTTTGCTTTCTGGGATATTTACCTGATACTGTAGACGAGCTTCTTGTGAACACAGCCGTCTCAAATATTGGGGTGGCTGTCTGTTTTTGATTTTAATTTCCGTAAGCTATAGGACCATAAGTGGAAGTGCCATAGGCTGTGTTGCTTTGTTTCTTTCGTGTTTCAGGAAACACCATACACTTCTCCAGGGTGGCTGCTGGCAATTTACATCCTGCCAATCAGCATAACAAGGCTCCCTGTTCTCCATATCCTGTCCTACCTTTCTGGATTTTACACTTTTTTCAGATGGCCCTTTTGCCAGGGGGGCAGTGAGACTTCATTGTAGTGCAGATTTCATTTACAGGCTTGCTTGGTTGGCCAAAAAGGGCGTATGCGTTTTTTCCTGAATATATTCAGGAAAAAACGCATACGCCCTTTTTGGCCAAGTGCATCATTGTCGACGTTCTGCCTCTTTTCCTATGCTTTCAGGGCAATTCCAGTCTACCCCCTGCAATCGTTTTCCTGAAATTCTGCCCCGCTTTCAAGTCCCCTTCGCAGGCTTACTTCAATATATTTTTGGAGGAAAGCTGTCATTTATAACTCTGCAGGTTTGTGAATTACAGTGCCCCTGAGCTCCTTTCTTCAACTCGCTTTCTTGTGAGCTGGGCACAAAACCGCAGGATTGCTTCAGGCCCTAATCTGTTTCCAGCAGGGCACACTGAGCCTTTGTTTAATTCCTCTTCCTGGTGGGCAATGAGCGTTACATTTGCCCGTGCAGACACCTACAGCTAGTCTCTCATTGGTTCTCCCTATTCCTGTTCATTTTGCACAGAAATTGCAAGCTGTGCCAAAGAGGAGGTTAAAGGCACTGACTCTCCAAGCGGGGAGAGTGTTAGTAAAGCATCTGGAATGGTGAACCCGAGGACCAGGATACGAAAACTGAGATGCATTTTAAATCATTTCCCAATCACATGGTGGACGATACTCTTGGTTTCCCATGCATGTTTTAGCTGGAGGAAGAATCCCTTGAACCTGGAGAGTTGGGACCCATGGAATGGGTACCATGCAGTATGACTTCAAAGGGTCTGCATTTGCTCACCGAAACTCACCAATGCTATCAGCCTGAAGTGTCCAGCCTTATGTCTCAACCAGCTCTGGGTGTAGATGTGTTAAATCCCGGTTGCATCACATGCCCTGAGTGAATTATTTAAGAATTGCTCTCTATTTCACTGTCTTTATGATTTTTTTTTGAAATTTATTTTGATAATGGGATTTATCGGATTTTCACTGCTGCGTTTATGCCGCTGTACACACGCTTGATTCTCTTACGGAGACATATATATCCATGGGTTTTAAGATTCTTCCTAGTCAGGTATATTCCTAGGCGTTGAATATGTGGTGTTGGGTCCATTTCGTTGAGCAAGGAGTAGGTCTTGTCTATTACATATTTGGCTTATGGAAAGTTATCTGTGCTAATTTCAGTCTCTGGTTTTATGAAGCACCCCAACGCACCTTTCCCCATAAGCAAGCACTAGTTGGTTTTCTAAATTTGAGACCCTGTTCTGTTTTGTAATTCAGTTCATGTGTAGTCAAGTTTACATTCCGTGTATTAGTGATATCTTATGATGTTTCTTTTTCTGTGTGACGTAGTTCACGTAGAATCACCGTACCTGCATCCACTCACTATGCCGCTACGGGCCTGATGACACAGATTTCATTGCTGAGTGATATTGCATTGTACGTACGTGCCACAACTTCTTTATCCATTTTTTGCTTTCTGGGATATTTACCTGATACTGTAGACGAGCTTCTTGTGAACACAGCCGTCTCAAATATTGGGGTGGCTGTCTGTTTTTGATTTTAATTTCCGTAAGCTATAGGACCATAAGTGGAAGTGCCATAGGCTGTGTTGCTTTGTTTCTTTCGTGTTTCAGGAAACACCATACACTTCTCCAGGGTGGCTGCTGGCAATTTACATCCTGCCAATCAGCATAACAAGGCTCCCTGTTCTCCATATCCTGTCCTACCTTTCTGGATTTTACACTTTTTTCAGATGGCCCTTTTGCCAGGGGGGCAGTGAGACTTCATTGTAGTGCAGATTTCATTTACAGGCTTGCTTGGTTGGCCAAAAAGGGCGTATGCGTTTTTTCCTGAATATATTCAGGAAAAAACGCATACGCCCTTTTTGGCCAAGTGCATCATTGTCGACGTTCTGCCTCTTTTCCTATGCTTTCAGGGCAATTCCAGTCTACCCCCTGCAATCGTTTTCCTGAAATTCTGCCCCGCTTTCAAGTCCCCTTCGCAGGCTTACTTCAATATATTTTTGGAGGAAAGCTGTCATTTATAACTCTGCAGGTTTGTGAATTACAGTGCCCCTGAGCTCCTTTCTTCAACTCGCTTTCTTGTGAGCTGGGCACAAAACCGCAGGATTGCTTCAGGCCCTAATCTGTTTCCAGCAGGGCACACTGAGCCTTTGTTTAATTCCTCTTCCTGGTGGGCAATGAGCGTTACATTTGCCCGTGCAGACACCTACAGCTAGTCTCTCATTGGTTCTCCCTATTCCTGTTCATTTTGCACAGAAATTGCAAGCTGTGCCAAAGAGGAGGTTAAAGGCACTGACTCTCCAAGCGGGGAGAGTGTTAGTAAAGCATCTGGAATGGTGAACCCGAGGACCAGGATACGAAAACTGAGATGCATTTTAAATCATTTCCCAATCACATGGTGGACGATACTCTTGGTTTCCCATGCATGTTTTAGCTGGAGGAAGAATCCCTTGAACCTGGAGAGTTGGGACCCATGGAATGGGTACCATGCAGTATGACTTCAAAGGGTCTGCATTTGCTCACCGAAACTCACCAATGCTATCAGCCTGAAGTGTCCAGCCTTATGTCTCAACCAGCTCTGGGTGTAGATGTGTTAAATCCCGGTTGCATCACATGCCCTGAGTGAATTATTTAAGAATTGCTCTCTATTTCACTGTCTTTATGATTTTTTTTTGAAATTTATTTTGATAATGGGATTTATCGGATTTTCACTGCTGCGTTTATGCCGCTGTACACACGCTTGATTCTCTTACGGAGACATATATATCCATGGGTTTTAAGATTCTTCCTAGTCAGGTATATTCCTAGGCGTTGAATATGTGGTGTTGGGTCCATTTCGTTGAGCAAGGAGTAGGTCTTGTCTATTACATATTTGGCTTATGGAAAGTTATCTGTGCTAATTTCAGTCTCTGGTTTTATGAAGCACCCCAAGGCACCTTTCCCCATAAGCAAGCACTAGTTGGTTTTCTAAATTTGAGACCCTGTTCTGTTTTGTAATTCAGTTCATGTGTAGTCAAGTTTACATTCCGTGTATTAGTGATATCTTATGATGTTTCTTTTTCTGTGTGACGTAGTTCACGTAGAATCACCGTACCTGCATCCACTCACTATGCCGCTACGGGCCTGATGACACAGATTTCATTGCTGAGTGATATTGCATTGTACGTACGTGCCACAACTTCTTTATCCATATTTTGCTTTCTGGGATATTTACCTGTTACTGTAGACGAGCTTCTTGTGAACACAGCCGTCCCAAATATTGGGGTGGCTGTCTGTTTTTGATTTTAATTTCCGTAAGCTATAGGACCATAAGTGGAAGTGCCATAGACTGTGTTGCTTTGTTTCTTATGTGTTTCAGGAAACACCATACACTTCTCCAGGCTGGCTGCTGGCAATTTACATCCTGCCAATCAGCATAACAAGGCTCCCTGTTCTCCATATCCTGTCCTACCTTTCTGGATTTTACACTTTTTTCAGATGGCCCTCTTGCCCGGGGGGCAGTGAGACTTCATTGTAGTGCAGATTTCCTTTACAGGCTTGCTTGGTTGGCCAAAAAGGGCGTATGCGTTTTTTCCTGAATATATTCAGGAAAAAACGCATACGCCCTTTTTGGCCAAGTGCATCATTGTCGACGTTCTGCCTCTTTTCCTATGCTTTCAGGGCAATTCCAGTCTACCCCCTGCAATCGTTTTCCTGAAATTCTGCCCCGCTTTCAAGTCCCCTTCGCAGGCTTACTTCAATATATTTTTGGAGGATAGCTGTCATTTATAACTCTGCAGGTTTGTGAATTACAGTGCCCCTGAGCTCCTTTCTTCAACTCGCTTTCTTGTGAACTGGGCACAAAACCGCAGGATTGCTTCAGGCCCTAATCTGTTTCGGGCAGGGCATGCTGAGCCTTTGGTAAATTCCTCTTCCTGGTGGGAAATGAGCGTTACATTTGCCCGTGCAGACACCTACAGCTAGTCTCTCATTGGTTCTCCCTATTCCTGTTCATCTTGCACAGAAATTGCAAGCTGTGCCAAACAGGAGGTTAAAGGCACTGACTCTCCAAGCAGGGAGACTGTTAGTAAATCATCTGGAATGGTGAACCCGAGGACCAGGATACGAAAAGGGAGATGCATTTTAAATCATTTCCCCATAACACGGTGGACCATACTGTGGGTTTCACATGCATGTTTTAGCTGGAGGAAGAATCCCTTGAACCTGAAGAGTTGGGACCCATGGAATAGGTACCATACAGTATGACTTCAAAGGGTGTGCATTTGCTCACCTAAACTCACCAATGCTATCAGCCTGAAGTGTCCAGCCTTATGTCTCAACCAGCTCTGGGTGTAGATGTGGTCAATCCCGGTTGCATCACATGCCCTGAGTGAATTATTTAAGAATTGCTCTCTATTTCACTGTCTTGGTGTTTTGTTTTCGAAATTTATTTTGATAATGGGATTTATCGGATTTTCACTGCTGCCTTTCGGCCGCTGTACACACCCTTGATTCTCTTACGGAGACATATATATCCATGGGTTTTAAGATTCTTCCTAGTCAGGTATATTCCTAGGCGTTGAATATGTGGTGTTGGGTCCATTTCGTTGAGCAAGGAGTAGGTCTTGTCTATTACATATTGGGCTTATGGAAAGTTATCTGTGCTAATTTCAGTCTCTGGTTTTATGCAGCACCCCAAGGCACCTTTCCCCATAAGCAAGCACTAGTTGGTTTTCTAAATTTGAGACCCTTTTCTATTTTGTAATTCAGTTCATGTGTAGTCAAGTTTACATTCCGTGTATTCGTGATATCTTATGATGTTTCTTTTTCTGTGTGACGTAGTTCACGTAGAATCACCGTACCTGCATCCACTCACTATGCCGCTATGGGCCTGATGACACAGATTTCATTGCTGAGTGATATTGCATTGTACGTACGTGCCACAAGTTCTTTATCCATTTTTTGCTTTCTGGGATATTTACCTGATACTGTAGACGAGCTTCTTGTGAACACAGCCGTCTCAAATATTGGGGTGGCTGTCTGTTTTTGATTTTAATTTCCGTAAGCTATAGGACCATAAGTGGAAGTGCCATAGGCTGTGTTGCTTTGTTTCTTTCGTGTTTCAGGAAACACCATACACTTCTCCAGGGTGGCTGCTGGCAATTTACATCCTGCCAATCAGCATAACAAGGCTCCCTGTTCTCCATATCCTGTCCTACCTTTCTGGATTTTACACTTTTTTCAGATGGCCCTTTTGCCAGGGGGGCAGTGAGACTTCATTGTAGTGCAGATTTCATTTACAGGCTTGCTTGGTTGGCCAAAAAGGGCGTATGCGTTTTTTCCTGAATATATTCAGGAAAAAACGCATACGCCCTTTTTGGCCAAGTGCATCATTGTCGACGTTCTGCCTCTTTTCCTATGCTTTCAGGGCAATTCCAGTCTACCCCCTGCAATCGTTTTCCTGAAATTCTGCCCCGCTTTCAAGTCCCCTTCGCAGGCTTACTTCAATATATTTTTGGAGGAAAGCTGTCATTTATAACTCTGCAGGTTTGTGAATTACAGTGCCCCTGAGCTCCTTTCTTCAACTCGCTTTCTTGTGAGCTGGGCACAAAACCGCAGGATTGCTTCAGGCCCTAATCTGTTTCCAGCAGGGCACACTGAGCCTTTGTTTAATTCCTCTTCCTGGTGGGCAATGAGTGTTACATTTGCCCGTGCAGACACCTACAGCTAGTCTCTCATTGGTTCTCCCTATTCCTGTTCATTTTGCACAGAAATTGCAAGCTGTGCCAAAGAGGAGGTTAAAGGCACTGACTCTCCAAGCGGGGAGAGTGTTAGTAAAGCATCTGGAATGGTGAACCCGAGGACCAGGATACGAAAACTGAGATGCATTTTAAATCATTTCCCAATCACATGGTGGACGATACTCTTGGTTTCCCATGCATGTTTTAGCTGGAGGAAGAATCCCTTGAACCTGGAGAGTTGGGACCCATGGAATGGGTACCATGCAGTATGACTTCAAAGGGTCTGCATTTGCTCACCGAAACTCACCAATGCTATCAGCCTGAAGTGTCCAGCCTTATGTCTCAACCAGCTCTGGGTGTAGATGTGTTAAATCCCGGTTGCATCACATGCCCTGAGTGAATTATTTAAGAATTGCTCTCTATTTCACTGTCTTTATGATTTTTTTTTGAAATTTATTTTGATAATGGGATTTATCGGATTTTCACTGCTGCGTTTATGCCGCTGTACACACGCTTGATTCTCTTACGGAGACATATATATCCATGGGTTTTAAGATTCTTCCTAGTCAGGTATATTCCTAGGCGTTGAATATGTGGTGTTGGGTCCATTTCGTTGAGCAAGGAGTAGGTCTTGTCTATTACATATTTGGCTTACGGAAAGTTATCTGTGCTAATTTCAGTCTCTGGTTTATGAAGCACCCCAACGCACCTTTCCCCATAAGCAAGCACTAGTTGGTTTTCTAAATTTGAGACCCTGTTCTGTTTTGTAATTCAGTTCATGTGTAGTCAAGTTTACATTCCGTGTATTAGTGATATCTTATGATGTTTCTTTTTCTGTGTGACGTAGTTCACGTAGAATCACCGTACCTGCATCCACTCACTATGCCGCTACGGGCCTGATGACACAGATTTCATTGCTGAGTGATATTGCATTGTACGTACGTGCCACAACTTCTTTATCCATATTTTGCTTTCTGGGATATTTACCTGTTACTGTAGACGAGCTTCTTGTGAACACAGCCGTCCCAAATATTGGGGTGGCTGTCTGTTTTTGATTTTAATTTCCGTAAGCTATAGGACCATAAGTGGAAGTGCCATAGACTGTGTTGCTTTGTTTCTTATGTGTTTCAGGAAACACCATACACTTCTCCAGGCTGGCTGCTGGCAATTTACATCCTGCGAATCAGCATAACAAGGCTCCCTGATCTCCATATACTGTCCTACCTTTCTGGATTTTACACTTTTTTCAGATGGCCCTCTTGCCCGGGGGGCAGTGAGACTTCATTGTAGTGCAGATTTCCTTTACAGGCTTTCTTGGTTGGCCAAAAAGGGCGTATGCGTTTTTTCCTGAATATATTCAGGAAAAAACGCATACGCCCTTTTTGGCCAAGTGCATCATTGTCGACGTTCTGCCTCTTTTCCTATGCTTTCAGGGCAATTCCAGTCTACCCCCTGCAATCGTTTTCCTGAAATTCTGCCCCGCTTTCAAGTCCCCTTCGCAGGCTTACTTCAATATATTTTTGGAGGATAGCTGTCATTTATAACTCTGCAGGTTTGTGAATTACAGTGCCCCTGAGCTCCTTTCTTCAACTCGCTTTCTTGTGAACTGGGCACAAAACCGCAGGATTGCTTCAGGCCCTAATCTGTTTCGGGCAGGGCATGCTGAGCCTTTGGTAAATTCCTCTTCCTGGTGGGAAATGGGCGTTACATTTGCCCGTGCAGACACCTACAGCTAGTCTCTCATTGGTTCTCCCTATTCCTCTTCATCTTGCACAGAAATTGCAAGCTGTGCCAAACAGGAGGTTAAAGGCACTGACTCTCCAAGCAGGGAGACTGTTAGTAAATCATCTGGAATGGTGAACCCGAGGACCAGGATACGAAAAGGGAGATGCATTTTAAATCATTTCCCCATAACACGGTGGACCATACTGTGGGTTTCACATGCATGTTTTAGCTGGAGGAAGAATCCCTTGAACCTGAAGAGTTGGGACCCATGGAATAGGTACCATACAGTATGACTTCAAAGGGTGTGCATTTGCTCACCTAAACTCACCAATGCTATCAGCCTGAAGTGTCCAGCCTTATGTCTCAACCAGCTCTGGGTGTAGATGTGGTCAATCCCGGTTGCATCACATGCCCTGAGTGAATTATTTAAGAATTGCTCTCTATTTCACTGTCTTTGTGTTTTGTTTTCGAAATTTATTTTGATAATGGGATTTATCGGATTTTCACTGCTGCCTTTCGGCCGCTGTACACACCCTTGATTCTCTTACGGAGACATATATATCCATGGGTTTTAAGATTCTTCCTAGTCAGGTATAATCCTAGGCGTTGAATATGTGGTGTGGGGTCCATTTCGTTGAGCAAGGAGTAGGTCTTGTCTATTACATATTGGGCTTATGGAAAGTTATCTGTGCTAATTTCAGTCTCTGGTTTTATGCAGCACCCCAAGGCACCTTTCCCCATAAGCAAGCACTAGTTGGTTTTCTAAATTTGAGACCCTTTTCTATTTTGTAATTCAGTTCATGTGTAGTCAAGTTTACATTCCGTGTATTCGTGATATCTTATGATGTTTCTTTTTCTGTGTGACGTAGTTCACGTAGAATCACCGTACCTGCATCCACTCACTATGCCGCTATGGGCCTGATGACACAGATTTCATTGCTGAGTGATATTGCATTGTACGTACGTGCCACAAGTTCTTTATCCATTTTTTGCTTTCTGGGATATTTACCTGATACTGTAGACGAGCTTCTTGTGAACACAGCCGTCTCAAATATTGGGGTGGCTGTCTGTTTTTGATTTTAATTTCCGTAAGCTATAGGACCAAAAGTGGAAGTGCCATAGGCTGTGTTGCTTTGTTTCTTTCGTGTTTCAGGAAACACCATACACTTCTCCAGGGTGGCTGCTGGCAATTTACATCCTGCCAATCAGCATAACAAGGCTCCCTGTTCTCCATATCCTGTCCTACCTTTCTGGATTTTACACTTTTTTCAGATGGCCCTTTTGCCAGGGGGGCAGTGAGACTTCATTGTAGTGCAGATTTCCTTTACAGGCTTGCTTGGTTGGCCAAAAAGGGCGTATGCGTTTTTTCCTGAATATTTTCAGGAAAAAACGCATACGCCCTTTTTGGCCAAGTGCATCATTGTCGACGTTCTGCCTCTTTTCCTATGCTTTCAGGGCAATTCCAGTCTACCCCCTGCAATCGTTTTCCTGAAATTCTGCCCCGCTTTCAAGTCCCCTTCGCAGGCTTACTTCAATATATTTTTGGAGGAAAGCTGTCATTTATAACTCTGCAGGTTTGTGAATTACAGTGCCCCTGAGCTCCTTTCTTCAACTCGCTTTCTTGTGAGCTGGGCACAAAACCGCAGGATTGCTTCAGGCCCTAATCTGTTTCCAGCAGGGCACACTGAGCCTTTGTTTAATTCCTCTTCCTGGTGGGCAATGAGCGTTACATTTGCCCGTGCAGACACCTACAGCTAGTCTCTCATTGGTTCTCCCTATTGCTGTTCATTTTGCACAGAAATTGCAAGCTGTGCCAAAGAGGAGGTTAAAGGCACTGACTCTCCAAGCGGGGAGAGTGTTAGTAAAGCATCTGGAATGGTGAACCCGAGGACCAGGATACGAAAACTGAGATGCATTTTAAATCATTTCCCAATCACATGGTGGACGATACTCTTGGTTTCCCATGCATGTTTTAGCTGGAGGAAGAATCCCTTGAACCTGCAGAGTTGGGACCCATGGAATGGGTACCATGCAGTATGACTTCAAAGGGTCTGCATTTGCTCACCGAAACTCACCAATGCTATCAGCCTGAAGTGTCCAGCCTTATGTCTCAACCAGCTCTGGGTGTAGATGTGTTAAATCCCGGTTGCATCACATGCCCTGAGTGAATTATTTAAGAATTGCTCTCTATTTCACTGTCTTTATGATTTTTTTTTGAAATTTATTTTGATAATGGGATTTATCGGATTTTCACTGCTGCGTTTATGCCGCTGTACACACGCTTGATTCTCTTATGGAGACATATATATCCATGGGTTTTAAGATTCTTCCTAGTCAGGTATATTCCTAGGCGTTGAATATGTGGTGTTGGGTCCATTTCGTTGAGCAAGGAGTAGGTCTTGTCTATTACATATTTGGCTTATGGAAAGTTATCTGTGCTAATTTCAGTCTCTGGTTTATGAAGCACCCCAACGCACCTTTCCCCATAAGCAAGCACTAGTTGGTTTTCTAAATTTGAGACCCTGTTCTGTTTTGTAATTCAGTTCATGTGTAGTCAAGTTTACATTCCGTGTATTAGTGATATCTTATGATGTTTCTTTTTCTGTGTGACGTAGTTCACGTAGAATCACCGTACCTGCATCCACTCACTATGCCGCTACGGGCCTGATGACACAGATTTCATTGCTGAGTGATATTGCATTGTACGTACGTGCCACAACTTCTTTATCCATATTTTGCTTTCTGGGATATTTACCTGTTACTGTAGACGAGCTTCTTGTGAACACAGCCGTCCCAAATATTGGGGTGGCTGTCTGTTTTTGATTTTAATTTCCGAAAGCTATAGGACCATAAGTGGAAGTGCCATAGGCTGTGTTGCTTTGTTTCTTTCGTGTTTCAGGAAACACCATACACTTCTCCAGGGTGGCTGCTGGCAATTTACATCCTGCCAATCAGCATAACAAGGCTCCCTGTTCTCCATATCCTGTCCTACCTTTCTGGACTTTACACTTTTTTCAGATGGCCCTTTTGCCAGGGGGGCAGTGAGACTTCATTGTAGTGCAGATTTCCTTTACAGGCTTGCTTGGTTGGCCAAAAAGGGCGTATGCGTTTTTTCCTGAATATATTCAGGAAAAAACGCATACGCCCGTTTTGGCCAAGTGCATCATTGTCGACGTTCTGCCTCTTTTCCTATGCTTTCAGGGCAATTCCAGTCTACCCCCTGCAATCGTTTTCCTGAAATTCTGCCCCGCTTTCAAGTCCCCTTCGCAGGCTTACTTCAATATATTTTTGGAGGATAGCTGTCATTTATAACTCTGCAGGTTTGTGAATTACAGTGCCCCTGAGCTCCTTTCTTCAACTCGCTTTCTTGTGAACTGGGCACAAAACCGCAGGATTGCTTCAGGCCCTAATCTGTTTCGGGCAGGGCATGCTGAGCCTTTGGTAAATTCCTCTTCCTGGTGGGAAATGAGCGTTCCATTTGCCCGTGCAGACACCTACAGCTAGTCTCTCATTGGTTCTCCCTATTCCTGTTCATCTTGCACAGAAATTGCAAGCTGTGCCAAACAGGAGGTTAAAGGCACTGACTCTCCAAGCAGGGAGACTGTTAGTAAATCATCTGGAATGGTGAACCCGAGGACCAGGATACGAAAACTGAGATGCATTTTAAATCATTTCCCCATAACACGGTGGACCATACTGTGGGTTTCACATGCATGTTTTAGCTGGAGGAAGAATCCCTTGAACCTGAAGAGTTGGGACCCATGGAATAGGTACCATACAGTATGACTTCAAAGGGTGTGCATTTGCTCACCTAAACTCACCAATGCTATCAGCCTGAAGTGTCCAGCCTTATGTCTCAACCAGCTCTGGGTGTAGATGTGGTCAATCCCGGTTGCATCACATGCCCTGAGTGAATTATTTAAGAATTGCTCTCTATTTCACTGTCTTTGTGTTTTGTTTTCGAAATTTATTTTGATAATGGGATTTATCGGATTTTCACTGCTGCCTTTCGGCCGCTGTACACACCCTTGATTCTCTTACGGAGACATATATATCCATGGGTTTTAAGATTCTTCCTAGTCAGGTATATTCCTAGGCGTTGAATATGTGGTGTTGGGTCCATTTCGTTGAGCAAGGAGTAGGTCTTGTCTATTACATATTGGGCTTATGGAAAGTTATCTGTGCTAATTTCAGTCTCTGGTTTTATGCAGCACCCCAAGGCACCTTTCCCCATAAGCAAGCACTAGTTGGTTTTCTAAATTTGAGACCCTTTTCTATTTTGTAATTCAGTTCATGTGTAGTCAAGTTTACATTCCGTGTATTCGTGATATCTTATGATGTTTCTTTTTCTGTGTGACGTAGTTCACGTAGAATCACCGTACCTGCATCCACTCACTATGCCGCTATGGGCCTGATGACACAGATTTCATTGCTGAGTGATATTGCATTGTACGTACGTGCCACAAGTTCTTTATCCATTTTTTGCTTTCTGGGATATTTACCTGATACTGTAGACGAGCTTCTTGTGAACACAGCCGTCTCAAATATTGGGGTGGCTGTCTGTTTTTGATTTTAATTTCCGTAAGCTATAGGACCATAAGTGGAAGTGCCATAGGCTGTGTTGCTTTGTTTCTTTCGTGTTTCAGGAAACACCATACACTTCTCCAGGGTGGCTGCTGGCAATTTACATCCTGCCAATCAGCATAACAAGGCTCCCTGTTCTCCATATCCTGTCCTACCTTTCTGGATTTTACACTTTTTTCAGATGGCCCTTTTGCCAGGGGGGCAGTGAGACTTCATTGTAGTGCAGATTTCATTTACAGGCTTGCTTGGTTGGCCAAAAAGGGCGTATGCGTTTTTTCCTGAATATATTCAGGAAAAAACGCATACGCCCTTTTTGGCCAAGTGCATCATTGTCGACGTTCTGCCTCTTTTCCTATGCTTTCAGGGCAATTCCAGTCTACCCCCTGCAATCGTTTTCCTGAAATTCTGCCCCGCTTTCAAGTCCCCTTCGCAGGCTTACTTCAATATATTTTTGGAGGAAAGCTGTCATTTATAACTCTGCAGGTTTGTGAATTACAGTGCCCCTGAGCTCCTTTCTTCAACTCGCTTTCTTGTGAGCTGGGCACAAAACCGCAGGATTGCTTCAGGCCCTAATCTGTTTCCAGCAGGGCACACTGAGCCTTTGTTTAATTCCTCTTCCTGGTGGGCAATGAGTGTTACATTTGCCCGTGCAGACACCTACAGCTAGTCTCTCATTGGTTCTCCCTATTCCTGTTCATTTTGCACAGAAATTGCAAGCTGTGCCAAAGAGGAGGTTAAAGGCACTGACTCTCCAAGCGGGGAGAGTGTTAGTAAAGCATCTGGAATGGTGAACCCGAGGACCAGGATACGAAAACTGAGATGCATTTTAAATCATTTCCCAATCACATGGTGGACGATACTCTTGGTTTCCCATGCATGTTTTAGCTGGAGGAAGAATCCCTTGAACCTGGAGAGTTGGGACCCATGGAATGGGTACCATGCAGTATGACTTCAAAGGGTCTGCATTTGCTCACCGAAACTCACCAATGCTATCAGCCTGAAGTGTCCAGCCTTATGTCTCAACCAGCTCTGGGTGTAGATGTGTTAAATCCCGGTTGCATCACATGCCCTGAGTGAATTATTTAAGAATTGCTCTCTATTTCACTGTCTTTATGATTTTTTTTTGAAATTTATTTTGATAATGGGATTTATCGGATTTTCACTGCTGCGTTTATGCCGCTGTACACACGCTTGATTCTCTTACGGAGACATATATATCCATGGGTTTTAAGATTCTTCCTAGTCAGGTATATTCCTAGGCGTTGAATATGTGGTGTTGGGTCCATTTCGTTGAGCAAGGAGTAGGTCTTGTCTATTACATATTTGGCTTATGGAAAGTTATCTGTGCTAATTTCAGTCTCTGGTTTATGAAGCACCCCAACGCACCTTTCCCCATAAGCAAGCACTAGTTGGTTTTCTAAATTTGAGACCCTGTTCTGTTTTGTAATTCAGTTCATGTGTAGTCAAGTTTACATTCCGTGTATTAGTGATATCTTATGATGTTTCTTTTTCTGTGTGACGTAGTTCACGTAGAATCACCGTACCTGCATCCACTCACTATGCCGCTACGGGCCTGATGACACAGATTTCATTGCTGAGTGATATTGCATTGTACGTACGTGCCACAACTTCTTTATCCATATTTTGCTTTCTGGGATATTTACCTGTTACTGTAGACGAGCTTCTTGTGAACACAGCCGTCCCAAATATTGGGGTGGCTGTCTGTTTTTGATTTTAATTTCCGTAAGCTATAGGACCATAAGTGGAAGTGCCATAGACTGTGTTGCTTTGTTTCTTATGTGTTTCAGGAAACACCATACACTTCTCCAGGCTGGCTGCTGGCAATTTACATCCTGCGAATCAGCATAACAAGGCTCCCTGATCTCCATATACTGTCCTACCTTTCTGGATTTTACACTTTTTTCAGATGGCCCTCTTGCCCGGGGGGCAGTGAGACTTCATTGTAGTGCAGATTTCCTTTACAGGCTTTCTTGGTTGGCCAAAAAGGGCGTATGCGTTTTTTCCTGAATATATTCAGGAAAAAACGCATACGCCCTTTTTGGCCAAGTGCATCATTGTCGACGTTCTGCCTCTTTTCCTATGCTTTCAGGGCAATTCCAGTCTACCCCCTGCAATCGTTTTCCTGAAATTCTGCCCCGCTTTCAAGTCCCCTTCGCAGGCTTACTTCAATATATTTTTGGAGGATAGCTGTCATTTATAACTCTGCAGGTTTGTGAATTACAGTGCCCCTGAGCTCCTTTCTTCAACTCGCTTTCTTGTGAACTGGGCACAAAACCGCAGGATTGCTTCAGGCCCTAATCTGTTTCGGGCAGGGCATGCTGAGCCTTTGGTAAATTCCTCTTCCTGGTGGGAAATGGGCGTTACATTTGCCCGTGCAGACACCTACAGCTAGTCTCTCATTGGTTCTCCCTATTCCTCTTCATCTTGCACAGAAATTGCAAGCTGCGCCAAACAGGAGGTTAAAGGCACTGACTCTCCAAGCAGGGAGACTGTTAGTAAATCATCTGGAATGGTGAACCCGAGGACCAGGATACGAAAAGGGAGATGCATTTTAAATCATTTCCCCATAACACGGTGGACCATACTGTGGGTTTCACATGCATGTTTTAGCTGGAGGAAGAATCCCTTGAACCTGAAGAGTTGGGACCCATGGAATAGGTACCATACAGTATGACTTCAAAGGGTGTGCATTTGCTCACCTAAACTCACCAATGCTATCAGCCTGAAGTGTCCAGCCTTATGTCTCAACCAGCTCCGGGTGTAGATGTGGTCAATCCCGGTTGCATCACATGCCCTGAGTGAATTATTTAAGAATTGCTCTCTATTTCACTGTCTTTGTGTTTTGTTTTCGAAATTTATTTTGATAATGGGATTTATCGGATTTTCACTGCTGCCTTTCGGCCGCTGTACACACCCTTGATTCTCTTACGGAGACATATATATCCATGGGTTTTAAGATTCTTCCTAGTCAGGTATAATCCTAGGCGTTGAATATGTGGTGTGGGGTCCATTTCGTTGAGCAAGGAGTAGGTCTTGTCTATTACATATTGGGCTTATGGAAAGTTATCTGTGCTAATTTCAGTCTCTGGTTTTATGCAGCACCCCAAGGCACCTTTCCCCATAAGCAAGCACTAGTTGGTTTTCTAAATTTGAGACCCTTTTCTATTTTGTAATTCAGTTCATGTGTAGTCAAGTTTACATTCCGTGTATTCGTGATATCTTATGATGTTTCTTTTTCTGTGTGACGTAGTTCACGTAGAATCACCGTACCTGCATCCACTCACTATGCCGCTATGGGCCTGATGACACAGATTTCATTGCTGAGTGATATTGCATTGTACGTACGTGCCACAAGTTCTTTATCCATTTTTTGCTTTCTGGGATATTTACCTGATACTGTAGACGAGCTTCTTGTGAACACAGCCGTCTCAAATATTGGGGTGGCTGTCTGTTTTTGATTTTAATTTCCGTAAGCTATAGGACCAAAAGTGGAAGTGCCATAGGCTGTGTTGCTTTGTTTCTTTCGTGTTTCAGGAAACACCATACACTTCTCCAGGGTGGCTGCTGGCAATTTACATCCTGCCAATCAGCATAACAAGGCTCCCTGTTCTCCATATCCTGTCCTACCTTTCTGGATTTTACACTTTTTTCAGATGGCCCTTTTGCCAGGGGGGCAGTGAGACTTCATTGTAGTGCAGATTTCCTTTACAGGCTTGCTTGGTTGGCCAAAAAGGGCGTATGCGTTTTTTCCTGAATATTTTCAGGAAAAAACGCATACGCCCTTTTTGGCCAAGTGCATCATTGTCGACGTTCTGCCTCTTTTCCTATGCTTTCAGGGCAATTCCAGTCTACCCCCTGCAATCGTTTTCCTGAAATTCTGCCCCGCTTTCAAGTCCCCTTCGCAGGCTTACTTCAATATATTTTTGGAGGAAAGCTGTCATTTATAACTCTGCAGGTTTGTGAATTACAGTGCCCCTGAGCTCCTTTCTTCAACTCGCTTTCTTGTGAGCTGGGCACAAAACCGCAGGATTGCTTCAGGCCCTAATCTGTTTCCAGCAGGGCACACTGAGCCTTTGTTTAATTCCTCTTCCTGGTGGGCAATGAGCGTTACATTTGCCCGTGCAGACACCTACAGCTAGTCTCTCATTGGTTCTCCCTATTGCTGTTCATTTTGCACAGAAATTGCAAGCTGTGCCAAAGAGGAGGTTAAAGGCACTGACTCTCCAAGCGGGGAGAGTGTTAGTAAAGCATCTGGAATGGTGAACCCGAGGACCAGGATACGAAAACTGAGATGCATTTTAAATCATTTCCCAATCACATGGTGGACGATACTCTTGGTTTCCCATGCATGTTTTAGCTGGAGGAAGAATCCCTTGAACCTGCAGAGTTGGGACCCATGGAATGGGTACCATGCAGTATGACTTCAAAGGGTCTGCATTTGCTCACCGAAACTCACCAATGCTATCAGCCTGAAGTGTCCAGCCTTATGTCTCAACCAGCTCTGGGTGTAGATGTGTTAAATCCCGGTTGCATCACATGCCCTGAGTGAATTATTTAAGAATTGCTCTCTATTTCACTGTCTTTATGATTTTTTTTTGAAATTTATTTTGATAATGGGATTTATCGGATTTTCACTGCTGCGTTTATGCCGCTGTACACACGCTTGATTCTCTTACGGAGACATATATATCCATGGGTTTTAAGATTCTTCCTAGTCAGGTATATTCCTAGGCGTTGAATATGTGGTGTTGGGTCCATTTCGTTGAGCAAGGAGTAGGTCTTGTCTATTACATATTTGGCTTATGGAAAGTTATCTGTGCTAATTTCAGTCTCTGGTTTATGAAGCACCCCAACGCACCTTTCCCCATAAGCAAGCACTAGTTGGTTTTCTAAATTTGAGACCCTGTTCTGTTTTGTAATTCAGTTCATGTGTAGTCAAGTTTACATTCCGTGTATTAGTGATATCTTATGATGTTTCTTTTTCTGTGTGACGTAGTTCACGTAGAATCACCGTACCTGCATCCACTCACTATGCCGCTACGGGCCTGATGACACAGATTTCATTGCTGAGTGATATTGCATTGTACGTACGTGCCACAACTTCTTTATCCATATTTTGCTTTCTGGGATATTTACCTGTTACTGTAGACGAGCTTCTTGTGAACACAGCCGTCCCAAATATTGGGGTGGCTGTCTGTTTTTGATTTTAATTTCCGAAAGCTATAGGACCATAAGTGGAAGTGCCATAGGCTGTGTTGCTTTGTTTCTTTCGTGTTTCAGGAAACACCATACACTTCTCCAGGGTGGCTGCTGGCAATTTACATCCTGCCAATCAGCATAACAAGGCTCCCTGTTCTCCATATCCTGTCCTACCTTTCTGGACTTTACACTTTTTTCAGATGGCCCTTTTGCCAGGGGGGCAGTGAGACTTCATTGTAGTGCAGATTTCCTTTACAGGCTTGCTTGGTTGGCCAAAAAGGGCGTATGCGTTTTTTCCTGAATATATTCAGGAAAAAACGCATACGCCCGTTTTGGCCAAGTGCATCATTGTCGACGTTCTGCCTCTTTTCCTATGCTTTCAGGGCAATTCCAGTCTACCCCCTGCAATCGTTTTCCTGAAATTCTGCCCCGCTTTCAAGTCCCCTTCGCAGGCTTACTTCAATATATTTTTGGAGGATAGCTGTCATTTATAACTCTGCAGGTTTGTGAATTACAGTGCCCCTGAGCTCCTTTCTTCAACTCGCTTTCTTGTGAACTGGGCACAAAACCGCAGGATTGCTTCAGGCCCTAATCTGTTTCGGGCAGGGCATGCTGAGCCTTTGGTAAATTCCTCTTCCTGGTGGGAAATGAGCGTTCCATTTGCCCGTGCAGACACCTACAGCTAGTCTCTCATTGGTTCTCCCTATTCCTGTTCATCTTGCACAGAAATTGCAAGCTGTGCCAAACAGGAGGTTAAAGGCACTGACTCTCCAAGCAGGGAGACTGTTAGTAAATCATCTGGAATGGTGAACCCGAGGACCAGGATACGAAAACTGAGATGCATTTTAAATCATTTCCCCATAACACGGTGGACCATACTGTGGGTTTCACATGCATGTTTTAGCTGGAGGAAGAATCCCTTGAACCTGAAGAGTTGGGACCCATGGAATAGGTACCATACAGTATGACTTCAAAGGGTGTGCATTTGCTCACCTAAACTCACCAATGCTATCAGCCTGAAGTGTCCAGCCTTATGTCTCAACCAGCTCTGGGTGTAGATGTGGTCAATCCCGGTTGCATCACATGCCCTGAGTGAATTATTTAAGAATTGCTCTCTATTTCACTGTCTTTGTGTTTTGTTTTCGAAATTTATTTTGATAATGGGATTTATCGGATTTTCACTGCTGCCTTTCGGCCGCTGTACACACCCTTGATTCTCTTACGGAGACATATATATCCATGGGTTTTAAGATTCTTCCTAGTCAGGTATATTCCTAGGCGTTGAATATGTGGTGTTGGGTCCATTTCGTTGAGCAAGGAGTAGGTCTTGTCTATTACATATTGGGCTTATGGAAAGTTATCTGTGCTAATTTCAGTCTCTGGTTTTATGCAGCACCCCAAGGCACCTTTCCCCATAAGCAAGCACTAGTTGGTTTTCTAAATTTGAGGCCCTGTTCTGTTTTGAAATTCAGTTCATGTGTAGTCAAGTTTACATTCCGTGTATTCGTGATATCTTATGATGTTTCTTTTTCTGTGTGACGTAGTTCACGTAGAATCACCGTACCTGCATCCACTCACTATGCCGCTATGGGCCTGATGACACAGATTTCATTGCTGAGTGATATTGCATTGTACGTACGTGCCACAAGTTCTTTATCCATTTTTTGCTTTCTGGGATATTTACCTGATACTGTAGACGAGCTTCTTGTGAACACAGCCGTCTCAAATATTGGGGTGGCTGTCTGTTTTTGATTTTAATTTCCGTAAGCTATAGGACCATAAGTGGAAGTGCCATAGGCTGTGTTGCTTTGTTTCTTTCGTGTTTCAGGAAACACCATACACTTCTCCAGGGTGGCTGCTGGCAATTTACATCCTGCCAATCAGCATAACAAGGCTCCCTGTTCTCCATATCCTGTCCTACCTTTCTGGATTTTACACTTTTTTCAGATGGCCCTTTTGCCAGGGGGGCAGTGAGACTTCATTGTAGTGCAGATTTCATTTACAGGCTTGCTTGGTTGGCCAAAAAGGGCGTATGCGTTTTTTCCTGAATATATTCAGGAAAAAACGCATACGCCCTTTTTGGCCAAGTGCATCATTGTCGACGTTCTGCCTCTTTTCCTATGCTTTCAGGGCAATTCCAGTCTACCCCCTGCAATCGTTTTCCTGAAATTCTGCCCCGCTTTCAAGTCCCCTTCGCAGGCTTACTTCAATATATTTTTGGAGGAAAGCTGTCATTTATAACTCTGCAGGTTTGTGAATTACAGTGCCCCTGAGCTCCTTTCTTCAACTCGCTTTCTTGTGAGCTGGGCACAAAACCGCAGGATTGCTTCAGGCCCTAATCTGTTTCCAGCAGGGCACACTGAGCCTTTGTTTAATTCCTCTTCCTGGTGGGCAATGAGCGTTACATTTGCCCGTGCAGACACCTACAGCTAGTCTCTCATTGGTTCTCCCTATTCCTGTTCATTTTGCACAGAAATTGCAAGCTGTGCCAAAGAGGAGGTTAAAGGCACTGACTCTCCAAGCGGGGAGAGTGTTAGTAAAGCATCTGGAATGGTGAACCCGAGGACCAGGATACGAAAACTGAGATGCATTTTAAATCATTTCCCAATCACATGGTGGACGATACTCTTGGTTTCCCATGCATGTTTTAGCTGGAGGAAGAATCCCTTGAACCTGGAGAGTTGGGACCCATGGAATGGGTACCATGCAGTATGACTTCAAAGGGTCTGCATTTGCTCACCGAAACTCACCAATGCTATCAGCCTGAAGTGTCCAGCCTTATGTCTCAACCAGCTCTGGGTGTAGATGTGTTAAATCCCGGTTGCATCACATGCCCTGAGTGAATTATTTAAGAATTGCTCTCTATTTCACTGTCTTTATGATTTTTTTTTGAAATTTATTTTGATAATGGGATTTATCGGATTTTCACTGCTGCGTTTATGCCGCTGTACACACGCTTGATTCTCTTACGGAGACATATATATCCATGGGTTTTAAGATTCTTCCTAGTCAGGTATATTCCTAGGCGTTGAATATGTGGTGTTGGGTCCATTTCGTTGAGCAAGGAGTAGGTCTTGTCTATTACATATTTGGCTTATGGAAAGTTATCTGTGCTAATTTCAGTCTCTGGTTTTATGAAGCACCCCAACGCACCTTTCCCCATAAGCAAGCACTAGTTGGTTTTCTAAATTTGAGACCCTGTTCTGTTTTGTAATTCAGTTCATGTGTAGTCAAGTTTACATTCCGTGTATTAGTGATATCTTATGATGTTTCTTTTTCTGTGTGACGTAGTTCACGTAGAATCACCGTACCTGCATCCACTCACTATGCCGCTACGGGCCTGATGACACAGATTTCATTGCTGAGTGATATTGCATTGTACGTACGTGCCACAACTTCTTTATCCATATTTTGCTTTCTGGGATATTTACCTGTTACTGTAGACGAGCTTCTTGTGAACACAGCCGTCCCAAATATTGGGGTGGCTGTCTGTTTTTGATTTTAATTTCCGTAAGCTATAGGACCATAAGTGGAAGTGCCATAGACTGTGTTGCTTTGTTTCTTATGTGTTTCAGGAAACACCATACACTTCTCCAGGCTGGCTGCTGGCAATTTACATCCTGCCAATCAGCATAACAAGGCTCCCTGTTCTCCATATCCTGTCCTACCTTTCTGGATTTTACACTTTTTTCAGATGGCCCTCTTGCCCGGGGGGCAGTGAGACTTCATTGTAGTGCAGATTTCATTTACAGGCTTGCTTGGTTGGCCAAAAAGGGCGTATGCGTTTTTTCCGGAATATATTCAGGAAAAAACGCATACGCCCTTTTTGGCCAAGTGCATCATTGTCGACGTTCTGCCTCTTTTCCTATGCTTTCAGGGCAATTCCAGTCTACCCCCTGCAATCGTTTTCCTGAAATTCTGCCCCGCTTTCAAGTCCCCTTCGCAGGCTTACTTCAATATATTTTTGGAGGATAGCTGTCATTTATAACTCTGCAGGTTTGTGAATTACAGTGCCCCTGAGCTCCTTTCTTCAACTCGCTTTCTTGTGAACTGGGCACAAAACCGCAGGATTGCTTCAGGCCCTAATCTGTTTCGGGCAGGGCATGCTGAGCCTTTGGTAAATTCCTCTTCCTGGTGGGAAATGAGCGTTACATTTGCCCGTGCAGACACCTACAGCTAGTCTCTCATTGGTTCTCCCTATTCCTGTTCATCTTGCACAGAAATAGCAAGCTGTGCCAAACAGGAGGTTAAAGGCACTGACTCTCCAAGCAGGGAGACTGTTAGTAAATCATCTGGAATGGTGAACCCGAGGACCAGGATACGAAAACTGAGATGCATTTTAAATCATTTCCCCATAACACGGTGGACCATACTGTGGGTTTCACATGCATGTTTTAGCTGGAGGAAGAATCCCTTGAACCTGAAGAGTTGGGACCCATGGAATAGGTACCATACAGTATGACTTCAAAGGGTGTGCATTTGCTCACCTAAACTCACCAATGCTATCAGCCTGAAGTGTCCAGCCTTATGTCTCAACCAGCTCTGGGTGTAGATGTGGTCAATCCCGGTTGCATCACATGCCCTGAGTGAATTATTTAAGAATTGCTCTCTATTTCACTGTCTTTGTGTTTTGTTTTCGAAATTTATTTTGATAATGGGATTTATCGGATTTTCACTGCTGCCTGTCGGCCGCTGTACACACCCTTGATTCTCTTACGGAGACATATATATCCATGGGTTTTAAGATTCTTCCTAGTCAGGTATATTCCTAGGCGTTGAATATGTGGTGTTGGGTCCATTTCGTTGAGCAAGGAGTAGGTCTTGTCTATTACATATTGGGCTTATGGAAAGTTATCTGTGCTAATTTCAGTCTCTGGTTTTATGCAGCACCCCAAGGCACCTTTCCCCATAAGCAAGCACTAGTTGGTTTTCTAAATTTGAGACCCTTTTCTATTTTGTAATTCAGTTCATGTGTAGTCAAGTTTACATTCCGTGTATTCGTGATATCTTATGATGTTTCTTTTTCTGTGTGACGTAGTTCACGTAGAATCACCGTACCTGCATCCACTCACTATGCCGCTATGGGCCTGATGACACAGATTTCATTGCTGAGTGATATTGCATTGTACGTACGTGCCACAAGTTCTTTATCCATTTTTTGCTTTCTGGGATATTTACCTGATACTGTAGACGAGCTTCTTGTGAACACAGCCGTCTCAAATATTGGGGTGGCTGTCTGTTTTTGATTTTAATTTCCGTAAGCTATAGGACCATAAGTGGAAGTGCCATAGGCTGTGTTGCTTTGTTTCTTTCGTGTTTCAGGAAACACCATACACTTCTCCAGGGTGGCTGCTGGCAATTTACATCCTGCCAATCAGCATAACAAGGCTCCCTGTTCTCCATATCCTGTCCTACCTTTCTGGATTTTACACTTTTTTCAGATGGCCCTTTTGCCAGGGGGGCAGTGAGACTTCATTGTAGTGCAGATTTCATTTACAGGCTTGCTTGGTTGGCCAAAAAGGGCGTATGCGTTTTTTCCTGAATATATTCAGGAAAAAACGCATACGCCCTTTTTGGCCAAGTGCATCATTGTCGACGTTCTGCCTCTTTTCCTATGCTTTCAGGGCAATTCCAGTCTACCCCCTGCAATCGTTTTCCTGAAATTCTGCCCCGCTTTCAAGTCCCCTTCGCAGGCTTACTTCAATATATTTTTGGAGGAAAGCTGTCATTTATAACTCTGCAGGTTTGTGAATTACAGTGCCCCTGAGCTCCTTTCTTCAACTCGCTTTCTTGTGAGCTGGGCACAAAACCGCAGGATTGCTTCAGGCCCTAATCTGTTTCCAGCAGGGCACACTGAGCCTTTGTTTAATTCCTCTTCCTGGTGGGCAATGAGCGTTACATTTGCCCGTGCAGACACCTACAGCTAGTCTCTCATTGGTTCTCCCTATTCCTGTTCATCTTGCACAGAAATTGCAAGCTGTGCCAAAGAGGAGGTTAAAGGCACTGACTCTCCAAGCGGGGAGAGTGTTAGTAAAGCATCTGGAATGGTGAACCCGAGGACCAGGATACGAAAACTGAGATGCATTTTAAATCATTTCCCAATCACATGGTGGACGATACTCTTGGTTTCCCATGCATGTTTTAGCTGGAGGAAGAATCCCTTGAACCTGGAGAGTTGGGACCCATGGAATGGGTACCATGCAGTATGACTTCAAAGGGTCTGCATTTGCTCACCGAAACTCACCAATGCTATCAGCCTGAAGTGTCCAGCCTTATGTCTCAACCAGCTCTGGGTGTAGATGTGTTAAATCCCGGTTGCATCACATGCCCTGAGTGAATTATTTAAGAATTGCTCTCTATTTCACTGTCTTTATGATTTTTTTTTGAAATTTATTTTGATAATGGGATTTATCGGATTTTCACTGCTGCGTTTATGCCGCTGTACACACGCTTGATTCTCTTACGGAGACATATATATCCATGGGTTTTAAGATTCTTCCTAGTCAGGTATATTCCTAGGCGTTGAATATGTGGTGTTGGGTCCATTTCGTTGAGCAAGGAGTAGGTCTTGTCTATTACATATTTGGCTTATGGAAAGTTATCTGTGCTAATTTCAGTCTCTGGTTTTATGAAGCACCCCAACGCACCTTTCCCCATAAGCAAGCACTAGTTGGTTTTCTAAATTTGAGACCCTGTTCTGTTTTGTAATTCAGTTCATGTGTAGTCAAGTTTACATTCCGTGTATTAGTGATATCTTATGATGTTTCTTTTTCTGTGTGACGTAGTTCACGTAGAATCACCGTACCTGCATCCACTCACTATGCCGCTACGGGCCTGATGACACAGATTTCATTGCTGAGTGATATTGCATTGTACGTACGTGCCACAACTTCTTTATCCATATTTTGCTTTCTGGGATATTTACCTGATACTGTAGATGAGCTTCTTGTGAACACAGCCGTCTCAAATATTGGGGTGGCTGTCTGTTTTTGATTTTAATTTCCGTAAGCTATAGGACCATAAATGGAAGTGCCATAGGCTGTGTTGCTTTGTTTCTTTCGTGTTTCAGGAAACACCATACACTTCTTCAGGGTGGCTGCTGGCAATTTACATCCTGCCAATCAGCATAACAAGGCTCCCTGTTCTCCATATCCTGTCCTACCTTTCTGGATTTTACACTTTTTTCAGATGGCCCTTTTGCCAGGGGGGCAGTGAGACTTCATTGTAGTGCAGATTTCATTTACAGGCTTGCTTGGTTGGCCAAAAAGGGCGTATGCGTTTTTTCCTGAATATATTCAGGAAAAAACGCATACGCCCTTTTTGGCCAAGTGCATCATTGTCGACGTTCTGCCTCTTTTCCTATGCTTTCAGGGCAATTCCAGTCTACCCCCTGCAATCGTTTTCCTGAAATTCTGCCCCGCTTTCAAGTCCCCTTCGCAGGCTTACTTCAATATATTTTTGGAGGAAAGCTGTCATTTATAACTCTGCAGGTTTGTGAATTACAGTGCCCCTGAGCTCCTTTCTTCAACTCGCTTTCTTGTGAGCTGGGCACAAAACCGCAGGATTGCTTCAGGCCCTAATCTGTTTCCAGCAGGGCACACTGAGCCTTTGTTTAATTCCTCTTCCTGGTGGGCAATGAGCGTTACATTTGCCCGTGCAGACACCTACAGCTAGTCTCTCATTGGTTCTCCCTATTCCTGTTCATCTTGCACAGAAATTGCAAGCTGTGCCAAAGAGGAGGTTAAAGGCACTGACTCTCCAAGCGGGGAGAGTGTTAGTAAAGCATCTGGAATGGTGAACCCGAGGACCAGGATACGAAAACTGAGATGCATTTTAAATCATTTCCCAATCACATGGTGGACGATACTCTTGGTTTCCCATGCATGTTTTAGCTGGAGGAAGAATCCCTTGAACCTGGAGAGTTGGGACCCATGGAATGGGTAACATGCAGTATGACTTCAAAGGGTCTGCATTTGCTCACCGAAACTCACCAATGCTATCAGCCTGAAGTGTCCAGCCTTATGTCTCAACCAGCTCTGGGTGTAGATGTGTTAAATCCCGGTTGCATCACATGCCCTGAGTGAATTATTTAAGAATTGCTCTCTATTTCACTGTCTTTATGATTTTTTTTTGAAATTTATTTTGATAATGGGATTTATCGGATTTTCACTGCTGCGTTTATGCCGCTGTACACACGCTTGATTCTCTTACGGAGACATATATATCCATGGGTTTTAAGATTCTTCCTAGTCAGGTATATTCCTAGGCGTTGAATATGTGGTGTTGGGTCCATTTCGTTGAGCAAGGAGTAGGTCTTGTCTATTACATATTTGGCTTATGGAAAGTTATCTGTGCTAATTTCAGTCTCTGGTTTTATGAAGCACCCCAACGCACCTTTCCCCATAAGCAAGCACTAGTTGGTTTTCTAAATTTGAGACCCTGTTCTGTTTTGTAATTCAGTTCATGTGTAGTCAAGTTTACATTCCGTGTATTAGTGATATCTTATGATGTTTCTTTTTCTGTGTGACGTAGTTCACGTAGAATCACCGTACCTGCATCCACTCACTATGCCGCTACGGGCCTGATGACACAGATTTCATTGCTGAGTGATATTGCATTGTACGTACGTGCCACAACTTCTTTATCCATATTTTGCTTTCTGGGATATTTACCTGTTACTGTAGACGAGCTTCTTGTGAACACAGCCGTCCCAAATATTGGGGTGGCTGTCTGTTTTTGATTTTAATTTCCGTAAGCTATAGGACCATAAGTGGAAGTGCCATAGACTGTGTTGCTTTGTTTCTTATGTGTTTCAGGAAACACCATACACTTCTCCAGGCTGGCTGCTGGCAATTTACATCCTGCCAATCAGCATAACAAGGCTCCCTGTTCTCCATATCCTGTCCTACCTTTCTGGATTTTACACTTTTTTCAGATGGCCCTCTTGCCCGGGGGGCAGTGAGACTTCATTGTAGTGCAGATTTCCTTTACAGGCTTGCTTGGTTGGCCAAAAAGGGCGTATGCGTTTTTTCCTGAATATATTCAGGAAAAAACGCATACGCCCTTTTTGGCCAAGTGCATCATTGTCGACGTTCTGCCTCTTTTCCTATGCTTTCAGGGCAATTCCAGTCTACCCCCTGCAATCGTTTTCCTGAAATTCTGCCCCGCTTTCAAGTCCCCTTCGCAGGCTTACTTCAATATATTTTTGGAGGATAGCTGTCATTTATAACTCTGCAGGTTTGTGAATTACAGTGCCCCTGAGCTCCTTTCTTCAACTCGCTTTCTTGTGAACTGGGCACAAAACCGCAGGATTGCTTCAGGCCCTAATCTGTTTCGGGCAGGGCATGCTGAGCCTTTGGTAAATTCCTCTTCCTGGTGGGAAATGAGCGTTACATTTGCCCGTGCAGACACCTACAGCTAGTCTCTCATTGGTTCTCCCTATTCCTGTTCATCTTGCACAGAAATTGCAAGCTGTGCCAAACAGGAGGTTAAAGGCACTGACTCTCCAAGCAGGGAGACTGTTAGTAAATCATCTGGAATGGTGAACCCGAGGACCAGGATACGAAAACTGAGATGCATTTTAAATCATTTCCCCATAACACGGTGGACCATACTGTGGGTTTCACATGCATGTTTTAGCTGGAGGAAGAATCCCTTGAACCTGAAGAGTTGGGACCCATGGAATAGGTACCATACAGTATGACTTCAAAGGGTGTGCATTTGCTCACCTAAACTCACCAATGCTATCAGCCTGAAGTGTCCAGCCTTATGTCTCAACCAGCTCTGGGTGTAGATGTGGTCAATCCCGGTTGCATCACATGCCCTGAGTGAATTATTTAAGAATTGCTCTCTATTTCACTGTCTTTGTGTTTTGTTTTCGAAATTTATTTTGATAATGGGATTTATCGGATTTTCACTGCTGCCTTTCGGCCACTGTACACACCCTTGATTCTCTTACGGAGACATATATATCCATGGGTTTTAAGATTCTTCCTAGTCAGGTATATTCCTAGGCGTTGAATATGTGGTGTTGGGTCCATTTCGTTGAGCAAGGAGTAGGTCTTGTCTATTACATATTGGGCTTATGGAAAGTTATCTGTGCTAATTTCAGTCTCTGGTTTTATGCAGCACCCCAAGGCACCTTTCCCCATAAGCAAGCACTAGTTGGTTTTCTAAATTTGAGACCCTTTTCTATTTTGTAATTCAGTTCATGTGTAGTCAAGTTTACATTCCGTGTATTCGTGATATCTTATGATGTTTCTTTTTCTGTGTGACGTAGTTCATGTAGAATCACCGTACCTGCATCCACTCACTATGCCGCTATGGGCCTGATGACACAGATTTCATTGCTGAGTGATATTGCATTGTACGTACGTGCCACAAGTTCTTTATCCATTTTTTGCTTTCTGGGATATTTACCTGATACTGTAGACGAGCTTCTTGTGAACACAGCCGTCTCAAATATTGGGGTGGCTGTCTGTTTTTGATTTTCATTTCCGTAAGCTATAGGACCATAAGTGGAAGTGCCATAGGCTGTGTTGCTTTGTTTCTTTCGTGTTTCAGGAAACACCATACACTTCTCCAGGGTGGCTGCTGGCAATTTACATCCTGCCAATCAGCATAACAAGGCTCCCTGTTCTCCATATCCTGTCCTACCTTTCTGGATTTTACACTTTTTTCAGATGGCCCTTTTGCCAGGGGGGCAGTGAGACTTCATTGTAGTGCAGATTTCATTTACAGGCTTGCTTGGTTGGCCAAAAAGGGCGTATGCGTTTTTTCCTGAATATATTCAGGAAAAAACACATACGCCCTTTTTGGCCAAGTGCATCATTGTCGACGTTCTGCCTCTTTTCCTATGCTTTCAGGGCAATTCCAGTCTACCCCCTGCAATCGTTTTCCTGAAATTCTGCCCCGCTTTCAAGTCCCCTTCGCAGGCTTACTTCAATATATTTTTGGAGGAAAGCTGTCATTTATAACTCTGCAGGTTTGTGAATTACAGTGCCCCTGAGCTCCTTTCTTCAACTCGCTTTCTTGTGAGCTGGGCACAAAACCGCAGGATTGCTTCAGGCCCTAATCTGTTTCCAGCAGGGCACACTGAGCCTTTGTTTAATTCCTCTTCCTGGTGGGCAATGAGCGTTACATTTGCCCGTGCAGACACCTACAGCTAGTCTCTCATTGGTTCTCCCTATTCCTGTTCATCTTGCACAGAAATTGCAAGCTGTGCCAAAGAGGAGGTTAAAGGCACTGACTCTCCAAGCGGGGAGAGTGTTAGTAAAGCATCTGGAATGGTGAACCCGAGGACCAGGATACGAAAACTGAGATGCATTTTAAATCATTTCCCAATCACATGGTGGACGATACTCTTGGTTTCCCATGCATGTTTTAGCTGGAGGAAGAATCCCTTGAACCTGGAGAGTTGGGACCCATGGAATGGGTTCCATGCAGTATGACTTCAAAGGGTCTGCATTTGCTCACCGAAACTCACCAATGCTATCAGCCTGAAGTGTCCAGCCTTATGTCTCAACCAGCTCTGGGTGTAGATGTGTTAAATCCCGGTTGCATCACATGCCCTGAGTGAATTATTTAAGAATTGCTCTCTATTTCACTGTCTTTATGATTTTTTTTTGAAATTTATTTTGATAATGGGATTTATCGGATTTTCACTGCTGCGTTTATGCCGCTGTACACACGCTTGATTCTCTTACGGAGACATATATATCCATGGGTTTTAATATTCTTCCTAGTCAGGTATATTCCTAGGCGTTGAATATGTGGTGTTGGGTCCATTTCGTTGAGCAAGGAGTAGGTCTTGTCTATTACATATTTGGCTTATGGAAAGTTATCTGTGCTAATTTCAGTTTCTGGTTTTATGAAGCACCCCAACGCACCTTTCCCCATAAGCAAGCACTAGTTGGTTTTCTAAATTTGAGACCCTGTTCTGTTTTGTAATTCAGTTCATGTGTAGTCAAGTTTACATTCCGTGTATTAGTGATATCTTATGATGTTTCTTTTTCTGTGTGACGTAGTTCACGTAGAATCACCGTACCTGCATCCACTCACTATGCCGCTACGGGCCTGATGACACAGATTTCATTGCTGAGTGATATTGCATTGTACGTACGTGCCACAACTTCTTTATCCATATTTTGCTTTCTGGGATATTTACCTGTTACTGTAGACGAGCTTCTTGTGAACACAGCCGTCCCAAATGTTGGGGTGGCTGTCTGTTTTTGATTTTAATTTCCGAAAGCTATAGGACCATAAGTGGAAGTGCCATAGACTGTGTTGCTTTGTTTCTTATGTGTTTCAGGAAACACCATACACTTCTCCAGGCTGGCTGCTGGCAATTTACATCCTGCCAATCAGCATAACAAGGCTCCCTGTTCTCCATATCCTGTCCTACCTTTCTGGATTTTACACTTTTTTCAGATGGCCCTCTTGCCCGGGGGGCAGTGAGACTTCATTGTAGTGCAGATTTCCTTTACAGGCTTGCTTGGTTGGCCAAAAAGGGCGTATGCGTTTTTTCCTGAATATATTCAGGAAAAAACGCATACGCCCTTTTTGGCCAAGTGCATCATTGTCGACGTTCTGCCTCTTTTCCTATGCTTTCAGGGCAATTCCAGTCTACCCCCTGCAATCGTTTTCCTGAAATTCTGCCCCGCTTTCAAGTCCCCTTCGCAGGCTTACTTCAATATATTTTTGGAGGATAGCTGTCATTTATAACTCTGCAGGTTTGTGAATTACAGTGCCCCTGAGCTCCTTTCTTCAACTCGCTTTCTTGTGAACTGGGCACAAAACCGCAGGATTGCTTCAGGCCCTAATCTGTTTCGGGCAGGGCATGCTGAGCCTTTGGTAAATTCCTCTTCCTGGTGGGAAATGAGCGTTACATTTGCCCGTGCAGACACCTACAGCTAGTCTCTCATTGGTTCTCCCTATTCCTGTTCATCTTGCACAGAAATTGCAAGCTGTGCCAAACAGGAGGTTAAAGGCACTGACTCTCCAAGCAGGGAGACTGTTAGTAAATCATCTGGAATGGTGAACCCGAGGACCAGGATACGAAAACTGAGATGCATTTTAAATCATTTCCCCATAACACGGTGGACCATACTGTGGGTTTCACATGCATGTTTTAGCTGGAGGAAGAATCCCTTGAACCTGAAGAGTTGGGACCCATGGAATAGGTACCATACAGTATGACTTCAAAGGGTGTGCATTTGCTCACCTAAACTCACCAATGCTATCAGCCTGAAGTGTCCAGCCTTATGTCTCAACCAGCTCTGGGTGTAGATGTGGTCAATCCCGGTTGCATCACATGCCCTGAGTGAATTATTTAAGAATTGCTCTCTATTTCACTGTCTTTGTGTTTTGTTTTCGAAATTTATTTTGATAATGGGATTTATCGGATTTTCACTGCTGCCTTTCGGCCGCTGTACACACCCTTGATTCTCTTACGGAGACATATATATCCATGGGTTTTAAGATTCTTCCTAGTCAGGTATATTCCTAGGCGTTGAATATGTGGTGTTGGGTCCATTTCGTTGAGCAAGGAGTAGGTCTTGTCTATTACATATTGGGCTTATGGAAAGTTATCTGTGCTAATTTCAGTCTCTGGTTTTATGCAGCACCCCAAGGCACCTTTCCCCATAAGCAAGCACTAGTTGGTTTTCTAAATTTGAGACCCTTTTCTATTTTGTAATTCAGTTCATGTGTAGTCAAGTTTACATTCCGTGTATTCGTGATATCTTATGATGTTTCTTTTTCTGTGTGACGTAGTTCATGTAGAATCACCGTACCTGCATCCACTCACTATGCCGCTATGGGCCTGATGACACAGATTTCATTGCTGAGTGATATTGCATTGTACGTACGTGCCACAAGTTCTTTATCCATTTTTTGCTTTCTGGGATATTTACCTGATACTGTAGACGAGCTTCTTGTGAACACAGCCGTCTCAAATATTGGGGTGGCTGTCTGTTTTTGATTTTAATTTCCGTAAGCTATAGGACCATAAGTGGAAGTGCCATAGGCTGTGTTGCTTTGTTTCTTTCGTGTTTCAGGAAACACCATACACTTCTCCAGGGTGGCTGCTGGCAATTTACATCCTGCCAATCAGCATAACAAGGCTCCCTGTTCTCCATATCCTGTCCTACCTTTCTGGATTTTACACTTTTTTCAGATGGCCCTTTTGCCAGGGGGGCAGTGAGACTTCATTGTAGTGCAGATTTCATTTACAGGCTTGCTTGGTTGGCCAAAAAGGGCGTATGCGTTTTTTCCTGAATATATTCAGGAAAAAACACATACGCCCTTTTTGGCCAAGTGCATCATTGTCGACGTTCTGCCTCTTTTCCTATGCTTTCAGGGCAATTCCAGTCTACCCCCTGCAATCGTTTTCCTGAAATTCTGCCCCGCTTTCAAGTCCCCTTCGCAGGCTTACTTCAATATATTTTTGGAGGAAAGCTGTCATTTATAACTCTGCAGGTTTGTGAATTACAGTGCCCCTGAGCTCCTTTCTTCAACTCGCTTTCTTGTGAGCTGGGCACAAAACCGCAGGATTGCTTCAGGCCCTAATCTGTTTCCAGCAGGGCACACTGAGCCTTTGTTTAATTCCTCTTCCTGGTGGGCAATGAGCGTTACATTTGCCCGTGCAGACACCTACAGCTAGTCTCTCATTGGTTCTCCCTATTCCTGTTCATCTTGCACAGAAATTGCAAGCTGTGCCAAAGAGGAGGTTAAAGGCACTGACTCTCCAAGCGGGGAGAGTGTTAGTAAAGCATCTGGAATGGTGAACCCGAGGACCAGGATACGAAAACTGAGATGCATTTTAAATCATTTCCCAATCACATGGTGGACGATACTCTTGGTTTCCCATGCATGTTTTAGCTGGAGGAAGAATCCCTTGAACCTGGAGAGTTGGGACCCATGGAATGGGTTCCATGCAGTATGACTTCAAAGGGTCTGCATTTGCTCACCGCAACTCACCAATGCTATCAGCCTGAAGTGTCCAGCCTTATGTCTCAACCAGCTCTGGGTGTAGATGTGTTAAATCCCGGTTGCATCACATGCCCTGAGTGAATTATTTAAGAATTGCTCTCTATTTCACTGTCTTTATGATTTTTTTTTGAAATTTATTTTGATAATGGGATTTATCGGATTTTCACTGCTGCGTTTATGCCGCTGTACACACGCTTGATTCTCTTACGGAGACATATATATCCATGGGTTTTAATATTCTTCCTAGTCAGGTATATTCCTAGGCGTTGAATATGTGGTGTTGGGTCCATTTCGTTGAGCAAGGAGTAGGTCTTGTCTATTACATATTTGGCTTATGGAAAGTTATCTGTGCTAATTTCAGTCTCTGGTTTTATGAAGCACCCCAACGCACCTTTCCCCATAAGCAAGCACTAGTTGGTTTTCTAAATTTGAGACCCTGTTCTGTTTTGTAATTCAGTTCATGTGTAGTCAAGTTTACATTCCGTGTATTAGTGATATCTTATGATGTTTCTTTTTCTGTGTGACGTAGTTCACGTAGAATCACCGTACCTGCATCCACTCACTATGCCGCTACGGGCCTGATGACACAGATTTCATTGCTGAGTGATATTGCATTGTACGTACGTGCCACAACTTCTTTATCCATATTTTGCTTTCTGGGATATTTACCTGTTACTGTAGACGAGCTTCTTGTGAACACAGCCGTCCCAAATATTGGGGTGGCTGTCTGTTTTTGATTTTAATTTCCGAAAGCTATAGGACCATAAGTGGAAGTGCCATAGACTGTGTTGCTTTGTTTCTTATGTGTTTCAGGAAACACCATACACTTCTCCAGGCTGGCTGCTGGCAATTTACATCCTGCCAATCAGCATAACAAGGCTCCCTGTTCTCCATATCCTGTCCTACCTTTCTGGATTTTACACTTTTTTCAGATGGCCCTCTTGCCCGGGGGGCAGTGAGACTTCATTGTAGTGCAGATTTCCTTTACAGGCTTGCTTGGTTGGCCAAAAAGGGCGTATGCGTTTTTTCCTGAATATATTCAGGAAAAAACGCATACGCCCTTTTTGGCCAAGTGCATCATTGTCGACGTTCTGCCTCTTTTCCTATGCTTTCAGGGCAATTCCAGTCTACCCCCTGCAATCGTTTTCCTGAAATTCTGCCCCGCTTTCAAGTCCCCTTCGCAGGCTTACTTCAATATATTTTTGGAGGATAGCTGTCATTTATAACTCTGCAGGTTTGTGAATTACAGTGCCCCTGAGCTCCTTTCTTCAACTCGCTTTCTTGTGAACTGGGCACAAAACCGCAGGATTGCTTCAGGCCCTAATCTGTTTCGGGCAGGGCATGCTGAGCCTTTGGTAAATTCCTCTTCCTGGTGGGAAATGAGCATTACATTTGCCCGTGCAGACACCTACAGCTAGTCTCTCATTGGTTCTCCCTATTCCTGTTCATCTTGCACAGAAATTGCAAGCTGTGCCAAACAGGAGGTTAAAGGCACTGACTCTCCAAGCAGGGAGACTGTTAGTAAATCATCTGGAATGGTGAACCCGAGGACCAGGATACGAAAACTGAGATGCATTTTAAATCATTTCCCCATAACACGGTGGACCATACTGTGGGTTTCACATGCATGTTTTAGCTGGAGGAAGAATCCCTTGAACCTGAAGAGTTGGGACCCATGGAATAGGTACCATACAGTATGACTTCAAAGGGTGTGCATTTGCTCACCTAAACTCACCAATGCTATCAGCCTGAAGTGTCCAGCCTTATGTCTCAACCAGCTCTGGGTGTAGATGTGGTCAATCCCGGTTGCATCACATGCCCTGAGTGAATTATTTAAGAATTGCTCTCTATTTCACTGTCTTTGTGTTTTGTTTTCGAAATTTATTTTGATAATGGGATTTATCGGATTTTCACTGCTGCCTTTCGGCCGCTGTACACACCCTTGATTCTCTTACGGAGACATATATATCCATGGGTTTTAAGATTCTTCCTAGTCAGGTATAATCCTAGGCGTTGAATATGTGGTGTTGGGTCCATTTCGTTGAGCAAGGAATAGGTCTTGTCTATTACATATTGGGCTTATGGAAAGTTATCTGTGCTAATTTCAGTCTCTGGTTTTATGCAGCACCCCAAGGCACCTTTCCCCATAAGCAAGCACTAGTTGGTTTTCTAAATTTGAGACCCTTTTCTATTTTGTAATTCAGTTCATGTGTAGTCAAGTTTACATTCCGTGTATTCGTGATATCTTATGATGTTTCTTTTTCTGTGTGACGTAGTTCACGTAGAATCACCGTACCTGCATCCACTCACTATGCCGCTATGGGCCTGATGACACAGATTTCATTGCTGAGTGATATTGCATTGTACGTACGTGCCACAAGTTCTTTATCCATTTTTTGCTTTCTGGGATATTTACCTGATACTGTAGACGAGCTTCTTGTGAACACAGCCGTCTCAAATATTGGGGTGGCTGTCTGTTTTTGATTTTAATTTCCGTAAGCTATAGGACCATAAGTGGAAGTGCCATAGGCTGTGTTGCTTTGTTTCTTTCGTGTTTCAGGAAACACCATACACTTCTCCAGGGTGGCTGCTGGCAATTTACATCCTGCCAATCAGCATAACAAGGCTCCCTGTTCTCCATATCCTGTCCTACCTTTCTGGATTTTACACTTTTTTCAGATGGCCCTTTTGCCAGGGGGGCAGTGAGACTTCATTGTAGTGCAGATTTCATTTACAGGCTTGCTTGGTTGGCCAAAAAGGGCGTATGCGTTTTTTCCTGAATATATTCAGGAAAAAACGCATACGCCCTTTTTGGCCAAGTGCATCATTGTCGACGTTCTGCCTCTTTTCCTATGCTTTCAGGGCAATTCCAGTCTACCCCCTGCAATCGTTTTCCTGAAATTCTGCCCCGCTTTCAAGTCCCCTTCGCAGGCTTACTTCAATATATTTTTGGAGGAAAGCTGTCATTTATAACTCTGCAGGTTTGTGAATTACAGTGCCCCTGAGCTCCTTTCTTCAACACGCTTTCTTGTGAGCTGGGCACAAAACCGCAGGATTGCTTCAGGCCCTAATCTGTTTCCAGCAGGGCACACTGAGCCTTTGTTTAATTCCTCTTCCTGGTGGGCAATGAGCGTTACATTTGCCCGTGCAGACACCTACAGCTAGTCTCTCATTGGTTCTCCCTATTCCTGTTCATTTTGCACAGAAATTGCAAGCTGTGCCAAAGAGGAGGTTAAAGGCACTGACTCTCCAAGCGGGGAGAGTGTTAGTAAAGCATCTGGAATGGTGAACCCGAGGACCAGGATACGAAAACTGAGATGCATTTTAAATCATTTCCCAATCACATGGTGGACGATACTCTTGGTTTCCCATGCATGTTTTAGCTGGAGGAAGAATCCCTTGAACCTGGAGAGTTGGGACCCATGGAATGGGTACCATGCAGTATGACTTCAAAGGGTCTGCATTTGCTCACCGAAACTCACCAATGCTATCAGCCTGAAGTGTCCAGCCTTATGTCTCAACCAGCTCTGGGTGTAGATGTGTTAAATCCCAGTTGCATCACATGCCCTGAGTGAATTATTTAAGAATTGCTCTCTATTTCACTGTCTTTATGATTTTTTTTTGAAATTTATTTTGATAATGGGATTTATCGGATTTTCACTGCTGCGTTTATGCCGCTGTACACACGCTTGATTCTCTTACGGAGACATATATATCCATGGGTTTTAAGATTCTTCCTAGTCAGGTATATTCCTAGGCGTTGAATATGTGGTGTTGGGTCCATTTCGTTGAGCAAGGAGTAGGTCTTGTCTATTACATATTTGGCTTATGGAAAGTTATCTGTGCTAATTTCAGTCTCTGGTTTATGAAGCACCCCAACGCACCTTTCCCCATAAGCAAGCACTAGTTGGTTTTCTAAATTTGAGACCCTGTTCTGTTTTGTAATTCAGTTCATGTGTAGTCAAGTTTACATTCCGTGTATTAGTGATATCTTATGATGTTTCTTTTTCTGTGTGACGTAGTTCACGTAGAATCACCGTACCTGCATCCACTCACTATGCCGCTACGGGCCTGATGACACAGATTTCATTGCTGAGTGATATTGCATTGTACGTACGTGCCACAACTTCTTTATCCATATTTTGCTTTCTGGGATATTTACCTGTTACTGTAGACGAGCTTCTTGTGAACACAGCCGTCCCAAATATTGGGGTGGCTGTCTGTTTTTGATTTTAATTTCCGTAAGCTATAGGACCATAAGTGGAAGTGCCATAGACTGTGTTGCTTTGTTTCTTATGTGTTTCAGGAAACACCATACACTTCTCCAGGCTGGCTGCTGGCAATTTACATCCTGCCAATCAGCATAACAAGGCTCCCTGTTCTCCATATCCTGTCCTACCTTTCTGGATTTTACACTTTTTTCAGATGGCCCTCTTGCCCGGGGGGCAGTGAGACTTCATTGTAGTGCAGATTTCCTTTACAGGCTTGCTTGGTTGGCCAAAAAGGGCGTATGCGTTTTTTCCTGAATATATTCAGGAAAAAACGCATACGCCCTTTTTGGCCAAGTGCATCATTGTCGACGTTCTGCCTCTTTTCCTATGCTTTCAGGGCAATTCCAGTCTACCCCCTGCAATCGTTTTCCTGAAATTCTGCCCCGCTTTCAAGTCCCCTTCGCAGGCTTACTTCAATATATTTTTGGAGGATAGCTGTCATTTATAACTCTGCAGGTTTGTGAATTACAGTGCCCCTGAGCTCCTTTCTTCAACTCGCTTTCTTGTGAACTGGGCACAAAACCGCAGGATTGCTTCAGGCCCTAATCTGTTTCGGGCAGGGCATGCTGAGCCTTTGGTAAATTCCTCTTCCTGGTGGGAAATGAGCGTTACATTTGCCCGTGCAGACACCTACAGCTAGTCTCTCATTGGTTCTCCCTATTCCTGTTCATCTTGCACAGAAATTGCAAGCTGTGCCAAACAGGAGGTTAAAGGCACTGACTCTCCAAGCAGGGAGACTGTTAGTAAATCATCTGGAATGGTGAACCCGAGGACCAGGATACGAAAAGGGAGATGCATTTTAAATCATTTCCCCATAACACGGTGGACCATACTGTGGGTTTCACATGCATGTTTTAGCTGGAGGAAGAATCCCTTGAACCTGAAGAGTTGGGACCCATGGAATAGGTACCATACAGTATGACTTCAAAGGGTGTGCATTTGCTCACCTAAACTCACCAATGCTATCAGCCTGAAGTGTCCAGCCTTATGTCTCAACCAGCTCTGGGTGTAGATGTGGTCAATCCCGGTTGCATCACATGCCCTGAGTGAATTATTTAAGAATTGCTCTCTATTTCACTGTCTTTGTGTTTTGTTTTCGAAATTTATTTTGATAATGGGATTTATCGGATTTTCACTGCTGCCTTTCGGCCGCTGTACACACCCTTGATTCTCTTACGGAGACATATATATCCATGGGTTTTAAGATTCTTCCTAGTCAGGTATATTCCTAGGCGTTGAATATGTGGTGTTGGGTCCATTTCGTTGAGCAAGGAATAGGTCTTGTCTATTACATATTGGGCTTATGGAAAGTTATCTGTGCTAATTTCAGTCTCTGGTTTTATGCAGCACCCCAAGGCACCTTTCTCCATAAGCAAGCACTAGTTGGTTTTCTAAATTTGAGACCATTTTCTATTTTGTAATTCAGTTCATGTGTAGTCAAGTTTACATTCCGTGTATTCGTGATATCTTATGATGTTTCTTTTTCTGTGTGACGTAGTTCACGTAGAATCACCGTACCTGCATCCACTCACTATGCCGCTATGGGCCTGATGACACAGATTTCATTGCTGAGTGATATTGCATTGTACGTACGTGCCACAAGTTCTTTATCCATTTTTTGCTTTCTGGGATATTTACCTGATACTGTAGACGAGCTTCTTGTGAACACAGCCGTCTCAAATATTGGGGTGGCTGTCTGTTTTTGATTTTAATTTCCGTAAGCTATAGGACCATAAGTGGAAGTGCCATAGGCTGTGTTGCTTTGTTTCTTTCGTGTTTCAGGAAACACCATACACTTCTCCAGGGTGGCTGCTGGCAATTTACATCCTGCCAATCAGCATAACAAGGCTCCCTGTTCTCCATATCCTGTCCTACCTTTCTGGATTTTACACTTTTTTCAGATGGCCCTTTTGCCAGGGGGGCAGTGAGACTTCATTGTAGTGCAGATTTCATTTACAGGCTTGCTTGGTTGGCCAAAAAGGGCGTATGCGTTTTTTCCTGAATATATTCAGGAAAAAACGCATACGCCCTTTTTGGCCAAGTGCATCATTGTCGACGTTCTGCCTCTTTTCCTATGCTTTCAGGGCAATTCCAGTCTACCCCCTGCAATCGTTTTCCTGAAATTCTGCCCCGCTTTCAAGTCCCCTTCGCAGGCTTACTTCAATATATTTTTGGAGGAAAGCTGTCATTTATAACTCTGCAGGTTTGTGAATTACAGTGCCCCTGAGCTCCTTTCTTCAACTCGCTTTCTTGTGAGCTGGGCACAAAACCGCAGGATTGCTTCAGGCCCTAATCTGTTTCCAGCAGGGCACACTGAGCCTTTGTTTAATTCCTCTTCCTGGTGGGCAATGAGCGTTACATTTGCCCGTGCAGACACCTACAGCTAGTCTCTCATTGGTTCTCCCTATTCCTGTTCATTTTGCACAGAAATTGCAAGCTGTGCCAAAGAGGAGGTTAAAGGCACTGACTCTCCAAGCGGGGAGAGTGTTAGTAAAGCATCTGGAATGGTGAACCCGAGGACCAGGATACGAAAACTGAGATGCATTTTAAATCATTTCCCAATCACATGGTGGACGATACTCTTGGTTTCCCATGCATGTTTTAGCTGGAGGAAGAATCCCTTGAACCTGGAGAGTTGGGACCCATGGAATGGGTACCATGCAGTATGACTTCAAAGGGTCTGCATTTGCTCACCGAAACTCACCAATGCTATCAGCCTGAAGTGTCCAGCCTTATGTCTCAACCAGCTCTGGGTGTAGATGTGTTAAATCCCGGTTGCATCACATGCCCTGAGTGAATTATTTAAGAATTGCTCTCTATTTCACTGTCTTTATGATTTTTTTTTGAAATTTATTTTGATAATGGGATTTATCGGATTTTCACTGCTGCGTTTATGCCGCTGTACACACGCTTGATTCTCTTACGGAGACATATATATCCATGGGTTATAAGATTCTTCCTAGTCAGGTATATTCCTAGGCGTTGAATATGTGGTGTTGGGTCCATTTCGTTGAGCAAGGAGTAGGTCTTGTCTATTACATATTTGGCTTATGGAAAGTTATCTGTGCTAATTTCAGTCTCTGGTTTTATGAAGCACCCCAACGCACCTTTCCCCATAAGCAAGCACTAGTTGGTTTTCTAAATTTGAGACCCTGTTCTGTTTTGTAATTCAGTTCATGTGTAGTCAAGTTTACATTCCGTGTATTAGTGATAACTTATGATGTTTCTTTTTCTGTGTGACGTAGTTCACGTAGAATCACCGTACCTGCATCCACTCACTATGCCGCTACGGGCCTGATGACACAGATTTCATTGCTGAGTGATATTGCATTGTACGTACGTGCCACAACTTCTTTATCCATATTTTGCTTTCTGGGATATTTACCTGTTACTGTAGACGAGCTTCTTGTGAACACAGCCGTCCCAAATATTGGGGTGGCTGTCTGTTTTTGATTTTAATTTCCGTAAGCTATAGGACCATAAGTGGAAGTGCCATAGACTGTGTTGCTTTGTTTCTTATGTGTTTCAGGAAACACCATACACTTCTCCAGGCTGGCTGCTGGCAATTTACATCCTGCCAATCAGCATAACAAGGCTCCCTGTTCTCCATATCCTGTCCTACCTTTCTGGATTTTACACTTTTTTCAGATGGCCCTCTTGCCCGGGGGGCAGTGAGACTTCATTGTAGTGCAGATTTCCTTTACAGGCTTGCTTGGTTGGCCAAAAAGGGCGTATGCGTTTTTTCCTGAATATATTCAGGAAAAAACGCATACGCCCTTTTTGGCCAAGTGCATCATTGTCGACGTTCTGCCTCTTTTCCTATGCTTTCAGGGCAATTCCAGTCTACCCCCTGCAATCGTTTTCCTGAAATTCTGCCCCGCTTTCAAGTCCCCTTCGCAGGCTTACTTCAATATATTTTTGGAGGAAAGCTGTCATTTATAACTCTGCAGGTTTGTGAATTACAGTGCCCCTGAGCTCCTTATTTCAACTCGCTTTCTTGTGAGCTGGGCACAAAACCGCAGGATTGCTTCAGGCCCTAATCTGTTTCCAGCAGGGCACACTGAGCCTTTGTTTAATTCCTCTTCCTGGTGGGCAATGAGCGTTACATTTGCCCGTGCAGACACCTACAGCTAGTCTCTCATTGGTTCTCCCTATTCCTGTTCATTTTGCACAGAAATTGCAAGCTGTGCCAAAGAGGAGGTTAAAGGCACTGACTCTCCAAGCGGGGAGAGTGTTAGTAAAGCATCTGGAATGGTGAACCCGAGGACCAGGATACGAAAACTGAGATGCATTTTAAATCATTTCCCAATCACATGGTGGACGATACTCTTGGTTTCCCATGCATGTTTTAGCTGGAGGAAGAATCCCTTGAACCTGGAGAGTTGGGACCCATGGAATGGGTACCATGCAGTATGACTTCAAAGGGTCTGCATTTGCTCAACGAAACTCACCAATGCTATCAGCCTGAAGTGTCCAGCCTTATGTCTCAACCAGCTCTGGGTGTAGATGTGGTCAATCCCGGTTGCATCACATGCCCTGAGTGAATTATTTAAGAATTGCTCTCTATTTCACTGTCTTTATGATTTTTTTTTGAAATTTATTTTGATAATGGGATTTATCGGATTTTCACTGCTGCGTTTATGCCGCTGTACACACGCTTGATTCTCTTACGGAGACATATATATCCATGGGTTTTAAGATTCTTCCTAGTCAGGTATATTCCTAGGCGTTGAATATGTGGTGTTGGGTCCATTTCGTTGAGCAAGGAGTAGGTCTTGTCTATTACATATTTGGCTTATGGAAAGTTATCTGTGCTAATTTCAGTCTCTGGTTTTATGAAGCACCCCAACGCACCTTTCCCCATAAGCAAGCACTAGTTGGTTTTCTAAATTTGAGACCCTGTTCTGTTTTGTAATTCAGTTCATGTGTAGTCAAGTTTACATTCCGTGTATTAGTGATATCTTATGATGTTTCTTTTCCTGTGTGACGTAGTTCACGTAGAATCACCGTACCTGCATCCACTCACTATGCCGCTATGGGCCTGATGACACAGATTTCATTGCTGAGTGATATTGCATTGTACGTACGTGCCACAACTTCTTTATCCATATTTTGCTTTCTGGGATATTTACCTGTTACTGTAGACGAGCTTCTTGTGAACACAGCCGTCCCAAATATTGGGGTGGCTGTCTGTTTTTGATTTTAATTTCCGTAAGCTATAGGACCATAAGTGGAAGTGCCATAGACTGTGTTGCTTTGTTTCTTATGTGTTTCAGGAAACACCATACACTTCTCCAGGCTGGCTGCTGGCAATTTACATCCTGCCAATCAGCATAACAAGGCTCCCTGTTCTCCATATCCTGTCCTACCTTTCTGGATTTTACACTTTTTTCAGATGGCCCTCTTGCCCGGGGGGCAGTGAGACTTCATTGTAGTGCAGATTTCCTTTACAGGCTTGCTTGGTTGGCCAAAAAGGTCGTATGCGTTTTTTCCTGAATATATTCCTGAATATATTTCCTGAAGCAGGATTGCTTCAGACCCTAATCTGTTTCGGGCAGGGCATGCTGAGCCTTTGGTAAATTCCTCTTCCTGGTGGGAAATGAGCGTTACATTTGCCCGTGCAGACACCTACAGCTAGTCTCTCATTGGTTCTCCCTATTCCTGTTCATCTTGCACAGAAATTGCAAGCTGTGCCAAACAGGAGGTTAAAGGCACTGACTCTCCAAGCAGGGAGACTGTTAGTAAATCATCTGGAATGGTGAACCCGAGGACCAGGATACGAAAACTGAGATGCATTTTAAATCATTTCCCCATAACACGGTGGACCATACTGTGGGTTTCACATGCATGTTTTAGCTGGAGGAAGAATCCCTTGAACCTGAAGAGTTGGGACCCATGGAATAGGTACCATACAGTATGACTTCAAAGGGTGTGCATTTGCTCACCGAAACTCACCAATGCTATCAGCCTGAAGTGTCCAGCCTTATGTCTCAACCAGCTCTGGGTGTAGATGTGGTCAATCCCGGTTGCATCACATGCCCTGAGTGAATTATTTAAGAATTGCTCTCTATTTCACTGTCTTTGTGTTTTGTTTTCGAAATTTATTTTGATAATGGGATTTATCGGATTTTCACTGCTGCCTTTCGGCCGCTGTACACACCCTTGATTCTCTTACGGAGACATATATATCCATGGGTTTTAAGATTCTTCCTAGTCAGGTATATTCCTAGGCGTTGAATATGTGGTGTTGGGTCCATTTCGTTGAGCAAGGAGTAGGTCTTGTCTATTACATATTGGGCTTATGGAAAGTTATCTGTGCTAATTTCAGTCTCTGGTTTTATGCAGCACCCCAAGGCACCTTTCCCCATAAGCAAGCACTAGTTGGTTTTCTAAATTTGAGACCCTTTTCTATTTTGTAATTCAGTTCATGTGTAGTCAAGTTTACATTCCGTGTATTCGTGATATCTTATGATGTTTCTTTTTCTGTGTGACGTAGTTCACGTAGAATCACCGTACCTGCATCCACTCACTATGCCGCTATGGGCCTGATGACACAGATTTCATTGCTGAGTGATATTGCATTGTACGTACGTGCCACAAGTTCTTTATCCATTTTTTGCTTTCTGGGATATTTACCTGATACTGTAGACGAGCTTCTTGTGAACACAGCCGTCTCAAATATTGGGGTGGCTGTCTGTTTTTGATTTTAATTTCCGTAAGCTATAGGACCATAAGTGGAAGTGCCATAGGCTGTGTTGCTTTGTTTCTTTCGTGTTTCAGGAAACACCATACACTTCTCCAGGGTGGCTGCTGGCAATTTACATCCTGCCAATCAGCATAACAAGGCTCCCTGTTCTCCATATCCTGTCCTACCTTTCTGGATTTTACACTTTTTTCAGATGGCCCTTTTGCCAGGGGGGCAGTGAGACTTCATTGTAGTGCAGATTTCATTTACAGGCTTGCTTGGTTGGCCAAAAAGGGCGTATGCGTTTTTTCCTGAATATATTCAGGAAAAAACGCATACGCCCTTTTTGGCCAAGTGCATCATTGTCGACGTTCTGCCTCTTTTCCTATGCTTTCAGGGCAATTCCAGTCTACCCCCTGCAATCGTTTTCCTGAAATTCTGCCCCGCTTTCAAGTCCCCTTCGCAGGCTTACTTCAATATATTTTTGGAGGAAAGCTGTCATTTATAACTCTGCAGGTTTGTGAATTACAGTGCCCCTGAGCTCCTTTCTTCAACTCGCTTTCTTGTGAGCTGGGCACAAAACCACAGGATTGCTTCAGGCCCTAATCTGTTTCCAGCAGGGCACACTGAGCCTTTGTTTAATTCCTCTTCCTGGTGGGCAATGAGCGTTACATTTGCCCGTGCAGACACCTACAGCTAGTCTCTCATTGGTTCTCCCTATTCCTGTTCATTTTGCACAGAAATTGCAAGCTGTGCCAAAGAGGAGGTTAAAGGCACTGACTCTCCAAGCGGGGAGAGTGTTAGTAAAGCATCTGGAATGGTGAACCCGAGGACCAGGATACGAAAACTGAGATGCATTTTAAATCATTTCCCAATCACATGGTGGACGATACTCTTGGTTTCCCATGCATGTTTTAGCTGGAGGAAGAATCCCTTGAACCTGGAGAGTTGGGACCCATGGAATGGGTACCATGCAGTATGACTTCAAAGGGTCTGCATTTGCTCACCGAAACTCACCAATGCTATCAGCCTGAAGTGTCCAGCCTTATGTCTCAACCAGCTCTGGGTGTAGATGTGTTAAATCCCGGTTGCATCACATGCCCTGAGTGAATTATTTAAGAATTGCTCTCTATTTCACTGTCTTTATGATTTTTTTTTGAAATTTATTTTGATAATGGGATTTATCGGATTTTCACTGCTGCGTTTATGCCGCTGTACACACGCTTGATTCTCTTACGGAGACATATATATCCATGGGTTTTAAGATTCTTCCTAGTCAGGTATATTCCTAGGCGTTGAATATGTGGTGTTGGGTCCATTTCGTTGAGCAAGGAGTAGGTCTTGTCTATTACATATTTGGCTTATGGAAAGTTATCTGTGCTAATTTCAGTCTCTGGTTTTATGAAGCACCCCAACGCACCTTTCCCCATAAGCAAGCACTAGTTGGTTTTCTAAATTTGAGACCCTGTTCTGTTTTGTAATTCAGTTCATGTGTAGTCAAGTTTACATTCCGTGTATTAGTGATATCTTATGATGTTTCTTTTTCTGTGTGACGTAGTTCACGTAGAATCACCGTACCTGCATCCACTCACTATGCCGCTACGGGCCTGATGACACAGATTTCATTGCTGAGTGATATTGCATTGTACGTACGTGCCACAACTTCTTTATCCATATTTTGCTTTCTGGGATATTTACCTGTTACTGTAGACGAGCTTCTTGTGAACACAGCCGTCCCAAATATTGGGGTGGCTGTCTGTTTTTGATTTTAATTTCCGTAAGCTATAGGACCATAAGTGGAAGTGCCATAGACTGTGTTGCTTTGTTTCTTATGTGTTTCAGGAAACACCATACACTTCTCCAGGCTGGCTGCTGGCAATTTACATCCTGCCAATCAGCATAACAAGGCTCCCTGTTCTCCATATCCTGTCCTACCTTTCTGGATTTTACACTTTTTTCAGATGGCCCTCTTGCCCGGGGGGCAGTGAGACTTCATTGTAGTGCAGATTTCCTTTACAGGCTTGCTTGGTTGGCCAAAAAGGGCGTATGCGTTTTTTCCTGAATATATTCAGGAAAAAACGCATACGCCCTTTTTGGCCAAGTGCATCATTGTCGACGTTCTGCCTCTTTTCCTATGCTTTCAGGGCAATTCCAGTCTACCCCCTGCAATCGTTTTCCTGAAATTCTGCCCCGCTTTCAAGTCCCCTTCGCAGGCTTACTTCAATATATTTTTGGAGGATAGCTGTCATTTATAACTCTGCAGGTTTGTGAATTACAGTGCCCCTGAGCTCCTTTCTTCAACTCGCTTTCTTGTGAACTGGGCACAAAACCGCAGGATTGCTTCAGGCCCTAATCTGTTTCGGGCAGGGCATGCTGAGCCTTTGGTAAATTCCTCTTCCTGGTGGGAAATGAGCGTTACATTTGCCCGTGCAGACACCTACAGCTAGTCTCTCATTGGTTCTCCCTATTCCTGTTCATCTTGCACAGAAATTGCAAGCTGTGCCAAACAGGAGGTTAAAGGCACTGACTCTCCAAGCAGGGAGACTGTTAGTAAATCATCTGGAATGGTGAACCCGAGGACCAGGATACGAAAACTGAGATGCATTTTAAATCATTTCCCCATAACACGGTGGACCATACTGTGGGTTTCACATGCATGTTTTAGCTGGAGGAAGAATCCCTTGAACCTGAAGAGTTGGGACCCATGGAATAGGTACCATACAGTATGACTTCAAAGGGTGTGCATTTGCTCACCGAAACTCACCAATGCTATCAGCCTGAAGTGTCCAGCCTTATGTCTCAACCAGCTCTGGGTGTAGATGTGGTCAATCCCGGTTGCATCACATGCCCTGAGTGAATTATTTAAGAATTGCTCTCTATTTCACTGTCTTTGTGTTTTGTTTTCGAAATTTATTTTGATAATGGGATTTATCGGATTTTCACTGCTGCCTTTCGGCCGCTGTACACACCCTTGATTCTCTTACGGAGACATATATATCCATGGGTTTTAAGATTCTTCCTAGTCAGGTATATTCCTAGGCGTTGAATATGTGGTGTTGGGTCCATTTCGTTGAGCAAGGAGTAGGTCTTGTCTATTACATATTGGGCTTATGGAAAGTTATCTGTGCTAATTTCAGTCTCTGGTTTTATGCAGCACCCCAAGGCACCTTTCCCCATAAGCAAGCACTAGTTGGTTTTCTAAATTTGAGACCCTTTTCTATTTTGTAATTCAGTTCATGTGTAGTCAAGTTTACATTCCGTGTATTCGTGATATCTTATGATGTTTCTTTTTCTGTGTGACGTAGTTCACGTAGAATCACTGTACCTGCATCCACTCACTATGCCGCTATGGGCCTGATGACACAGATTTCATTGCTGAGTGATATTGCATTGTACGTACGTGCCACAAGTTCTTTATCCATTTTTTGCTTTCTGGGATATTTACCTGATACTGTAGACGAGCTTCTTGTGAACACAGCCGTCTCAAATATTGGGGTGGCTGTCTGTTTTTGATTTTAATTTCCGTAAGCTATAGGACCATAAGTGGAAGTGCCATAGGCTGTGTTGCTTTGTTTCTTTCGTGTTTCAGGAAACACCATACACTTCTCCAGGGTGGCTGCTGGCAATTTACATCCTGCCAATCAGCATAACAAGGCTCCCTGTTCTCCATATCCTGTCCTACCTTTCTGGATTTTACACTTTTTTCAGATGGCCCTTTTGCCAGGGGGGCAGTGAGACTTCATTGTAGTGCAGATTTCATTTACAGGCTTGCTTGGTTGGCCAAAAAGGGCGTATGCGTTTTTTCCTGAATATATTCAGGAAAAAACGCATACGCCCTTTTTGGCCAAGTGCATCATTGTCGACGTTCTGCCTCTTTTCCTATGCTTTCAGGGCAATTCCAGTCTACCCCCTGCAATCGTTTTCCTGAAATTCTGCCCCGCATTCAAGTCCCCTTCGCAGGCTTACTTCAATATATTTTTGGAGGAAAGCTGTCATTTATAACTCTGCAGGTTTGTGAATTACAGTGCCCCTGAGCTCCTTTCTTCAACTCGCTTTCTTGTGAGCTGGGCACAAAACCGCAGGATTGCTTCAAGCCCTAATCTCTTTCCAGCAGGGCACACTGAGCCTTTGTTTAATTCCTCTTCCTGGTGGGCAATGAGCGTTACATTTGCCCGTGCAGACACCTACAGCTAGTCTCTCATTGGTTCTCCCTATTCCTGTTCATTTTGCACAGAAATTGCAAGCTGTGCCAAAGAGGAGGTTAAAGGCACTGACTCTCCAAGCGGGGAGAGTGTTAGTAAAGCATCTGGAATGGTGAACCCGAGGACCAGGATACGAAAACTGAGATGCATTTTAAATCATTTCCCAATCACATGGTGGACGATACTCTTGGTTTCCCATGCATGTTTTAGCTGGAGGAAGAATCCCTTGAACCTGGAGAGTTGGGACCCATGGAATGGGTACCATGCAGTATGACTTCAAAGGGTCTGCATTTGCTCACCGAAACTCACCAATGCTATCAGCCTGAAGTGTCCAGCCTTATGTCTCAACCAGCTCTGGGTGTAGATGTGTTAAATCCCGGTTGCATCACATGCCCTGAGTGAATTATTTAAGAATTGCTCTCTATTTCACTGTCTTTATGATTTTTTTTTGAAATTTATTTTGATAATGGGATTTATCGGATTTTCACTGCTGCGTTTATGCCGCTGTACACACGCTTGATTCTCTTACAGAGACATATATATCCATGGGTTTTAAGATTCTTCCTAGTCAGGTATATTCCTAGGCGTTGAATATGTGGTGTTGGGTCCATTTCGTTGAGCAAGGAGTAGGTCTTGTCTATTACATATTTGGCTTATGGAAAGTTATCTGTGCTAATTTCAGTCTCTGGTTTTATGAAGCACCCCAACGCACCTTTCCCCATAAGCAAGCACTAGTTGGTTTTCTAAATTTGAGACCCTGTTCTGTTTTGTAATTCAGTTCATGTGTAGTCAAGTTTACATTCCGTGTATTAGTGATATCTTATGATGTTTCTTTTTCTGTGTGACGTAGTTCACGTAGAATCACCGTACCTGCATCCACTCACTATGCCGCTACGGGCCTGATGACACAGATTTCATTGCTGAGTGATATTGCATTGTACGTACGTGCCACAACTTCTTTATCCATATTTTGCTTTCTGGGATATTTACCTGTTACTGTAGACGAGCTTCTTGTGAACACAGCCGTCCCAAATATTGGGGTGGCTGTCTGTTTTTGATTTTAATTTCCGTAAGCTATAGGACCATAAGTGGAAGTGCCATAGACTGTGTTGCTTTGTTTCTTATGTGTTTCAGGAAACACCATACACTTCTCCAGGCTGGCTGCTGGCAATTTACATCCTGCCAATCAGCATAACAAGGCTCCCTGTTCTCCATATCCTGTCCTACCTTTCTGGATTTTACACTTTTTTCAGATGGCCCTCTTGCCCGGGGGGCAGTGAGACTTCATTGTAGTGCAGATTTCCTTTACAGGCTTGCTTGGTTGGCCAAAAAGGGCGTATGCGTTTTTTCCTGAATATATTCAGGAAAAAACGCATACGCCCTTTTTGGCCAAGTGCATCATTGTCGACGTTCTGCCTCTTTTCCTATGCTTTCAGGGCAATTCCAGTCTACCCCCTGCAATCGTTTTCCTGAAATTCTGCCCCGCTTTCAAGTCCCCTTCGCAGGCTTACTTCAATATATTTTTGGAGGATAGCTGTCATTTATAACTCTGCAGGTTTGTGAATTACAGTGCCCCTGAGCTCCTTTCTTCAACTCGCTTTCTTGTGAACTGGGCACAAAACCGCAGGATTGCTTCAGGCCCTAATCTGTTTCGGGCAGGGCATGCTGAGCCTTTGGTAAATTCCTCTTCCTGGTGGGAAATGAGCGTTACATTTGCCCGTGCAGACACCTACAGCTAGTCTCTCATTGGTTCTCCCTATTCCTGTTCATCTTGCACAGAAATTGCAAGCTGTGCCAAACAGGAGGTTAAAGGCACTGACTCTCCAAGCAGGGAGACTGTTAGTAAATCATCTGGAATGGTGAACCCGAGGACCAGGATACGAAAACTGAGATGCATTTTAAATCATTTCCCCATAACACGGTGGACCATACTGTGGGTTTCACATGCATGTTTTAGCTGGAGGAAGAATCCCTTGAACCTGAAGAGTTGGGACCCATGGAATAGGTACCATACAGTATGACTTCAAAGGGTGTGCATTTGCTCACCTAAACTCACCAATGCTATCAGCCTGAAGTGTCCAGCCTTATGTCTCAACCAGCTCTGGGTGTAGATGTGGTCAATCCCGGTTGCATCACATGCCCTGAGTGAATTATTTAAGAATTGCTCTCTATTTCACTGTCTTTGTGTTTTGTTTTCGAAATTTATTTTGATAATGGGATTTATCGGATTTTCACTGCTGCCTTTCGGCCGCTGTACACACCCTTGATTCTCTTACGGAGACATATATATCCATGGGTTTTAAGATTCTTCCTAGTCAGGTATATTCCTAGGCGTTGAATATGTGGTGTTGGGTCCATTTCGTTGAGCAAGGAGTAGGTCTTGTCTATTACATATTGGGCTTATGGAAAGTTATCTGTGCTAATTTCAGTCTCTGGTTTTATGCAGCACCCCAAGGCACCTTTCCCCATAAGCAAGCACTAGTTGGTTTTCTAAATTTGAGACCCTTTTCTATTTTGTAATTCAGTTCATGTGTAGTCAAGTTTACATTCCGTGTATTCGTGATATCTTATGATGTTTCTTTTTCTGTGTGACGTAGTTCACGTAGAATCACCGTACCTGCATCCACTCACTATGCCGCTATGGGCCTGATGACACAGATTTCATTGCTGAGTGATATTGCATTGTACGTACGTGCCACAAGTTCTTTATCCATTTTTTGCTTTCTGGGATATTTACCTGATACTGTAGACGAGCTTCTTGTGAACACAGCCGTCTCAAATATTGGGGTGGCTGTCTGTTTTTGATTTTAATTTCCGTAAGCTATAGGACCATAAGTGGAAGTGCCATAGGCTGTGTTGCTTTGTTTCTTTCGTGTTTCAGGAAACACCATACACTTCTCCAGGGTGGCTGCTGGCAATTTACATCCTGCCAATCAGCATAACAAGGCTCCCTGTTCTCCATATCCTGTCCTACCTTTCTGGATTTTACACTTTTTTCAGATGGCCCTTTTGCCAGGGGGGCAGTGAGACTTCATTGTAGTGCAGATTTCATTTACAGGCTTGCTTGGTTGGCCAAAAAGGGCGTATGCGTTTTTTCCTGAATATATTCAGGAAAAAACGCATACGCCCTTTTTGGCCAAGTGCATCATTGTCGACGTTCTGCCTCTTTTCCTATGCTTTCAGGGCAATTCCAGTCTACCCCCTGCAATCGTTTTCCTGAAATTCTGCCCCGCATTCAAGTCCCCTTCGCAGGCTTACTTCAATATATTTTTGGAGGAAAGCTGTCATTTATAACTCTGCAGGTTTGTGAATTACAGTGCCCCTGAGCTCCTTTCTTCAACTCGCTTTCTTGTGAGCTGGGCACAAAACCGCAGGATTGCTTCAGGCCCTAATCTCTTTCCAGCAGGGCACACTGAGCCTTTGTTTAATTCCTCTTCCTGGTGGGCAATGAGCGTTACATTTGCCCGTGCAGACACCTACAGCTAGTCTCTCATTGGTTCTCCCTATTCCTGTTCATTTTGCACAGAAATTGCAAGCTGTGCCAAAGAGGAGGTTAAAGGCACTGACTCTCCAAGCGGGGAGAGTGTTAGTAAAGCATCTGGAATGGTGAACCCGAGGACCAGGATACGAAAACTGAGATGCATTTTAAATCATTTCCCAATCACATGGTGGACGATACTCTTGGTTTCCCATGCATGTTTTAGCTGGAGGAAGAATCCCTTGAACCTGGAGAGTTGGGACCCATGGAATGGGTACCATGCAGTATGACTTCAAAGGGTCTGCATTTGCTCACCGAAACTCACCAATGCTATCAGCCTGAAGTGTCCAGCCTTATGTCTCAACCAGCTCTGGGTGTAGATGTGTTAAATCCCGGTTGCATCACATGCCCTGAGTGAATTATTTAAGAATTGCTCTCTATTTCACTGTCTTTATGATTTTTTTTTGAAATTTATTTTGATAATGGGATTTATCGGATTTTCACTGCTGCGTTTATGCCGCTGTACACACGCTTGATTCTCTTACAGAGACATATATATCCATGGGTTTTAAGATTCTTCCTAGTCAGGTATATTCCTAGGCGTTGAATATGTGGTGTTGGGTCCATTTCGTTGAGCAAGGAGTAGGTCTTGTCTATTACATATTTGGCTTATGGAAAGTTATCTGTGCTAATTTCAGTCTCTGGTTTTATGAAGCACCCCAACGCACCTTTCCCCATAAGCAAGCACTAGTTGGTTTTCTAAATTTGAGACCCTGTTCTGTTTTGTAATTCAGTTCATGTGTAGTCAAGTTTACATTCCGTGTATTAGTGATATCTTATGATGTTTCTTTTTCTGTGTGACGTAGTTCACGTAGAATCACCGTACCTGCATCCACTCACTATGCCGCTACGGGCCTGATGACACAGATTTCATTGCTGAGTGATATTGCATTGTACGTACGTGCCACAACTTCTTTATCCATATTTTGCTTTCTGGGATATTTACCTGTTACTGTAGACGAGCTTCTTGTGAACACAGCCGTCCCAAATATTGGGGTGGCTGTCTGTTTTTGATTTTAATTTCCGTAAGCTATAGGACCATAAGTGGAAGTGCCATAGACTGTGTTGCTTTGTTTCTTATGTGTTTCAGGAAACACCATACACTTCTCCAGGCTGGCTGCTGGCAATTTACATCCTGCCAATCAGCATAACAAGGCTCCCTGTTCTCCATATCCTGTCCTACCTTTCTGGATTTTACACTTTTTTCAGATGGCCCTCTTGCCCGGGGGGCAGTGAGACTTCATTGTAGTGCAGATTTCCTTTACAGGCTTGCTTGGTTGGCCAAAAAGGGCGTATGCGTTTTTTCCTGAAT